>NC_091439.1:8951485-9280205 GCF_964237555.1 Oryctolagus cuniculus | reverse complement strand
TTATTCTGAGAGATGCACTTTGCATGTATGTAAGGAAAAAAGTCAACAATTTGCTCAGAATCACCAGAGCCTAAGTGCATGCAGACTTTTAGTTTGTAGTTCATATATTTTATGTTATAATATCATATGTTTAAAAATTTATTTATTTTTATTTAAAGGGCAGAGTTACAGAGAGAGGGAGTGACAGAGAAAGATCTTCCCTGGTTGGTTCACTCACCAAATGGCTGCGATGGTCAGGATCAGCCAGGAGTCATGAACTCCATCTGGGTCTCCCAAACTTTGGCCATCTTATGCTGCTTTCCCAGGTGCATTAGCAGGGAGCTGGATCAAAAGTGGAACAGCCAGGACATGAACCAGTGCCCATAAAGGATGTCGGCATCTCAGGAGGCAGTTTAACCTGATGGGCTGCAACAGCGGCTCCCATAATGTCATTTTAGTTAGTTAATAGGCTGAATTAGTTGAGTTTTATGAAAATGTCCAAGTTCTTCTAGTTTATTTTAACTGAATTTTTAGTCTTTTTATCATAATCTTTCTCAGTGAATTTGACATAACAGAATGCAGAGCATACCCTGTTCCACTGTCTTTGAGAGAAGGAAGGTAATAAAATAGAAATCAATTAATAGATTTAAAGGGAATTAAAAAGAGGAGCCTACACTCAAGGCCTGTGGCAGCTCAGGAAAGCCAGTGTATGCGTCCTTTCCCACTGTGTGTTTAGGAGCTTCATGTTGGTAGCTTGAAATCAGTGAGGTTTATTTACATCACATGAACCAAGCAAAGCTACTGCGTTCATTTCTGTAATGAAATTTGAAAATTAAGGTGTTGGCAGGGATCTGCTCCCTCTGAAGTCTATAGGGGACTGTTTGTTCCATGCCTCTTCTAGCTCCTAATGGTTTCAAGTGTTCCTTGACTTGTGACCACATCATTCCAATCTCTGTCCCCAGGATCACATTGCCTCCTTGTCTTCTGTCTCAAAACTCCCTTTGTCAAGGCTGATTTTGTGGCACAAAACTGCTGTTTGTGGCACCAGCATCCATGCCACAGCACCAGTTTGCATCCCAGCTGCTCCACTTCCAATGCAGCTTCCTGTTAGTGTGCTAGGAAGACAGCAGAGCATGGCCCAAGTATTTGTCCTCCTGCCACCCACATGGGACCCCTGGATGGAGCTCTGGGCCCCTGGCTTTGGCCTGATGCAGTCTCAGTTGTTGCTGCCATTCAGAGAATGAACTGATATATGGTAAGTCTCTTCTCTCTCTCTCTGTCATGCTACCTTTGAAAAAATAAAATAAATCTTTTAAAATCAACTCCTTTTGTCTATCTTTTATGAGAACGGATGTAATTACATTTAGGGTTCATTTACTTAATCCACAATAAACTCCTCTTTCCAAGACCCTTAACTTAATCACATCATTTGCCATACAAAGTGATATTCATTCTTTTGTAATATCAGGTAATATTTATATACTCTGGAGATTAAAACTTGAATTTTGGGGGCCACCATTTAGCCACCACTATAGGTACAAAGAAGATCCTCCAACCCCCTGCCTTTCTGGAGTGCTGGTTGCTGGTGGGCCCAGAAAATGGTCACATGGCGGGGCAGGAAGGAAGAAAGAAGCTAGTCTAAACTTGAAATAATCAAACCCCCTCCATGGTCACGCCCCAGTGAACAAAGCCCAGGTGGCTCCACCTCTCAGGGCACCAGCTGACACCTCTCAGGGCATCATAATTAGATCAGGTCTCTACCCTTAATGTTGATTAAGTCAACAGTTAATTTTAAGACATCAAAGTGTAAACAACTACATGAGTTTTGGGGAGACAATCATGCTATCATTGGATTTTCTGTTTCTACATTTCCCTGTACATTGCATATTTGATCCCTGTGATCCCAGTGAGGGTCAGGAAAAGTTTATTGACAGTTTGGATAGGGTCTCATTAAAGAAATGAAGCTCAGGGTGTGGTGTCCAATAACTTGGACATTTAAAAAGGGTGCTAAAGTGCCTTTTTTTTTTTTTGACAGGCAGGGTGGACAGTGAGAGAGAGAGGCAGAGAGAAAGGTCTTCCTTTGCCATTGGTTCACCCTCCAATGGCCGCCATGGCTGGCGCGCTGCAGCCGGCGCACCGCGCTGATCCGATGGCAGGAGCCAGGTACTTATCCTGGTCTCCCATGGGGTACAGGGCCCAAGTACTTGGGCCATCCTCCACTGCACTCCCTGGCCACAGCAGAGAGCTGGCCTGGAAGAGAGGCAACCAGGACAGAATCTGGCGCCCCGACCGGGACTAGAACCCAGTGTGCCAGCACCGCAAGGCAGAGGATTAGCCTAGTGAGCCACGGTGCCGGCCAAAGTGCTTTTAACAAACACACAACCTAGAATTTAAAGCTGCTTTTCTTAGTTATTATTTTTATTCTTTCCAGTGGGTTATTTTAAAGAGAGTAGAAATGTGTTTATGCTATTCATATTATCACTACCAGTGATTTCCGGGAGAACCGGTTGCCACCAAGTTTCATACATTTTGTGACCCTTCTCAGTTAGATAGTTCTTTGGGTAACATAAGTTGTCTGGAAGATAGACTGACTCTTAAAATCTGATTCCCTTGGTATGGAGCCTACCCTGATCCAGGGAAGTGATTGAGTCTTCAATTGCTTTCCAGATGTAGTTGTTCTGAAGGCATGCCCTTCAGTGTCTACTTCCTCCAACACAGGGGTTTTCATCCAAGGTGCAGACTGCGGTTTCCTGAGAGTCATCCAAGGTGCAGACTGCGGTTTCCTGAGAGCTGACAGAATTACTGACTCTCACGCCAGGTACAAAGGGCCCCCTAAAGGAGACGCCTAGTTTTCAGCATCTTTAGTGCTCTGTATGTGATTGCATTGTGCAGGTGAATTTGAGAAGCAAGGCACTCCTCAGGTAGGAAATAATAGTAATTACAGTCCCTCTCCCAGGTAAAAGTGGTCCATAGAAATGATGTTTAACCAGAGACCCCAAGTGTTCAAGGTATCATCACATTACTATAAGACTAGAATCACCTGCTGAAAAATATTAGACCTACAGTTATTTCTGATACTCACCAAGTTTGTTGCTATCCTACTGGAGAAGAGAATGATGCTTTCTTTTTAAATTTAATTTAATTTTTAAAAATGATTTATTTTATTTATTTGAAAGACAGAGTTACAGAGGTGAGACAGAGAGAGAGGTCTTCCATCTGCTGGTTCACTCCCCAGTTGGCCGCAATGGTCGGAACTGTGGCGATCTGAAGCCAGGAGCCAGGAGCTTCCTCAGGGTCTCCCACATGGATGCAGGGGCCCAAGAACTTGGGCTTTTACTGCTGTCCCAGGCCATAGCAGAGAGCTGCATTGGAAGAGGAGCAGCTGGGACTAGAACTTGCACCCATATGAGATGCCGGCACTGCAGTCCAGGGCTTTAACCAGCTGCACCACAGCACCAGCCCCAAGAATGATACTTTCAAGATCATAAAATTTGTGGCATTGGTCTCTAAAACTCCCTACTATCAGCTCAACATAAATGTGCATTCATTTTTATAAGGAAATTGTGTTGAATTTTCCATTTCATCTTCAGCCAACACATTTTCTCCATCTCACTGCTTTCTAGTATTGCCAGCTGATAATGCTGAGTAAACAGTGAGGAGAGGGAGAAAGGTAAATGGATTTCCAAATGTAAATTTTTGAAAAATGTTAAAAGCTTTAAACTAAATATGCTATATATTTCATATAAAAGATATACTCACTATAGGAAGCTGATGGCATGTAGAAAACTTAAAAGCAATGCACAAGGAAAAATCTCATTTTATAAAAATTATCCCAGGGGCCAGCACTGTGGCATAGCGGGTAAAGCCACTGCCTGCAGTGCCAGCATCCCATATGGGCACCTGTTCATGTCCCAGCTGCTCCACTTCCCATCCAGCTCCCTGCTGTGGCCTGGGAAAGCAGTAGAAGATGGCCCAAGACCTCGGACTCCTTCACCCACATGGGAGACCCGGAGTAAACTCTTGGTTTCGGATTGGCACAGCTCCATCTGTTGCAGCCATCTGGGGAGTGAACCAGTGGATGGAAGACCTCTCTCTCTCTTTCTGCCTCTCCTTCTCTCTCTGTGTAACTGACTTTCAAGTAATATAAATAAATCTTTAAAAAAATTATCCCAAATTGTCGCTCCCCCTCTTCGTGGAGGAACGACACAGGACCCTGCGTTGTTCTTTTGTCTGCTCGGCCCTCCCCGGGTTTGCTGCTGGTTCTTCCCGGGTTGGCTACTATCCCTTCCACCTCCGTGGAAGGGCGGTTCCCCCTGGCCGCTTTCCCCACTTCCACAGGGGAGCGGCACACCGCCGGCCGGCTTTCTCGGGGGCTGCACAGGTGTTCCCCTTAGGTGTTCCTGGTGCATGCCATCTCTCTCCTCCTTTATAGTCCTCCTCCGCCAATCCTAACTCGGCTGCCCACACGCCGAGTACGCTGCTCTCCAATCAGGAGCAAGTCCTACAGTTTATTGGTTGAACTGGAGGCAGCTGTGCGGAAGCTGTTTACTTCTCTCCCAGCGCCATATTGTGGGAGAGCAGATGCATAGAATAAGTCTTAATTCCAGTAACTCAGTCTAGTCCGGTTTGCTCCCCACACAAATGTCTACGTACATACACTAGTACACAGGTCATATAAGTAGACATTTTTTAAGAGATGGGACCTCATGCATGATCTTTTAATATTATAATTTCTTTAATTTTTCTTGAATTAATAGAAGAAAAGCAAAGTCAAATATAACTAAAGAAATTGTTGAACTTTAGAGATGGATTTTTGTTACCTAAAAGAATTTCTCTAAAATGTAGAAAAGATAGTCTGAAAACCATTAAAAATCTAGAGCTAACACATTTCAACTGTATAGAATAAGACTTCTTGGGGCCGGCACTGTGGTGCAGTGGGTTAAAGCCCTGGCCTGAAGTGCCAACATCCAATATGGGTGCCGGTTCTAGTCCTGGCTGCATCTCTTCCGATCCAGCTCTTTGCTGTGGCCTGGGAAAGCAGTGGAAGATGGCCCAAGTCCTTGGGCCCATGCACCGGCTTGACAGACTCAGAAGTTCCTGGCTCTTGGCTTCGGATCGGTGCAGCTCTGTCCACTGTGGCCATCTGGGGAGTGAACCAGCGGATGGAAGATCTCTCTGTCTATACTTCTCTCTGTAACTCTGTCTTTCAAATAAATAAATCTTTTTTTTAAAAAAGAATAAGACTTCTCTTTTTTTTAAAAAATGATGTATTTATTTGTTTATTTGTAAGGTATAATGACACAGAGAGAGGAGACAGAAAGAGTGATTTCTTGCTGGTTCATTCTCCCAGATGCCCATAATAGCCAAGGATAGGCCAGGCCATAACTAGGACCAAAGAGCTCCATCCAGTTCTCCCATAAGGGCGACAGGGACCCAGGTACTTGTACTGTCATCTTCAGCCTCCCAGGTACATTAGTGGGAAGCTGGATCTGAAGCTTAGGGTACCTGGGACTCAAACCAAGCATTATGATATGAGATGCAAGTGTCCCAGGTAGGATTGATCTACTGCACCAAAATTCCCACCCTGGAACAGATTTCTCAATATGGAATATATAGGATTAATATTTTAGAAATGTTTTCCCACTTTCTTGCCGTGACCCATTGGTTATTTTTGGTTATAGATTTACACTATTGGTTTAGAGTAGAATTGTCTCTTGATCTCTTGATATCCACAGTGAACTCTTTTTTTTACCCTTTGCTCATATCCATATTATTTTTTTTTAACTTTTATTTAATGAATATAGATTTCCAAAATACAGCTTATGGATTACATTGGCTTCCCCCCCTCCCCAATGACTTCCCTCCCACCCGCAACCCTCCCCTTTCCCGCTCTCTCTCCCCTTCCATTCTTATCAAGATTCATTTTAAATTTTTTTTATATACAGACGATCAGTTTAGTATACAATAAGTAAAGATTTCAACAGTTTGCACCCACATAGAAACACAAAGTGAAAAATACTGTTTGAGTACTAGTTATAGCATTAAATCTCAATGTACAGCACATTAAGGACAGAGATCCTACATGAGGAGTAAGTGCACAGTGACTCCTGTTGTTGACTTTACAAATTGACACGCCTGTTTATGGCATCAGTAATCTCCCTATGCTCCAGTCATGAGTTTCCAAGGCTATGGAAGCCTTTTGAGTTCACCGACTCTTATCTTATTTAGACAAGGTCATAGTCAAAGTGGAAGTTCTCTCCTCCCTTCAGAGAAAGGTACCTCCTCTTTGAAGACCCGTTCTTTCCACTGGGATCTCACTCACAGAGATCTTTTGCCAGAGTGTCTTGGCTTTCCATGCCTGAAATACTCTCATGGGCTTTTCAGCCAGATCCGAATGCCTTTAGGGCTGATTCTGAGGCCAGAGTGTTGTTTAGGACATCTGCCATTCTATGAGTCTGCTGAGTATCTCACTTCCCATGTTGGATCACTCTCCCCTTTATTTATTCTATCGGTTAGTGTTAGCAGGTACTAGACTTGTTTATGTGCTCCCTTTGACTCTTAGTCCTTTCATTATGATCAATTGTGAACTGAAATTGATCACTTGGAATAGTGAGATGGCATTGGTACATGCCACCTTGATGGGATTGAATTGGAATCCCCTGGTATGTTTCTAACTCTACCATTTGGGGCAAGTCAGCTTGAGCATGTCCCAAATTATACATCTCTTCCCTCTCTTATTCCCACTCTTATCTTTAACAGGGATCACATTTCAGTTAATTTTCAACACTTAAGAATAACTGTGTATTAATTACAGAATTAAACCAGTCATATTAAGTAGAACAGACAAAAAAACTACTAAGAGGGATAATGTATTAAGTTGTTCATTAACAGTCAGGGCTATGCTGATCAAGTCACCGTTTCTCCTAGTGTCCATTTCACTTCAACAGGTTTCGTTTTTGGTGTTCAGTCAGTTGTCACCAATCAGGGAGAACATATGATATTTGTCCCTTTGGGATATCCCATAATTTCTTTATCCAGTCTACCGTTGATGGGCATTTAGGTTGGTTCCAGGTCTTAGCTATTGTGAATTGAGCTGCAATAAACATTAGGGTGCAGACCGCTCATAGTGAACTGATTCTAAGACCCTCCCCACACCTGCCATGGATACTGAAGTCTGAAGATATTCAATTCCTTCATACAAAATTGTGTAGTTTTGTATATAAACTACACATACCTTCTTGTATACTTCCCATCATCTTTAGATTACTTATAAAGCCTAATGCAATGTAAATTCTATGTAAATAATTGTTATACTGTATTGTTCAGTACAGATACAGTTTTCTTTTCCTGAATATTTTCTATCTCCAGTTGCTTGAATCTGCCGATATGAAACCAGTGGACACAAGAGGGCTGCTGCAGTCACATTTCTGAGGTGCAACCATAATATCCACACTTGTTTAGTGTTTGTTCCCTTTTCCCAAGGTTTCTCCAATAGCTACCATGAAAGTTAGATAGAATTAGGGGCCAGCATTATGGTGCAGGAGGTTAAGCCATGTCTTGTGGCATCAGGATCCCATGTTGAAGTGCCTGTTAGAGTCCTGGCTATTCCACTTCTGATCTAGCTCCTTGCTAATGTACCTGGGCAGGCAGTGAAGGTGGCCCAAGTGCTTGGGTTCCTGACACCCAGATGGGAGGCCAGGATTGAGTTCCAGGCTCCTTGGCCTCAGCCTGGCCCAGCGTTGGCTGTTGTGGCCATTTGGGGAATAGACTAGCAGATGGAAGATCTCTCTCCCTCTCTCTGTCACCTTGCCTTTCAAATAAATAAATTAAATCTCAAAAAATTACTAGCATAATAATTTTATTAAATAAATATGATTCCTGAGGTATTTACGATGATTTATATCTTGGGTATATGGTTTTTAAAAGAAAGGGCTCATGGATACTCTTTCAATTCAATTTCTTTTTTTTTTAAGTTATACAGGTTTATTTATTTATTTATTTTTAAAGATTTATTTATTTATTTGAAAGTCAGAGTTACACAGAGAGAGGAGAGGCAGAGAGAGAGAGAGAGAGAGAGAGAGAGAGGTCAGTCTTCTGTCCAATAGTTCACTCCCCAGATGGCCGCAATGGCCAGAACTGCGCTGATCCGAAGCCAGGAGCCAGGAGCTTCTTCCCAGTCTCCCACTCGGGTGCAGGGACCCAAGGACTTGGGCCATCTTCTACTGTTTTCCCAGGCTGTAGCAGGGAGCTGGATTGGAAGTGGAGCAGCCGGGACTAGAACCGGCACCCAAATGGGAAGCTGGCACTTCACGTTAGGGTGTTAACATGCCGTGCCACAGCGCCAGCCCCGCCTTTTTTATTTTATTTTTTTTAATTCAATTTCAATATATCTCTTTTAATTCAAAATCTTTTTCACTTTTGTTTATGGTAATAATTTCCGCTTTCCACTGTTGAAGTCTATGATGGAGAAGAGAGAGACTGTCTGGGTTTTACTCCTTTCCTAAAATGTTGCGTTTTCATTTTCTTTTCTGTTTTTCCTGTCTGCCTGTAGTACTTAGTCTCTGTTTTCTCTCTCTTGAGTATTCTTTGTTCTGAAGTTTAATTACCATGAGTTTTACAGTGTTGGTTGCTCTGTATCAATGTTTCACTAAACATTCGAGAGTTTCCTATTGATCTGTGGTTTCAGATCTTCCTTGATTTTTCATTCTTTACCATCCCCCACCTTGGGGGTTCTCCACTTCAAGAATCCCATTTATGCTTATGTTTCATTGTCTTAGTGAGTTCAGGCTGATAGAAAGGTTACCCTTGACAGGTGGCTTATACATGACAGACGTTTATTTCTCCCAGCTTTGGAGATTGCGCAGTCCAAGATTAAGGTACCAGCAGTCCCAGCATCTGGAGAGGACCCATTTCCACACTCACCGGTGTGGCCTCATGTGGTAGAAAGAGTGAGGGAGTTCCTAGTGGTTCTTTTATAAGGGCACTAACTCCATGCATGAGAGCTCTGCCCGCACAACCTAGTTATCTCCCAAAGACTCCACCTTGGGTGGTTAGGATTTGGACATATGAATTTCTAGGCAGAGGTTAGGTGGGAGTGTGGACCTAGACATTTAGTCTCTGGCACTGATCATTCTTTCCTGACCTCACTATTCATCTTCTCAGCAATTACTAGAATCTTTCCTTTTTTATAATTCATTAGCATTACTATAATTCTTCTTTCTGTGCCATTAATATGACTTTTAGCAATGCTATTTATCCCTTGCTGTTCATGATTTATTTAGAATCCCTCTAATGTTCATATAATAGTTATCAATTCATTTCATTCACTTGACAATCTCCCTCAACTTCATTCCATAATTTTGTCATTTTATTTTTAATGCTTATTTAATAAACTTATATTCATCTTATTTCCATCATTCCAAATAAATTTAGGCAGTCCCACTCTCTGGAGTGACACTTTTTTCTAGAGTGGGATATTTTTCTCTCTGTATTTCTTGTTGATAGTAGTATGCATGTACGTAGTAGATAGTATAAAATGTAGTATGTTGTATAGTGGCTACACTCTTTCCATCTTGTTCAGGTCACATGAATAGCTCTCTGCCTCTGCAACTTGTCTTTAATCTCATGTAGTATACGTTTATATTTTTCTCTCATGGCTCTATTTTTAGGCCTGCTTTCTATTTTCAAATGATTATTGTAATTTTTGTTGGGGGGGGATAAAGTTTGAATGTCAAGATTCTGAGACTGAATCAAGGAAATTAAAGACCTCTACAACAAAATTATGAAACACTCATGAAGGAAACTGAAGGAATATTGCCTATGTTAATGGGTTGGAAGAATTAATATTGTTGAAATGGGCTTATTCCCCACAAGGATTATTTTCAGATTCAATGCAATTGCCATCAAGGGTCAGTGATAGTTTTCACAGAACTGGAAAAAGATCCTAAAATTCATATGAAAGCACAAAAGACCCAAAATAGCCAAAGCAATCTTGGACAAAAAGAGCAAAGCTGGAGACATTTGATTTTAAGAAAAACAGATAAGCGTGGCAGTGGCATAATAGCAGATACATAGAGCAGTGGAACACAAAAGATCCCGGAAATTAATCCATGCATATACAGCCAACTAATTCTTGATAAAGGCACCCAAAACACACAACATAGAAAGGACAGCTTCTTCAATAATTTTTGCTGGGAAAACTGGATATTCATACACTCAATACTGAAACTTGCCTCCCACCTCAAACTTCTCACAATGTACGAAAATCAACACAAAATGGACCAAAAACCTAAATGTAAGGCCTGAAACTATGAAACTACAAAATGAAAGCAAGGGATATCTTTCAAGACTTTAATATAGCCAATGATACTTTGGATAAGACTCTAAAAGCACATAGAGGAATATACAATTCTATTGATTATATAAAACTCAGACATTTCTGTGTATCAGAGGAAACAACAGAGTGAAGAGACCACTTACAGAATGGGACAAAAGATTTGGGAAGTTTTCACCTGTCAAAAGACTAATATCCTGAATAAATCAGAAGTAAAAACTCAACAACAACAAAGCTAAGAATGAAGTAAATAAGTGCAAAAAAGGATCTGAATAGACGTGCCTCAGAATAAGAAATACAAATCACTAACAAATACATAAAAAATGTTCTCCATCTCTAGCCATCACAGAAATGCAAATAAAAACAATGGTATGCCATTTCACTCCAGTTAGAATGACAATTATCCGAAAGACACACACAAAAAAGATAACAAATGCTGGCAAGAGAAATGGGAACCCTTATATACTACTGGTGGGAATTCAAATTAGTACAGCCATGATGGAGAATAGTATGGAGATTTGTCAAAAAAAACCTCATATGATACATCTATCCCACTTCTGGTTACTTATCCAAAGGAAATGAAATAGCACATGAAAGAGATACCTGTACTCACATGTTTATTACAGCACTAATTCACAATAGCCAATACATGGAATCAACCAAGGTGTCCATCAACAAATGAATGGATAAAGTATGGTATGCATACATAATGAAATATTATTCAGCCATAAAATAATGAAATCCTGTCATTTGTAGTAAAATAGGTAAAATTAGGTGAAATATAGCAGAAGCAAAATGACAAGTGCTTCATGTTCCCTCTTATATGTACAAGCTAAAAAAAAAAAAGTCAATGTGATCTTTTAGTAGTGATTACTGGAGGCTGAGAAGGTTGGAGGAAGGTTGGATAATGGGTACCAATACACAATTTTATGGAAGGAATAAGTTTTGATTTTATGAGCAACTAGTAGAGGGGTGCTTGAAGGTGCCAATCATAAAGAAATGATGAGGAGAGGCTAGTGCTGAGGCGTAGTGGTGTAAAGCTGCCACCTGCAGCACCAGCATCTGACACGGGCACCAGTTTGAGTCCTGGCTGCTCCACTTCTGATTCGGCTCCCTGCTAATGTGTCTGGGAAAGCAGCAGAAGATGGCCCAAGTCCTTGGGACCCTGCACCCACGTGGGAGACCCAGAAGAAGCTCCAGGCTCCTGGCTTCAGATCAGCCCAGTTCCAGCCAGTGTGGTTATTTGGGGGAGTGAACTAGAAGGTGGAAGACCTCTTTCTCTGCCTCTCCCTCTGCCGCTCTGTAACCCTACTTTTCAAATAAATAAATAAATAAATAAATAAATATTTTTTAAAGAAATGATATGGAAATGGTAGTTACCCTGATTTGATCATGTATACATATGTTGAAATATCACACTATAACCCATAAACATGTAGAGTTATTACATGTTAATCAGAAATTTAAAAAAACAGTACTAGACTGGGGACTGATAATTTTTCTCCAAGAGTATTTTGAGCTTTGCCTTTTAAGAGACCCGTGCACACATAATATTTTATATTATGTCCATTAGACCCAGCCACAGTATAGTAATTCATAGTGTGCTTGGATCATTTCTGCGATTTTACATAGGGCCTTTGCTTCAATTTCTTCTGAAGATATTTTTCTACTTTCTGGAGGGATGAATAACCATGCCTGGGTCTACACCCAAAAGTCTTTGTAAACTTTGAAAACTTTAAATTCCTGTCATTTTGTCAATTCATTTTCTCTCCCTCTTATTTTTGTTGATAAAAATCCAGCTGTTTTATCATTAATTAATACCCATGTTTATGTATGATAACTTCCCTTGGTCTGTAATCTGCTCAGTCTAAACTTGGTGTAGCTACTTCTGTGTTCTATTGATCAATGTTAGCATGGTACATCTTTCTTCATCAACTTGTTTTTAATCTATGGGTGTCTTCATATTTGAAACGGTCTTCTGGTAGACAATGTACAGTTGGATCTTATTCCTTGATTGACTCTGACAATCTCTGTCTTTATGTTGGTGCATTTAGGCCATTGAAATTCAATATTGTTATTGATGTAATTAGGTTAATTTTTTTTACTATTTTCCATTTCCATTTTTGTGCTCCACTCTTTTTCTACCTTTTGTGGATTTCCAGACTTTAGAACTGCTGTGGTCACCATGCAACCTATTTGGGCAGAAGTCTCTGTCCTTTGCAGGAGACCCAAGTGAAGAGACCCTGGCAAGAAGAAAGCAATCTGAAATGGCAGATTTGGAAGATCACTGTGGTCTACAGCCATATCCCCCTGAAGGTACCCAATCTCAACTGAGAGATCACTGTGGTCTATGGCCATACCCCCCTGAACTCCCAGGATCTTAACTGAAGGATCACTATGGAGGCTGGCATTCCCATATGGGCACTGGTTTGAGTCCCAACTGCTCTGCTTCCTATCCAGTTCCCTGCTATTGCACCTGGTAAAGCAGTGAAAGATGGCCCAAGTGCTTGGGCCTCTGCACCCACGTGGGAGATCTGGAAGAAGCTCCTGGCTCCTGGGTTCAGTGTGGCTCCCTCCTGACCATTGCAACAATTTGGGGAGTGAACCAGGAGATGGAAGATTTCTCTCTCTCTCTCTCTCTCTCCCTTCTTTTCAAATAAAAATAAGATACATCTTTAAAAAGATAAGAATGTCTTGTGGTTAAATAGAAGCAGCACTAATGTCACCAGACCATCATGGAAAGGGATCAGGCTCTATCACAGCTGCTGGAGTATCAGCCTGGATATGGTACTTAGTTCCAATGGTAATGTCTTGTGGAGCATGGCTCCACTCCTACGCTGATATCTACCGTGTCTAGGTGAAGAGATTAAAGTCTGTGGCCAGAGATCTTGGAATATTACCGAAAATTTCTTCCAGAATCAAAACTGGAAATGAATGGAAGGATAACATGTGTCACTTTTTCAACTTGTTTACAAGTGTGGAAATGTGATCTGGTGGTCAGATATTTCATGGACCTCTTGTTATGAAAAGAAGTGGGCAATGCAAAATCAGTTTAGTCTGCTATCATTCTTTAGAATGTCTTATCATAGACAACAAAAGAATTGGGCCCTTATTGCTTAAAAGAAGAGATTTTAATTCCTTTCTCCTGTAACTTGTATAATAATGTCACTCATTTGGCTTATACATAGCAGATGTATAAGATGTATGTATGTTCCACATCTAAGATTCAGCCAACAAAGAATGGAGAATATTAAAGAAAGAGATTATATCTGCAACAGATATGTACATTTTCCCCTAATAAGTATTCTCTAAACAATACAGTATAACAACTTTTTGAATAGAATTTCTATGTTGTCTAGAGAAGATTTAAAGTATACTGGATGGGGGCCTGGCACAGTGGCCTAGCAGGTAAAGCCACCACCTGCAGTGCCGGCATGTCATATGGGCACTAGGTCTAGTTCCAGCTGCTTTTCTTCCAATTCAGCTCTCTGCTATGGCCTGGGAAAGCAGTAGAAGATGGCCCAAGTCCTTGGGCCCTTGCACTCATGTGGAAGACCAGGAAGAAGCTCCAGCTCCTGGCTTTGAATCGGCACAGCTCCAGCCAGTGCGACCATCTGGGGAGTGAACCATAAGATGGAAGACCTTTCTCTGTCTTTCTCTCTCTCTGCCTCTCTGTAACTCTGCCTTTCAAATAAAAATAAATAAATCTTTTAAAAAATAAATAAAAAATATACTGGATGGTATGCAAGGGTTTATGCAAAATCACACCATTTTCTGTAAGAAACTTGAACATCTACAGATTTGCATATCTACTGGGGGTCCTGGAACCAATTAACATGGATACTGAGATACAACTGTGTATAAAAGCATACAATATATTGCTGCTATTACTTTTTGAATCAATCGTTGCATTTTTTGGCCAATTAAGAATAAGAAAAATAAAAATTATTTTTTATCTTCACTTACTCTTCTCTAATAACCTCCCTTTCTTTATGTAGCTCCACATTTCTAATCTTTATCATTTTCCTTCTTGCTCTATAATTTCTACAGAAAGCTTTTATTTAATAAATATAAATTTCATAATCAAAGTGGAAGTTCTTTATAATTTTTTTTTTTTTTTTGACAGGCAGAGTGGACAGTGAGAGAGAGAGACAGAGAGAGAAAGGTCTTCCTTTTTGCCGTTGGTTCACCCTCCAATGGCCGCCGCTGCAGCCGGCGCACCGCGCTGATCCTGGCAGGAGCCAGGAGCCAGGTGCTTTTCCTGGTCTCCCATGGGGTGCAGGGCCCAAGCACCTGGGCCATCCTCCACTGCACTCCCTGGCCATAGCAGAGAGCTGGCCTGGAAGAGGGGCAACCGGGACAGAATCCGGCGCCCCAACCGGGACTAGAACCCGGTGTGCCGGCGCCGCAAGGTGGAGGATTAGCCTATTGAGCCACGGCGCCGGCTAGTTCTTTATAATTTTTAAAAATATTTTTATAAGCAGGTCTTGATTGCTAGATATGATGTACTGGTTAAAAGGAAGAGCTATAGAAAGAGCTTTATTAATGCAATGGTGAGATGGGGTGAGAGTGGAGCATTCTATAGTCCTATGGGTAGGTCTCAGTCTTGAAGTGAGTCTGTAGTACTGGACCATGAACTTCACAAGTGTTTCTCAGGCATTTCAATTCCCCTGATATGAAGCAGGATGGCCAAAGGGGGCTGGAGTGGGGAATTTTTTTATTCCAGGTCAGATAGTCTCTGAAAAAGCCCTATCAGTTATATTCAGCCTATATTCTTTATGATGTTTAGTTACATGGATTTGTTTAGTTTTATACTGATTTCAGTTTACTCATCTTAAATTAATAAATTTTTGTCTTCACCAAATTTGAGACATTTTCAGCTATTACTCTTTCTAGATTTATTTATGTGAAAGGCAGAGTGACATAGACAATGGGAGAAGTGCAGGGAGAGGAGGAGGATGAGTTGGAAAGGGAGAGAGAGAGCGCGAGAGACATCTTCCATTTGCTGGTTCATTCCTTAGATGGCTACTAAGGTCAGATCTGGGCTAGGCCAAAGCTGGGAGCCAGGAACTCCATCTTGGACTTCCATGTGGGTGGCAGCCACCCAAGTACTTGGGGCATGTTCCACTGCCTTTTCAGGCACACTAGCAGGAAGCGGGATCAGAAACCCAGAAATGGGGACTTCAATAGGCATTCAAGTATGGGATGCCAGTGTCACAAGTGGTGGCTTAACCTCCTGTGCCAAAATGTTGTCCTCAGCTACTATTTCCTAGAATACTCTTGAGCTGGGGCTGGTGTTGTGTCATAGAGGGTTAAGCCACTCTGACATCAGCGTCGTGAATGGGTGCCAGTCTATGTCCTGGGTGTTCTACTTCCAATTCAGCTCCCTGCAGGTGCAACTGGGTAAGCAGTGGAAGATGCCACAACTACTTGAGACCCTGCCACCCACGTGGGAGACCTGGTAGAAGCTCCAGGCTCCTCACTTTAGCCTGGTCTAGCCCTGGCCATCACAGCCATATGGGCAGTGAATCAGCAGATGGAAGACCTCTCTCTGCTTCTCCTTCTGTCTCTGTAACTCTGCCTTTCAAATAAAAAATGTCATTTATTGTTATTATTTATTTGAAAGGCAGAGTTACATAGATAGATAGAGACAGAGAGACAGAGAGAGAGGTCTTCCATCTGCTGGTTTACTCCCCAGATGGCTGCAATGGCCCGAGCTGTGCCGATCCGAAGCCAGGAGCCAGGAGATTTTTCCGGATCTTTCCATGTGGGTGCAGGGGCCCAATGACTTGAGTCCTCTTCTACTGCTTTCCCAGGCCATAGCAGAGAGTTGGATCGGAAGAGGAGCAGCAAGGACTAGAACCCGTTCCCATATGGGATGCCGGCACTGCAGTCCAGGGCTTTAACCCACTGCACCACAGCGCCGGCCCCTCTGTCTATATTTTGACACAGTTTATATAATTACAATGATGCTAATGTTGGATCTTCTATTACTATTGCAAAGATTCCCAAGGCCTTGTTAAATATTTCAGTGTATTTTCTTTCTGCTGTTAAAATTGAGTAAATTCTACTGATCTGTCCTAAAGTCCATGGAGTCCATCTTCTGTCACTTCCATTTCCATCCTACTATTGAGCCTATTCAGCAAGGTTTATTTTATTTCTGCTATTAATCAGTCCTGTAATTTTTGGTTCTTTTCAATAATTTCTATTTCTTTAGTGATGTATCTAGTTTTTTCCCCCCATTTTTCTCAAGACAAATTTTAACTGATTATTGAAACAGTTTTATGGCAGCTTCTTTCAAACTCTTGTCAGGTAACTCTAACATCTGAGTCACCTTGATACTAGCAACATTTCAGTCAAATTTTGACTTTCTTTATCTAACCAGAACAAATATGTCTTCCCTTCTATCTTTTCACATTTTCACTAGCACAAATTAACTACTCGTTTTGTGACTTATCCTGTGACTAGTCTTGTGACCTAACTACTTGCCTAAGTATTTCAGGACCCACTGTCTTCCAAGATCCCACAACTGCCATTTCTCTTTTAAAAGTCTTCCCTTGCTAGCTTGCAAATTGGAGAACAGCATATTTGGGAGCCCAGAGCCTGCTTCCCTCTGGGCAGCCACACTAGCTAAGGCACTGTCTCCTGCATTGGCTCCTATCCAGCACCTGTAGGCAGGCCTAATTTTTCTCTGGTAACACTTGTTCTCGGTATGACAGGGGGTTTTCACTTGTAACCTGGACATTTTATTCTGTCGGGGGATGCTCAATCCTATTTCAAGCGTTTACTTGACCATCAGTCTGCTCAGGTCCTAGACTACTTACGTGACCTGTGATTCCAATGGCAGTTTATTTTAATATTTGTAGCCATTCAACATCATTTTGATGTGCTCTGTTTATCTGGTGCTCCTATGGCTGCCAGCAGTCTCCGTCCATGGTCCTGAGAGGGTGGAAGGAGGAAGTTCCCCTAGACTGGATGCTCAGTATAGCTGGCAGGGGCAGGAGGCTTGGAACTCCTATGGGGATGAAGAGGTTTCTTAGGCAGAAGTTTGTTGTAATAAAATCCCTTTTACCCCAACTCCTGGCAACATACGTTTCCTGCATAAAGCAGAGCCTTAGCCCCTCAGGAACAAGAAAGATTCCTGGACCAGGCGCTAGTTCATGGTGGATGTGTCTTTCTTGTCAGCTTCAGTTACTGGAGTGGGTACAGTCAGTCATGTGCTTCCAGCTTATTGCTGATAGAACACTGACTCAATGCTTTTTTTTTTTTAAAGATTTATTTATTTGAAAGTCAGGCTTACAGAGAGAGAGAGAGAGAGAGAGAGAGAGAGGTCTTCCATCTGCTGGTTCACTCACCAGTTGGCCACAATGGTTGGAGCTGTGCCAGTCTGAAGCCAGGAGCCAGGAGCTGCTTCTGGGTCTCTCATGCAAGTGCAGAGGGGCCCAAGGACTTCTACTGCTTTCCAAGGCCACAGCAGAGAGCTAGATCGGAAGTGGAGCAGCCGGGTCTTGAACTGGCCCCCACATGGGATACTGGCACTGCAGGTGGTGGCTTTGCTCACTACACCACAGCACAGGCCCCAAGTCACAAGGCTTCTTGCCCATGGTATAGCAGTGTAGAGCCAGCCATATGTGACAGCAAGTCATAGTGATGCCATAGTGAGCTTCACTGTCTTAGAAGAAAGCTGACCTGTTAGCCCAAAGACAGTCATCAAACTATAGTGTTGTCACAAAGCTTACCCATGTTTAAAAGGACCAGCAAGATGGCTTAGGTGATGATTCCTAGAAAATGCCAATAGAAGTGTTGTGACACGAGTTCCAACCTCCTTTATCTTTCGTAAAATTATAAAATATTGTTTCTTTTATCTTCTGCATGGAATAAGCTTTGCTGCAGCTATGCCCAAACCACCAGCCACCTGCTGCCCAGAACTAAAACTCCATTGATCAGTTGCCCTAACAAGCTCGCTTTCTTTCTTTCTTTCTTTCTTTCTTTCTTTCTTTCTTTCTTTCTTTCTTTCTTTCTTTCTTTCTTTCTTTCTTTCTTTCTTTCTTTCTTTCTTTCTTTCTTTCAAAGGCATAGTTACAGAGAGGCAGAGGCAGAGGCAGAGGCAGAGAAAGAGGTCTTCCATTGATTGTTTCACTCCCCAGATGGCCGCAACAGCCGGATTGTGCTGATTGGAAGCCAGGAGCCAGGAGTTTCTTCTGGGTCTCCCAAGCAGCTCAGGGGTCCAAGGACTTAGGCCATCTTCTACTGCTTTCCCAGGCCATAGCAGAGAGTTGGATCAGAAATGGAACAGCCGGGAGTTGAACTGGTGCCAATATGGGATGCCGGCACTGCAGGCAGTGGCCTTAACTGCTATGCCACAGCACCAGCCCTGAGCTCTCTTATTTCTGGATGATACTTCCTCCTGTGTCGTTTGGTCTCAGGATCCCTGCTCTGTGTGCCAACACTACATCTGCACATGCTACTTGCTTGCTGCAATTGCTGAGACGTCCTTGCATTCCAGGGCAGAGATGAGTGAGTTTTCCTGGGTTGCTTTCTGTTGCTAGATTAGGTATCAGAAAATGTGAACTGTCTTCCTTGTTAAGCTTCAGGATTTTAGGGTTTGAAGAAGTCAAAGAGGAGGCTAAAGTAGAAAATACTCTACTTTAGAGGAGATGGAAGGGGGGTGGTGGTGGTAAAGAGGGTGGGGATTGAGCCTGCCTGGACAGAGGGTGGGGTTGAAGCCACACTTCATTCCATCTGAGCAGCAGGCAGAATCCCTTCTAAAGATGCTAGCTGGGGGAGGTGCAGAGTACCACATGGACCCTCATAAGGTGGATGGGGGACTTGCAGAAAGCATCCTTGATGAAGTTTAAAAAGCATTGTCTCAGCAGTTTGGAATGTCCTAGGTGAGGGGCTTTCTCAGCATTAAACATTCCACTAGCCTGTAGATTATCTATCCGCCAGGTCCCAGTGGCCCAACAGATTCCAACATCCACCTTCATCTGCCAGGCAGGCATATCACTGGAACAACATTAGGCACAGTTCAGGATGCTGGGCAGTCAGTGCATCAGAGACGAGCATCAGTGTAGGCAGACAGTGCCTTCATTAAGAGTGGTCACCTTGAGGAATGCAGACTCTGTGCCCCCAACAGGCTCTTTCCCCAAGTTGCAAGCTAGCATGAGGGCTTACAAGGGAGAAAGTGCAGTTGTAGGTGGGCAGGGAAGACACTGGGTCTCAAAGTTCCTAGGCAAACAGTACAAATCCCAAGATGAGGCATGAGATAAGAGTTAAAATGTGAAAAGAAAGGGAGTTTCATTTGTTAAGGTTTCAGGCAGACATAAGACATTATTGCTCCACTATTCTTCCAGACTTAGATCCCAAACCAGTTCCCCTTCCTCTGAACACTTTCAGAGTTCTCCACTGGCTGCCTCTCAGATTTGAACTGATTCTAAACCATCTTGCCCTGGCTGTCTCCTAACAATTGCATCTGGGGTTCCAGTGGAGTCCCCAGAGAAAACGCCACATGGTGTACCCTTTCTACTTATAGCTAATCTCTGGGAAGTTCCCGCAGCTTCTGCCACTGTTACTCCTTTACATTGTTCCTCTGGAGTCTGCACTTCGTGGAGTACAGCCCAGGGATATGGCTCAGATAGGCCCACCTCCCAGAACCATCACTCATGGAAAACTCACACACACCCAGATGCAAGACAGAAAGGCAGTCAGTATCCACTGCTCCCTTCTTTCCATGCTATGGAGTTATGAGTGGCCCCACCCAGCCTCTTTCTTCTGTTATCACCACACTCTGGGCTTCTGTAAGCTTCCAAACTCCTAGGACCCAAGACAGGTTCTTAAGGAACCCTCTCATGGGATGCCGCTTGGGAAGTCTCAATCTGTAAGCATTAGGAAGTGAATATGAGCCAGTCTGGTCTTAAACATGTCTGGTATCCAAATGTGGTTCTTTAGGTGACTTTATCATTTGCTGTTGAGTTATGGGCAAAGCAACTCCCTCCAGGGGGAGAAAGAGAAACTAAAGCATCCACTCTTCTTCTACCCACTCTCAATTAAATTTGCTCCTTCATTGAATTTCATTTTCTGCTTATCTGGGCTTTTGGGGATGGCAATTTAAAGTCTTTAATATGCGATACATGGATGATCTCTTTTTGAGAACACACAGGTAATTGTTGTCTATTGTCAAATTTGGGGATTCATCATCAGAAGAGTCCCATTCAGAACTCTGAGATGAATTTTGAGGATTTCAATAATAAATAAGGAAATAGTCACACTGCCATTCCATTTCAGGCCATATTAATTTTTTTAATATTAAAGCCACAAAATGCAACATGGAGAATATGCCCAGTAGTCACTTATACTTCCAACTTGGGTATAAAAAATATACTAAAAATCCTAGGATGTGTTTAACAAGATAATGTGTATAGACAGTGCATAGTATAAATCTTATTTGGTTTGATGCATTAGCATTTTCTGTTTTTAAAAGTTTACCATTAATATTTGTGAAGGAGTTTTTGCAAATCTAAGACTCTCCTTGGAAAAACACTACAAATGCTGGTTTTTGGCTTACAGTCAAATATAATATTTTCACAAGACCCAGAAAATACAGTTGCAGAAACTGCTTTTCTCCATTGGATGCAGTTAAAGATTTCTGGCACAAACTCTTTAATAATATTGCAGCCTCTGGGAAGTTGGCCAGGGCCGACTATAACCAACGACCGTGCGACACCATCCCATTTTTCTGCTTAAAGAGTCAGCCGCTGCTGATTGGATTAGCTCTGGGGTGTCCTAGCAGGTTCCAAATGAAAGTTGTTTTTGATCTTAGGCATTTGCTGCCTCATCTTCCAAGGGTGAAATTTCCATGGTACTGATGTTGTAACCATCACAAATGCAACTTTCTTTCTTT
This sequence comes from Oryctolagus cuniculus, assembly GCF_964237555.1. Taxonomy (NCBI): domain Eukaryota; kingdom Metazoa; phylum Chordata; class Mammalia; order Lagomorpha; family Leporidae; genus Oryctolagus; species Oryctolagus cuniculus. The sequence goes on along the minus strand of NC_091439.1, from coordinate 9,258,993 downwards.
TCACATTTTACCTAACAAAAGCTAAGTATTAATCTTGTCACTTGCCCCTGTGAGTAGTCTTGTCCTTCTACTATTTGTGGAAGGATTTCGGGACCCATCTGTCTTCCCTAGTCTCCCACAGGTGCTCTTTCTCCTTTAAAAGTCATCCTGCTGGCTTGCAAATTGGGGGAGAGCCTATTCGGGAGCAGAGTCTGCCTTCCCAAAGGTGGCCACTCTAATAAGCACACTGTCTCTCATCTCTGTGTAACTGGGTGGAAAGTTAACAGAAGCAGGCAATGTTACCACCGAAATGTAAAGAGAAGCCGATGCTTCAGGGCTGGACTGCTGGCTTCTTGCTTACCCATGTCCTAAAGCGTAAATTGCCTTGTTCCTCATTTCAACTTCTTTTCCAGAGCAGGAGAACCTTGTCATGCTACATAGAATCTCAAGGCCTTCAAGGACCACCATGACAAGTGCATTGTCATCAACCCACTGACACCTGACACCAGAGATCTGCAGCTCTTTCATGGTTTTGTTGTGGGAGAGGTGAAGCCTAAATTCCTATTCTAGGTCCTTGCCTTTTACCTAAAGAAGCATTCTAGGTACAGACACATATTTGGTGCACAAAATGATAAAGTTAATTTGAATGGTAAGAAAAACATACACATGGTAGGCATAGAGTGGGTCAGGAAGGGAAAAGGATGGGGGGAGAAAGTAGAGAGACAGTGCCTCAGCATCCTGAGAGAGAGAGAGAGCGAGAGAGAGCAAGCAAGCCTCTCCCAGTTATCCGCCTCTTACATGAAGTTGGAAGGAGAGTGGCTATATGGTACCTTCCCCAGGCCATGGGTGAAGGGTGATACATCCTGGGAAAGGGGTTACTTGACTGACAGCTAGGCAGGTTGGATTACATATGATGGGGCAGGTGTGGCTTCCAGGCTGCAGTATCCCACATCAATTTTGTCATATCAGTACTGCCTTCATTGTAGCCCCTTTTTAAGCCCCAAACACAGTCTTTCAGCAGAGCAATAGTCCTTGGGACTCAGAAGTCTGCTACACCCTCATTTGTTGACAGATTGAATATTCTCTCTCCTTTTCCTCCAAACCTCGTCCTCATGATTTTGACTGGCACCGGGGACAGGGGCTGAGCTTTTGATAATATCTGGTGTAGGGATTACCCAGCAGCCAGCAGCCCAGGCCTAATTTCATTCCACTAACAAAGGATCTTATATAAGTCTTGTCTTGTTTCTGTTGAGAGTTTATCGTGTGACTGACAAAGTAAAGGCAGAGTTCCAGCTCAGCCGGGAACCAGAGCAGTGAAAGAAGAGGACCCTCATCAGGTGAGTGCCAATCACTTGTGAAGTACCAGATGCCCCCTGCACAGGGAGACCCAGATGGGGCAAGGGTGTGACACTGGATGGGAGCTGATATTGTTGTCACAAGATTAGGCCCAGGCTCTTCAATGCTGAGCAGTCAGTACACCAGAGATGAGAGCTGTTGCAGGGAGGAAGTACCTTAATGTGAGTGACCACTGGGAGGAAGGCAGACTCTGTGCTCCCAAAAATGTTCTTCCCCAATTTGCAAACCTGCAAGGTGACATTTAAAGGAAGAAGGGCCATTGTGGGAGATCAGGGTAGAAAATGGGTCCTGAAATTCTTAGACAAATGGTGCAAGTCACAAGACTAGTCACAGGTAAGTTACCAGACTAGCAGCTTGTTTCTGTTAGTTAAACTATGAAAAGAAAGGAAGGAAGGAAAGATGGGTTTGTTGCACCTTATATGTCTACTGAATATGAAGAAGAGAGCACTGGGAAGGAAACAATGCTATTGGATGTAATCAGTTATTGTTACATAAACAAGAGTCCACCAGCAACAGGGAAGCTGCAGGGCAGACTGAGAAATGCATATTTGCACCTGTGTGCAACCCATGGAACATTATACATAATCTGCTACATTTGAATCAGGAATAAGATGGATTTTACAGTATTATAGAATTAAATATGGGGGCCAGGGTATGGCACAGTGGGTTAAAGCCCCAGCCTGCAGTTTTGGCGTCCCATATGGGTGCCAGTTTGAGTCCTGGCTGTTCCTCTTCTGATCCAGCTTTCTGCTATGGCTTGGGAAAACTATAGAAGATCACTTAAGCGCTTTGGACCCTGCACACATGTGGGAGACTTGGAAGAAGCTCTTGGCTCCTGGCTTTGGAATGGCCCAGCTCCAGCTCTTGCGGTCATTTGAGGGGTGAACCAGCGGATGGAAGATCTCTCTCTCTCTCTCTTTCTCTCTGCCTCTGCCTCTCTGTAACTCTGCCTTTCAAATAAATAAATAAATCTTTAAAAAAAGAATTAATCATGGAAATTGAGTAAATTAAAGCAGACAAGAAATTTCCTAAGTATTGGTAAAATATACGCAAAATATAGTATTTTTTGAAAAGCAATTTATTCAAGAAACCAAGGTCAGCTGAATTCACCAAGGTGTGTTCAATTCTACTTCTCATTTTTTTATTCTCATAAACAATGTGCCCTCGGGAGAGTAAGGGAAAATATATTTGAAGTGTTAACAGTAGAATAAACACAAGGAAATCGTTAAACAAGACCAGTCTTGAGAATTGACATCTAACCCATGTGTTTTAGGCGTCTGTTAAAAATTCTCTGTGAGGTTTAGACTTGGAGTGAGGAGTCACGGTTCCTGGATTCTTAAACAACAGAAGCTCAAATTGGAAGAATGGTCTGCTATGCCAGAGACAAAAAGCTTTCCGATTTTAAATTAATGGAAACATATAATAAATTGGGAAGAAAATGAAATTGACTCCAAAATAATCTAATTTATACCTCTGTAATACTCAAGAGCATAGTGCATCTGAAGTTCAAATCAGTTTCCCAGAGTAATCCATAAGATAAGCAAGAATTTAAAAAATAAAAACAAGAATGTCTGGAACTATAGGATTAACTATTCTATAGCTGAGAGCAGAGAAGTCACAGGTTAAGCCCAGTTCAGATCCTGTCTACTCTGTCAATTAGGAAGGGCACATGGCAGGAAGCTAGGGCTGGTCTTGGGTCCTCCTCTGCACATATTCAGTTAATCAATTAGTCCGGCTAATCCCACTGATTTAACTATCCCAAATATATTGACTTTTTCTCATCCCTTTGTCTAATCTCTACTTGGCAATATTTTTCCAAACTGTGAATTAGCTCTCTTCAATTGATTAAAACTTTTCAATTAATCCTTCGTACTCTCTGAGTCAAGTTCATGACTGGCCTACCTCTTAGCTTGTACTTTGCACCCTGCCCCTCCCCACCACCACCCAGAGCTGGGCTTTTCTTATCTTACATCAGCATTAGTGTCACCTCACACTCTACCAAATGGCTTTGCTCACTCCTGCCTTGGGCCTTTGGTAAACATCCCTGGCTTCTCCTTCCTCTTTCCTCTATTTGACCTGAGACTCATCCGTCCACACCTGGCATAGAAACCGTCTCTCGGGAGACTTTCTCTGGGACAGGGAGGCTGACCCACCCCAGCTCGGTAAGATGCTCTTCCTTTGCATTCCCATGACACCCTGTGGATTGCCCTTTCACAGTGTAGCCTAGCCTAGCATAGTTTAGCACAGGGTTCCCCTTCTAAAGAGAAAGCCCCTTAGGAAAAGGGCCTGTGTCTTGCTTGGTGACCAGCCATATCAGTGCTGTCCAGCACAGCATGTGACAGGTGCAGGCATTCCATACATATTAGCTGAGTGAAGTGATTCTTAACTTGCATTTTATAGCAATGGCATGGCATCCCCACGCCAAATAGATAGTGCAGGAAACATAGCACCATATTAAAATGCCAGAAAAATAAGCTCCAGAGGAATTATACTGCAAGACAATCAGGGCTGAAGATGACTTCATAGACCCTTTTATAAAGACTTTAAATCATTGAAGGTCTTCCTAAATGGTGAATGTAATGTTGCTCTTCCAATGTCCTTAGATTTTTATTAAGAATATTTATTTTATCCATAATTTTTGAAAGTAATAAAAATAGGAGAACAATTCTGAATAGGTTTCAAAACAGAAGCATGGAGGAAAAAAATCACCTGTGACTACTTGCACACACTAATTATCTGCCATGTTTTTCCTTCAGTATATATATATATATATATTTATTTAAAGATTTATTTTATTTATTTCTAAGACAGAGTTCAGAGAGAGGTAGAGACAGAGAGGGGTCTTCCATCTGCTGGTTTACTTCCCAGTTGGCCACAATGGTCAGAGCTGCATTGATTCAAAGCCAGGAGCCAGGAGCTTCTTCCAGGACTCCCACATGGGTGCAGGGGCCCAAGGACTTGGGCCATCTTCCACTGCTTCCCCAGGCACAGCAGAGAGCTGGATTGGAAGAGGTGGAGCTGGGACTTGAACCGGTGCCCATATGGGATGCCAACGTTCCAGGCCAGGGCTTTAACCCGCCGTGCCCCAGTGCCAGCCCCTCCTTCAGTATATTTTTAAAATATGCTATAATTAAGTGAAATCCTTCAGATATAATCTGTATGTCCATGAATTTACATATATAAATGTGTGACTATGCACATAAACTCCACAAAGCATAAATATGTTCCTGCTACATGTATTCTACTAACTTGGTGGAAAGGAGAGGAAGGGTCCAGGACAATCATTTTTGCTTGTGGGTGTCACAGAGGAGGTGGTAGATTAGTGTGGACAGCAGCTGAGGCAGGATTTGTGGTTCACACAGTCCTGATCATTGTAGGGCAGCAGCTGCCTTGGCAGTCTACTCTCTGCAGTGTGGTTCCCTGGAGTGTTTTTTGTTAGTCCTAACAATGATTCAGCAAACCACTTATTACTCTGTCACTTCTCTTTCTCATTAAACTAGATGGATTGTTTTCTCTTTTCTGTTGAACTTAGAGTTGTACATTCCTCTGCTTGTTGACTTCCCAAATGTTGGAGTGATTTTCTTGGACCCAGTATTATTTTATTTTGGAACGTGGGAAAAAGAATCCTTTTCTCTTCTCTTGGAGAGAAGAGGAACAAGCTGCCTTCATCCTCTATAGGTTTACAATCTATTGAATGATTCTCTTGTCTTCCAGAGATGGGCAGGATACTTGGGTATAATCAGTTCAGTATAATCACTTAGTGACACTGAAGTGGGTGCCTGGCCTTCAATTATTTTGGCTCTTTTTATCATGAAGAATATTTTACATTCAGCAATTGATCCAGTTTGCCAACAAGACAAAGAAATTCCATATGGCTGTTTTAGGAACCATTGAAGACATACTGGTCAAGAGGTAATACAATGTCTTCTTTCTAGAAGACAAAGAGAGGTGAACTGATGCAGATTGTACAGTACATGAGCTTTTGTTGGTGGTGGGTGAAAAAGGGAGCTGTGACCAAAATATTTTCCAAGCCTCCAGTTTGAATTAATAGGTGTCATCATTTCTTGAGCGAGGATGGCTGAGAGTGAGGCAACACTCACAAGCTTGAGATGCCTGTGAGATGGGCAAGTAGTGACAAGAACAGAGGCTGGACTGCAGAGATAACATTGGAAGTTCTATGTATATTATTTGAAACTAGTAGATGAGATTGTTTCAAGAGAAGAAAAGAATATGAAGGAAGAAAGTAGTTTTCATCCTTCTGTTTGCTTTACATTTAACAAATTTATGTCATTTATTTATTATATGTTATCATAATTAAAATAAGCCAACAGTGAGGAAATGAAGTGATTGAAGATATCGTGGTCAAATTGAGTTGTCTGAAAACGGAGAAGAAAGAGGATTTAGAATATGTGAGGGAGGATTGGTTTTCAGTTGCAAAGGGCCCAATTTTTCATTGTAACAGGAAGAGAAGTGGGATGGTTGGCTACAGGTGCAGATGGCTGTGTAGACACAGGTGTAGGAAGTCAAAGTCATTCCCATCTGGTAGCTGGGGATCAGTAAGGATTCACGAGCCACATGTAACTTGCTATCCGAGAATGTGTCTTCTTTTCCTGAAAGTGTGAAACAGACATAGTCCATATTCGTATGATTTTTTGAGTAGAAATTTTATCAATAGTTCTTTTTCAACTATTCATTAGAAGCCTGTATTTCCTGAAGGTCTAAAAGAATTCCTTCCATATGCCCATGACCCTCAGTGAATCAAAGGAAAAAAACCCTCAAAGGTTGCAAAACTTCATAGTACATAGCACTTTTGAAAATAAAGAAGACAAAAGTACACACCTAGTAGTAATTGTCAGAAAATTTTATTTCAAATCAGAGCAATTCTCATTGGAAGGATATTTAACCTTTCATACCCCTTTATTAAAATTATTTTCAAAAGCTACCCACTCTGAGAATACTGACATGGTCTAGGCAGATAACTAAGGAACTTCCTTTTGTTGTTCATTCCATGCTTAATGTTGAGTTAGAAAAGGTTGCTCTATAAAATTTTTTTATTATTTATCCTATAGAATTATTTTTTTAAAATTTTATTTAATGTTTACAAATTTCATTCACTTAACACATACATATTAAAGAACATAACTACCTACTTTACCCTCCCACTATACCCTCACCTGCTGCCTGTGCTCCCTCCCTTCTTCCTCCTCTCTTTCCTATTCGTTCTCTAAATTTGCAGAAATCTATTTTCAGTTTACTTTATATTCATAAGTTTAACCCTGCGTAAGTAAAGAGTTCAACAAATAGTATGAGGGGAAAACACTGTTCCTCAATAGTAGAGACAAGAGCTATAAATAATCATCAAATCTCAAAATGTCAATTTCACTCCTATTATATTTTAGATTCTCTATTATCACAGATCAGGGAAAATATATGGTGCTTATCTTTTTGGGACTGGCTTATGTTACTAAGTATAATGGTTTTGAGTTGCATTCTTTTTGTTGCAAATGACAGGATTTCATTTTTTTAACTGCTGTGTGGTATTCCATATGCCCTTGATAGAAACCCACAGCAAAAGGATTGAGGCATTGACTGAAGGGAGATGAGTTATCTATAAGGGTTTAAATTTCTTGGTGATGCAGGGTCAGAGGGCAAAAGTCACATGGCAAGACGGGTGATGAGTTTGTGAATTAGCTGCAGGGAGGCGCAGCCACTGTCATCATTCTCAGCACTAACGAGTGGTGGCTGTATTTCACAACTATGCATTTGCTCCACTCAGGTCACTCAACATTAGCATTAAAAGAATTAGCCACTTAACATTAGCAGTAGAGAAAAGGGAAGATCACTTCACACTTCAGTCTCAGACCCCAGTGCACATTCCCTCACTCATTTCCACAGAGCTCTATCAAAGCACCAAAGGAGCTGTCTAGCCACAGGCATCTAATCTTGATAAGTTTATCATGCATTTGCAAACTGAAAATGCATATCAGTGGAATAACTAAAGAAAAGTTCAAGGCACTTGTTGAATGACTATTAAATTGGAAGGAGTTAACTAAATTCTGTAAGAATTCAACAAAATGATGGATCATGGTGGCTTTGGCAGAAAGAAAAATTTTGTGGAAGAAACGAGTCTTGAATAAAGAAGCAGGGCTGAGATGGTAAGGAAGGGAGAGGGAAGCATGTCAAGTAGGAAGAAGGGTGTGAGCAGGGTTCCCCAAGGACAGATGCTGAGGAAGTCCCTCCCTGGTGATCAGCTCACTGTTGCAGGCCAATGAGAACCTCGCATGGAGAAAGGAAAGGAAGGAGTGACTGGGTCAGAGCCTATGCACTTTTAGAGGATGCAGTTGCCAGCCCAGGCGAAAGCAAGCAAGCCCAGCCACTGATTTTCTCCTGTCCTTTGTTGTCATTGATTAATCCAGCAGCTAACAGATCTGTAAGGCTTGCTGATTCATTGTTCATTCATTTCCTTTATTAACAAAAAAGTAATGGACTCTAGACTATCATCTGAGTCTGCTGATTTTCAAGGCAGGTTGTAGATCAACCTTCTCTGTAAAAGAGGGTGATACAAGCAAACAAGAGAGGAAAGCAGCTGAAACAGTCAACTGAAAATCCATACAGGGTGGCCTCCTGTGACCTGGTCTGCACTGGGAACTAAAGACCAGGTCATGTGTGTGAAGCTCTGGGTTTGCTTATCAGTTCTTAGACCAAAACTTGAGAATTATGTTTAGGTGCCTGGGAAACTCATGCACATTGGAAGCACTGTAGTTCTGAGTATTTAATCAGTTGGTGAGGAGTGAGCAAGTGTTTTCAAGGTACTGCAGGTAATATTTCTCAGGGATATTCTATCGAAATGAATCTACCTCCATAAATTGGCCACATCTATTGGCATAATTTAATCTCCTAGCTAAGCAAAAGCCAAATGGCCTATTTCCTTACAGACTTTTAACCTTTATCTCACCATTCCATTTGAATGCTTCTTTCACCATAATTTTTTAATATATTTTTGCAATTATATATGTGTATATTCTTGTATGTCAGTTCAATTCTCATTTTTTTAAAGATTTATTTATTTGTTTGAAAGGCAGAGTTATGGAGAGACAGACAGACAAACACACACACACACACACACACACACACATCTTCCATCTGCTGGTTTACTCCCCAAATGGCAGCAACTGCCGGAGCTTTGCTAGGCTGAAGCCAGCAGCCAAGAGCCAGGACCCAGGAGCTTCCCAGAGTCCCCTATGCAGGTTCAAGAGCTCAAGAACTCAGGCCTTCTTCTGTTGCTTTCCAAGAACATTAGCAGGGGAGCTGGATCAGAAGTTAAGCAACTGGGACTCGAACCGGCACCACAGGCAGCAGCTTTACCTACTATGCCAACAATGCCGGCCACTCAACCTGGCCCCTCAATTCTTACTATTTCTTCTTTCTTTGGAAGGAGATAAAATATTAATACATGAAAAATGCTTTATCCTTTTAGTTTAAATAAGAAATTCTGAGAGTAAAATCTGTAGAAATCATCCAGGGTATTAATCTGCCAAGAAGTAAGATTAAACTAACTTCTGCAGTCTATTTTTAAAAGATTTTGCAAGACAAATAACTTGTATCTGTGTGATATTTCCTAATATTGACAGTGCTCATATAAGGAATTTATTTGTGTTTAGCCTAAAATCGTAGGTTACATTTTAAAGAAGATTTATTTATTTGAAAGGCAGAGTGGGGTGGGGAGGAGAGAGAGAGGGGAGTGAGAGGGAGGGAGAGAGAGAGAGAGAGAGTCAAGTCAGGGTCAGGTGAAAACCAGGAGCCCAGTGACCCCCGTACTTGGACCACCTTCTGCTGCCTTCCTAAGTGCATTAATGGGGAACAGGATTGGAAGGACATCAGACAGGAAATGAACTGGGGATCTGATATGGGATGCCTGTGTTGCAAGTGGCAGCTTAACCCTCTGCACCACAATGCTGGCCCCTATGGGCTACATTTTAATAGGAGTTTCCTTCTGGTTCTGCCTCGGGGGTGTTCTTCCCTGTTTCCAGCTTGAGGTTGCTCCCATCCAACCTCAAAGTCCATGTATTGGCAGTCTCTCATCTGATCTGCTAAGCTCCTTAAAGCCCTAGGTTTGGGGTATGGCAAGGACTACTCTGCAATAGAAAGTTAAATTATTTGGAGTAGACCTGAGACCCATCAATCCAACGCACCTGATAGTTAACTGTTTGTCAGGAGAGACCTGAGGCTTGGAAAGGAAACTGATTCCAGGCCTGTGGGGCTCTGGTGAGTTGTCTAGGCCTCCTCAGTGCTGGAGTCAGTCCTGGGGTCTTTTGGAGCTTTTCAGGGTGTTCTTTCCAAGGCTGTGTATTCCAATCCCAGGGTCTATTGAATCTTTCATGGATGGTATAGATATACCCCCCTTTCCCAGTCTTTCCTTCTAGCCCTCTCTCTGGGTTTTCACTCCATTACCCTTTAGATTTTGACCCCCAGTGGTACAAAGCACACCAGACTGGGTGACCTCTCACTGTGATCAAGTGAGACTTCTTCTTAGAAACACAGGGATAATTTCTTAGAAACTGTTTGGTAGGGGAGACGAGATGCTTTCGTTACATCTTGGTCAATCACTGTTTGCCCAGAAAGGAGAGAATACTTTCCTTGAGAAAATAAAACAGCAAATGCACACCCCAAGTAATGTTTTTATGAAGCTCTGGCCTCAAGGAAAAGGAACAGAATTGAGTAGCATTCTGATTTTGTTATAACAGCTGATGGTAAGGTTAGAGGTGATTCATTATCACAGCTAAACCATAACTTCCTTCTTTTCTGTAGGCACAATTCTTTTGGCCTTTTAAAAATTGGTTATTTCTAAACCTGTTCATCTTTACTGTTGTCCCATATATACAAGGTGTATATTTAAAATTAAAATTTGTGGGAAATCCACATTATGAAAAAATGTTTTTGGCATTCATTTTCTTTTGCACCAAAATAAACATTTTTAGAATTATTTTTCCACAAACTTTTCAAAGTACACTCATGAAGACCTACCTGCTTCCACACCCTAGAACTGGGATAACAAGTAATGGGTGAAACTAAGAGATATAGATTCACTGGGATCAACAGAGTATAAGGTAATGTGGCATTGGTTCAAAGAGGCTGTTGGTTCGGAGAGGAAGGGAAATTGACTCTGTGGGAAGAATCTGAGATTGAGTTTCCTGTCAATAGGGTCATCTTGAACCTGTCTTCACTCACAGGCATCTGGAGACAAGAAGCTAGATCAGTGGTCATAAACAGAATGGGCACAGCAACCCACCACTGCTGATGTAAGGTTGTCTATGACCAAGAGAGAAAGAGAGTTAATCCAAGAAAAACGTCTTTTCCACTCACAGCAGAGACATCAACGTAAGAAAGAGTGAAAGAGCAGGCTTTCCTTCTTCCACCTCCCCACCCCGACTCTACTCCAAACTTCATCCTTCAAAGGCAAGGGGAGGGGGGAGGGGATTTTGGAGTCACATTTATTCAGGGATGAGATTGAAGTTTGAAAGTGATCATGACTAAGTCTTAGTAGCTAAATTGCAATTCTCAATAGTGAAAAGAAAGTGAAGAGTTATCAAGATGTTATGAACAGAGTCTGCTACTGGGCAGGAAGTTGGGGAAGGGGTAGACAAAGCACAGTTGCTGTCAGTTGTTTGAAAGGAATAGTAAAAGCCGCATAACCATCCCCCCATGGGTGAGACTCCCCCAGGGAAACTGGTGGCAGAAGAAATGATTGTTGAGGGCAGATGTTTGGTGCAGCAGTTAAATACTGCTTAGGACACCCACATCTCAAATCACAGTGCCTGGCTCAAGTCCCATCTCTGTTCCTGATTCCAGGTTCCTACTAATGTTCAGCATGGAAGGCAGCAGGTGATGGGTCAAGTAGCTGGACTCCTGCTGCCCATTTAGGAGACGTGGATTGAGTTCCTGGCTCTTGACTTCAGTCTGGCCCAGCCCTGGCTGTTACTGGCTTTAGGGGAGTGAACCAGTAGATGGGAGATATCTTTCTGTTATTCTCTCTTTCTATGTTGCTTGCCTTTCTAAAGAATTGATAAATAAAATTTTATAAAATGTTGTTATTACTAGGACCAAGTACCAGTTGGAGACCTGTAGCTATTAAGAGCTGATGGGTTGCAGAAAAAAGCAGTGACTGATACAGGTGAGAGTAGCAACCCTGATAGGAGGGGGCTGACTGGCCTAGAGAAATGGGCAGAATGTTGAACTGCTTTTACTCTCCTAAAATACTAAACATTTGAGAGAATAAAGGGAGAAGAGACTAGAGGAAAATGTAAAACATTTTAAATGGTCAAGATTTGTTTTTTTCAAAAAATTTTTTTTACTTATTTCAGAGGTAGAGCTACAGACAGAGAGAGGGACAGACAGAAAGAAAGGTCTTCCATCTGCTGGTTCACTCCCCAAATGACCACAACAGCCGAAGCCGGGCAAATAGGAAACCAGGAGCCAGGAGCTCCTTTAGGTCTCCCATGTGGGTGCGGGGGCTCAAGCACGTGGGTCATCTTCCACTGCTTTCCCAGGCCATAGCAGAGAGCTGGATTGGAAGAGGAGCAGCCAGGATACAACCAGCGCCCATAAGGGATGCTGGCGCAGCAGGTAGAGGCTTAGTTCACTATGCCACAGCACCAGCTCCTCAAATAAAATCTTGTTACTTTTGCATTTTCTGAGTTTCAGTTGATCAGCACTTCTTAATTAATGAGGAAAACGATAATATGTAAAAATCCAGTTCAAAGCCAAATTTCAGGAACTCAAAATACAGGCAATGAGGAATGCTGAAATGATTTTTCTAACAGAAGTAAAAATGGCCAATATTGTACAGGACAATAAAATATGTAATATAAGATGTTTGGGGTCATCTCTTCTGAATGATGAAAACCAACTGTATTTCTCCTAGAAGATAGTTCATCTTAGAGCTCCAGGAGCAAGACTTATTTGTTTAAGACTCAGTTTTCTATCTTTTAATTTATGCTCCTCCCATGGACTCCTAAGATAGCCCAGCCAATAGAGAGGAAATCGAAGGTGCACGGCCCTGAAACATTGGTAATTTCCAGAAACTCCCCCTCGTGCCTGGCATTCCACTGAGAGGAATTTTTCTAAATTTTTTTTTTGCCCATTTATGGATCTTTTTTTTCCTAGTGGATAATTACATACAATTTGAAGTTTGTTGCTGTTGTGATGTAATTCTCCATTTTTCTAAACAGTAAAGTTTGCCACACACCGAGTGATGTCCCTTTGGAGGAATGGCATTCAGGCAAATGTAGGGGGATGAGCTGACTGACTGCTATAGTAGTGTGGAACAAACAGAACAAAATAATTGTTGGGAATGATTTGTGAATGAGACCGAGAATTCTGTAGAAGGAACTTAGAGTAGTAGAGGTGACCAACAAGCGGAAAGCACTGACAACAATTAGAAATCTCAGGGAGTGCTTTGTGTTTTCTCTAAGATAAGGGGTATTGGGCTGAACAGGATGGCATTGATTCAAATATTGATATGAAATCACAGAAAAACCTCTTGAGGTTTCTGCTTTACCATGCCCACAGTGGTTCTTTCTGGTTATTGGGTTAAGGGGTGATTTCTACTTCCATTAAAGCATTTCTTAAATTCTTTTAAATCAATTTTCATATTTTGAATGATTGTTGTATAATTATATATAATTACAATTATGCCTGGACTTCTAGAATAATCAAGACTTACTTTCATAAGTTGCACAAATTAGAAAGCTTTCCTTATAATTAAAAAAAAGTCCTTGAAAATGAATTTGTAAAACCTGTATCATAATGTCTTAGCCCCCAAAATATGTGTGCCAAAGTGGCAACTTCAAGTTGGCTATGTCACCTGCCTGATGCTCCTGGGCAGCCCACGGCAGTTCTGAGGGGTCTAATCTGGATTTACTGCAACTGTGTTAGAATATGCTCAGCCTGCAGCTATTGAAGGCTGTCTCAGCTCTTAGAAAATAAGGATCTAATTGTATGCATAACTTATAGTCCTTATTTTGTGGAATTACAGGTTTTTTTGGTCAACATTATTTCTTGATACTGATACACTCTTTTCCTGTATAACTTACTAAGTAGAAAAATCCATCTCCACTGTCTAAGATAAAGACTAAGTTGATTGAACAGGGATCTCTCAAGACCAGAGACCTTGTTAGGCCTCGTCTCCTGCTGTTCACCACCAGCCACCCTTGATCTCAACTTTCCACAATGAGTTTTGTGCAAAATACTCCTCAGCAACTTAAGCTCTGTCAGAACCCATCGCATCATCTCTGTCTCCTTTAATTCTGTCTTTTCTCACAGCATTTTTCAAGATATAATGTTTATTTGTTTATTATTTACCTTTTTCAACTATAATGCATCATCAGTGGATCAGTGATTGATTATTTATTTACTTATTTCTCCTATATCCTCAGAGCTTCAAATATTGACTGGTCCACAGTAAATTCTCAATACACATTTATTGAGTGAATGGAGAACTGAACAGACATCTGGAGCTGTGCATATTTTATTCCATAGTTCTGGAATAGTCTGCCCTGAACCTTCCTTCACTTGGTTCACTATTGATATTTGAGATTTTCTTTTAGACATCATTTGCTAAGAGATCTTTTTTGGACTTTTTCTTCTCCCTTATCCTACTTTATTGCAGTTGGCTGCTTATTTATTTGCACACATTTTGTATGAAGACAGTGATCATGTCAGCTTTGTTTTCATCAGCTTCTTCACTGCTACACAGCACCCAGCACCCAGTAGATGCCCAATACTGTTCTGCTATTTTTATTGATTATTTGCTATACAGTAAACAGCACATACATATTCAATCTTCTAAGTTTCTGTTCATACTACTTCTTAGATATAAAATACAGTTTCTCCACTTAAAAGTTTTCTTGTGTTGAGGAAGAGATTTTGCCCATGGAACCATGTGCAACAACAGTCCAGAACACCAGACACAGTTCACAGGGGTCATTGCAGGATATTTAAAAGTTTTTAGAGAACTATGGTAAATCTGTGGATATCACGTAATGAGGTAGCTTATTCCATCACATGATATTTTGTTATTCCTTTTTAGTGGCCTGTTTTATGTATGAAATGAGGATTCAGTGGTTGCTGTGAGAAAAAGAAAGTACCACGTGAAAATTCATGTTGAACAGAAAGCGAAGGTGTGACTGTCCATGTTGTTTCAGAGGACGGAGAAGTCACACAGCCCTTGCTGTTCTGAGTAATGACAGCTGAGACCAAAATGAAGTTTCCTTTTCATCTTTAAAATTGCGTGTAGTTGTAAACAGTTATTGAGCCATTAGGATACACAAACTTACTATTGTTTGAATTTAACCAACTCCTAAATATCTTCTGACCTAAATGAGGAGCAAAAATTATTGAGATAAGATACTAAGGACGATATGAACCAAGGAAGTTTGAAATCTCTACATCGTGTCACATTAGTGCTCCAAGTTCAGTCTTTTAGGTCGACATTCACAAAATTGAGTTCATTTGATTATATTTCTACTTTTCCAGGTTGTCAAGCAGCTCTGCCTTTCATTTAAAAGTTGACTGTGGTGCATTTTCAGTCACACATTAATGAGGACGCCTTTTCTTTCTTTCCCCTTTTCAGCCTCCCTGACCCCCCTAGTTCCATGCCCTGCTTCTGCCCTTCTCTCTTTGACTTACACACATTTCCTTTTACAATGAGTAGTGCAACTAAGCAAGAGATTGGCTGGCTCTGAGTTGCTCCTCTCTATACCAGTACTGGAAATGATCTAGACACATTTCCCCCTTGTTGATTGAGCAGACAGGCGTGTTAACTTAAGGAAAGTGTCCATTTATCACCTCCCTGCAGTGTTCTCTGTCCTTTTATTTGCCTTGTGCCTAATGAACATCGGTTATCATTGAATACTTCATTGTGCTACGCGATGAAGAATAGATCTTCAAATACTCATCTTGTTATGGCGATGAGCAGAAACTATAGTTCTTGCCTTATAATAGATATTTCATTACATATGACCATCTGATGGAAAGCAACTTTCCACACCTGTTCCAACAAAGGCACCAGTCACCATGGGTTTTATTTTTTCTACCTTCAAAGTGACAATTCTGAGAGCCCTGTCTTCTCTCCCTTCTTCATTCCTTCCCTTCTTTCCCTCTTCTCTTCCTTCCCCCATCTCTCTCTCCTCCCTTGCTTATCGCACTGATACTGTATCGCCATTGCTTTATAGTCACTATGCACTTAAGAGAAATGCTAGGTCTCATGTGACAAATGTCCCAATTCCTTCTAATTTCTAGCTTATAATTTCTGGCATGGGGACACTAGCAGGGTGTTTCCTACTGGGGAAATGAGAGAAATTCTAGGCAAACTACACTAAAATACAAATCCATCTTTCTGCTGATGCAGCAGTTTAGAAGCAATGAGTGCACCTATGATAGCCCACATATCTCTCGTGCAGAACAGCTAGGAGAAAATGCCAGTACTGCTATCTACCATTGTGTAGCAGATTTATGAAAGGTGCTCTATTTTGGTTGCACTGTTGTTTAATACTGTGTATAACAATGTGGACTCTTTCAGACCAAGGTTTTTCTTCTTTAGTTTCATGTGTATATATCAGGTACATTTCCCTAGCATTGAATATTCACAGAAAATATGATTCTAACTCCTTCCTGGGCTACCACTGATGAAAATTCTTGCTACCAGAGAGGCTGTGTCACTTTGGGCAGGAATCTGGTAAGGAGGCAATAGAGTATAGAAATGGATAGTTTGGACATGGTTTGCATAATAGGTTTTTAAGATAGGTTTTTTTAGTTATTTTAAAAAATATGTATTCATTTTATTTGGAAGGCAGAGAGAGAGAGAAAGAGGGAGAGATTTTCCATTCTCTGGCTCACCTCCCAAATGGCCACAACAGCTGTGTCTCGGCCAAGCTGAAGCTAGGTCCAGGAACTTCATCCAGGTCTCCCAAATGGGTGGCAGCGGCTCAAGTACTTAGGCCATCTACTGATGCTTTTCCAGACACATTAGCAGGGTGTTGGATTGTAAGTAAAGTAGCTGGGGCTGCAAGGGCACCCGTGTGGGATGTCAGCATCCTAGGCAGTGGCCTAACCCGCTGTGCTGCAATGTCGGCCTTAGATCGGATCTTGGGTGGAAGTTCATCCCAAAGTGGGACAGTGTAAAACGGACTTATTTCTAACTTGATGTGGGTTAAGAAATGATTTGGCTTTAAAGGTGAAAACAATACCGTGTTATTATTTATTCTGTGAAATTCAGCTGCATTTCTTTCTTTCTTTTTATTTTCAAATTATATTCTCTTAAGAATACCCCTTCACTCCCCCAAGTTTCCATTGCTCTTGAACATGTATATTAGGGCAAGCAACATATTTGGGGAACAAATAAGAGAGAAAATTTTTAAAAGCTCCAGTGGTGGATGCTGCGCTGAGGAGTAAGCCTGTGAGGTACTTTCTCTCATACATTTGGCAAGCTCAGTCAAGTTCTGTCCAGAAAACATGAGTGCCGAATAGCTCTGGGAGAGGTGGGTGAGGGTATGCCTGTTTATTTCTGTAAGTTTGGGCTACTTTTACATTAGATTACCTTGTAGAGGACGGAATCTGACCAACCACTCAATAAAAAACCCTTAGTAATGTTCTGCCTGCTCATAGGCTTTGATTGAGCTTTCCCATCCTAATCATAAATCCATTTCCATAGAAACACAAATAGGAGGAGCATCATGAAAGCAATTTGTCTGTTTCTGCTTCCATGTAAATGGAAATGGAATTTACAGCAGTAAAAAAAAAAAAAAAGCTTTAATAAGCAATATTTCCAAATGCAGCCTTCAAATTTAACCCTTTCAGCTTATAAAGTAGTTGCCGATAGTTGATAATTTGAAGCATAGCAGGGCAATTCTATACCTGGAAAAAATTGTAAGCCTTGCACTTCAGCTAACATAGGCTTCTGACTTTGAAACAGCATGTTGGTGTCACTTACTGTTCAACATTGGTTGTGACCCTGTCCAACCCAGGGACATGCCTTATCTCTTTCTCTCTGGAGAGACCACCATGGTGAGTGTTTGAGAAGTTACCATGGAAAGTGTCGCTTGGGTTCTGCAGTATATTTTTTGTCCTTTTCCAATTTTTTAGAGCTTTTCTAGTATTTCTTCCACGAGCATACTCTGCTGCATGTTTTAAGCCTTCATTAATCACTAACCATTGGCAATACATATGTTGAAATGGTAAGAGTGTCATATTGCATGAAGAATTTTTCACATAGTGTGCACAAATGCTGAATAAGCAAAAAGTTTGCTGTTCATCAATAAAGTAAAAAAATTGATTTACAATATGGGCTAAAATTGGATCCTGTGAAAAGTCACTTAGTTCATTACTCATTTGAAAAGATACTTTGCTAAGCACTTTGAAATTATTTTCCAAGTTTTTGTTTCAAAAGCGCTTTTTGAATATTTCAAATTATAGAGTCAAAATTACATAATCTATGGAAAAATTCAACAAAAACCTGTATTAAACATGATATATCACAGTTCTTTTTAATTTGGTTGGATGAGTCAAATAGATTTCAGACTGAAGCCCTTTGAAGTGTTAGGGATCCCAAGAAGCCAGGGTCATATTTTATAGACGATGTGGAAGGTGGAATTGGGAGGAAGATATGACAGAATCAGGGTGGGGGAGGGAAGAATAAAATAATGACTTTCTAAGGAAATGGAGAAGTCCATTTGAAGAACAGCCTGCAAAGCTAACATGAACCTTGAAGGATTCTATCCTCTCTGTCCCCAGCAGTACTGACAGCATGATGTCTGCCAGAGAGGGGAGCAGGTGTTTACTTTTGCAGGTCACTGAGTTGAGTAAAGTCTCCTTGCCCTGAATCAAATGCTGCAGGCAGCCAGGCAGTGGCTGGAATAGAAAACTGAACTTGAAGGTGGGGTGTGGCTGTGTGAAAGTTGTCAGGGTCAAAATGGAGTCAGTTATGCCAACCCTACAGCAGAGAAGGAAGAGTTCTCACGGGCATTTCCCCAAGAGGAACTTTCACAAGACGCTGCCCCCACACAGGGGCCACAACAATCTGATCAAATAGTGTGTCCACAAGGACAGCTCCCCAGCAACTGTCTCACAGCCTCGCCCATTGTCACCCTGCTTTGTAATCACGGTGGCTGACGATTACTGTTTCAGATATCTGTGGAATCCTCCTCATTTTTGCCTTTGAAAACTGCTGGCCTCCTGGGACTCTGTCCGTAGTTTACTCTGGTCTGTGTGTTTCCATTGCAATGCTCTGCTAGTCCCATTGCAAATAAACACGATTCTTTGGAAAATATCTCTCTGCTTATTTTTTTATTTAGGTTGACAGTTGTAAAACTTTTATCTTGGGTCATTACAGCCTGAAAATAAGAGAACTTTGAGATTTCATTTTCTGTCCTAACCCAAAGGAAAGATCAGATCCCACACATCTTGGGAGTAGATTAGAACAGTATGCAAAATGCAAAAAAGAATCTGAACAAGAAACACACCACATCATTTCTATGAGCTAATGTTGCCTTTTACTAACACCTGAAAATTCTAGTTATACTGTATCTGCAGCTTTCTTTTTTTTTCCTATATTCATATTATGCTTATGTTAGCATTTTTTTCCTCATGGGAACATGATGCAATGTAAATAATTGCTCATAGATGGTTACACAGTGTGCAGACAGATCATTACCTCTCCCCCAGCATTCGTTTCCTCCTCTTGGGAAGGTACACACTGATGGTAGGGGCACCACATTGCCCATGGCTCTTCCCCTGAGCCGGTGAGTTCCTGGCACCTAACAACATCTTTTCTGTGAAATGAATGAATAGAGCAAGAGAATGTGTTTAGTTTTTACTAGGGAGAGAGAATCCCAACCTGGGTAGTCCTAACTGATCTTTATGGGCAACCCACTGGTGTCTTCAGTGGCACAACAGACAAGCTAGCCCCCCTCATGTGATCTGGAAGAGGCTTACTCAGGTTTAGCTCTGCTCCACCTCGAAGGTTCCTTAGGGTCACACAGCCCCAGGAGAGATGTATGCACATTGCTCACTAATTGTGTGACTTTTCTTAAATTATCTAAGCTTGCTAGGCTACACGTTTTAAATTTGAAAACAGGGAACCAACATTGCTGGATTGCTGTAAGGACTTCCTGACGTGGTGCATTGATTGGCCCATGGCAGCAGCTGATATCCAACATGGATTAGTTAGACCAAAACAGTCTACATCTTCTTCATCTGCTCTATACCACTGGGTATATTCTGAGGCTTTGGGAGCCCTGTGGTGGTACGAGACCTAGATTTTTTAAATAGTTCATAGAGTAGCAAAATCCGAAGTAGTGAACTGCTCTTACATTTATTGGTACAAAAAATGGTGGAGGTTGGGGGGCAAAGGATAGCAGGTTGGGCCTAAAATGTGCTTCAGCACTGAAGGAATTCCAAGAACATAGGTTGTATTGGTTTACATTGCCACCACTTCTGGGCTGCTTCATTGTCAAATAATTCAATAACTTGGCTCAATTTTTTTTATTAAGCACCACCAACAGCTTTGCCTGACCTTATTTATTTCCTTTCCAAACCCATGAGCCTGGTCTGTCCCCACTACCATGCCCTTCCAGGGGCTAATTCTCCATGAACAATGCATTTATCTGTAGTCTCTACCTGTTCAACTCTCACTGTCTTTGAGACCCACCTGGTCCAGGAAGCTTCTCTAGCTTCTTGTTTCACATTGATCTCCCCTATTTCTGGCCTTCTCTTGCCTGGTCCTAATGTTAGTCTTCTATTGTTTTGCATTGTCCTGTAATTACTTACTTGAGTTCCTAGAGTGCAAATGTTTGGCATGCAAAGGCCGTGACTAGCATTTAGCACAGTGACTGGTACATGGTGGATGCTTCATAGAGGAATATGTGGCTCAATCACTTTATGTATACTGGAGATTTCCTTTCCCATGGTGTCAGGAACTGTTCAGGCCTTTTCAAAGGTTGTTCACTCCATTGAAGGGCTTACTGGAACCTCATCTAGGTTGGCTCAATTATCCCAGCTGATTGGAGCAAGCCACATATTTGTGACCTCTCAGACAAATAAATAATCCATTTACCTTTATACTGGGATTGGATTGCCGTATGATTTTCCTCTACTACTTCCAGAAGATTTAGGATTGCCTTGTTTTGGCAAGCAGATAAATTACGCCACTTCCACAGACAGCTCGGGCCTCTAGCAGTAACGATTTTTCTTATAAAGCATTTCTCAGCCTTTGGTCATGATGGGATTAAATGAACATATTGAAAAGATTATTTTTTATTAGCACCCTATGGTGTCTCTGATGAGATTACCACATATAGTTTGAGAAATGACAATGGGAACTGGAAAATGATGGCCTTGTAGGACAGAAACTTTTTTTTTCCTTACAGAAAAGGAATCTTGAGGATTTGATGGTGTGAGGCAGCATTGCACCCTGGGGGCCACAGCCTGCTGGCCACCAAGGAGGAGTGCACCCAGGCATGGGGGCGGCCAACCAGTAGGCCCAAAGTATCATCTTCGAAAGAAATATTTCTTTTCAGGAGGATCACTTTCATCTGCAGACACATTATAACTGCAGTCTGATCTGACATTTCACTGTGTGCTGGGTCACCTGAATTGCCCCTTTGAGTCTTGACCGAGCTCTCTCTGATACAGTCGTTGGCATGAGTGTGATTCAAAGGGGGCTGCTGCTACTCTGAGCCATCACAGTGTGCAAGCTTCCTATCTCAGGTCCACTCCAATCAGTTCATGAGATCAGACCGGGATGCTGGGTTGAAAGAGACTTGCAGGTGGTCTCTGGGTCTGTAACTTGTGTGCCATATGGTTATAAGCCTATACTGTTGATTGGAAGCATCTGCCTTAGGAGACACAAGGGCTGGTGAAAGCATTTCTAGAAAAGCACTTCCTTCTCATGCCCTGGTTTTAATCACTAACTTTTCCAACTGAAATCCTCAAAGCCTACTATTTATTTCCTTGCATCTCATAGCATAAGTGTCATAGTATAGGTATAGTATCCAAAATGAATGTGACTGAAAGTATCTTGTTTTTTTAATTTTTGTTTATTTTTATTTTTTTAATATTGTATATTCATGTGGCAAAATAATCCTAACAATAGAAAAAAGGATGATATGAAAAGTAATTTTGTCTCTCTCCTGTCCCCCACCCACTGACTCCTAGCATCTCTCTTTGAAGTTAATGTTAATCAGTCTCTGAATATCATTCCTGAAAAGTACCAGAGTAGTATTCAACCAAACAATTATTCTCTGAGCCCTTGAAGTTTCCAAATGCCATGAAAATGAATAATGTGGTCTGTGTCCCCAGGAATTTCCCAGTTTGGCTGATGAAATGAACAGGCTAGGGAGTGTGGAGGGAGGCAGGAGGAGCAGCCATGGAGGCATCGGAGCTGGACTGAGGCTGCAATTGGACCAGTGACTGTGTTGCTATGGCAAGTCTGTCTTTGTCCTTGGATGTGCTGACCTTGGCACAGAAAGCTAAGCCCTGCTCCTGTCTGCCAGCTTCCAGGGGCGAACAAGGAGAAGTTGGGGCCGGAGCACACAGAGGACAGCTGAACAGTGTGCAGAGAGTGCACCTGTTGTGCTCCTGGCCTGGAGGAAAGGCTCTGCTGATTGCTAGGAGCAGTCGGGGAACAATTTCACGAGATGCGAAGCTTCCAGATTTGCACGTGCACAGTGCCCAGAATTTTCATGGAAGGCCTCCCTCTAACATTGTCAGAAAAGTTTGTTCTCAGGTTCTCTTCCCAGCCATCATGTGGGATTGGCCTCCTCCATCTGAAGTCCCTCTTCCAGGAGTTCTGCTGGGGCAGCTGTGCCCTGATTCTGGATTATTCTGAGAAGTTTTGTTCCTCTTTGAAGTCAGGGAGGTGTCCAGTCCTCACTCCTCAGAGCAGCTATCTTGTAGTACAGACAGTCATGTAGCCCATTTATGAGCAGTCACCTCCAGGATCTTCACTGGGTTTGTGATACTCAGAGGGATCAACACACACAAATATCAGACAGAATAGAAGTACCTGATCTCACCCAGTTCCAGTGCTTTTGGGGTTTGTTTTTCTTTTTACTTCTGCTTAACCTGTTAATAGGTGGGAAACTCAGCTTTCTGGGAATAGCCTCCCTGGGCATACAGAAGAGAAAATGCCTTATGGAAACACTCACACAAGTGCAGTGATGTCTTTGGGTTCAAACATGGCCACTCTTAATGCAAGCCAGGGGAGTCCATCAGAGGAGTTTAATCTGGAGCTGGACTGGAAAAAGGTTTCCATTTCTTGGGCCTTTGGTTCCTTGATTCATTAGGAAAAATATCATGTGAGGTTCAGAGTTTCTCTGGCTCTTCACCAAGCAAAATTTCTCTTGTTCTTCAATTAGCAAAATTCTCAGCAGTTTCTCAAGGGTGGTTTAATATAAACAAGACAGTGTCCTTGTGTTAAGTTCTGTTTGCTTAGAGATTTTGTTAGTATAAATATATTGAAGCCCTACTGTGGAGACTGGTCAATACTGAGACAGACTTCTGTTCACCTTGTAGACACTGCACTGTGAAGTATCTTCCTAAAGGAGCTCCCACCACGAGGCCTCTCTGGCTCTGCTTAATAAGGTCCTGGCATCTTTCTGTTGAGACGGAGTCAAGAGAGGAGCTATGGAATGCCTACGCTTCCGAAGTGAGGTTGGGATCCTGTGAAGATGAAGAAGAGAGAAGCCTGCAAATTAAAGGCTCATGTGTACCCACTGGAGAACACTCCACTACATGGAAAGGAGACCAGAGAGATAAAAGACTATAAAAACCTTTCACACTATCCTCTGGCCAATTTTTCATGATGATGTAAGAGCAAGATTGTATGTTTTCCTTAATGTGGCATTCCAGAAGTATTGGGCATAATAAGATTATAGGATGGTAACCTGACTGCTATCCTGTCTTACAGGCATCTCTACTTCCATGTATAGTATGCAAAAGACTCAGGATCTTTCTTAAGTCTTTAAATACACCATCTCCCACCTGCCTCAGGGTCTTTGTATATGATGTTTTACCTTCTTGTTTCTCCCTTCCCCAGTTAACCCCACCCATTCTTTAGATTTCGTACTGAAAGCTACTTACTGAGGGAGACGTCCTCAGATGTTGCTCACCAAGGCAGGCCATCTTGCTAAAGCCTCAGATTCCCTGCATGTTTCCTGCATGGTTCTTGTCACAGTTTTTAAAATGTACTATGTGATTAGTCCATGAGTGTCTGTCTCACTAGGCAGCAAATGTTTTGAGGGCAGGATCATGTCTGTTTTCATTGAAAAACTGATTAATTGATTGATTTATTGATCAGCAGTCACTGGGTCCTTCAAATCATAGCTTCTTGAAAGGGCTGAATCCATGTTGTGGCTTTTGCTGTCAGTTCATGGAGAGGAATTGCTGCAAAGGATGATATAAGAAGTTGAATTTAGAAAAATTGCTGTGTAAATAGATGGATCACTGTAACTGCTTGTGAATGTACACGCACACCAAAACTGTGTTAAGATGGACTGAAGACTCTGTTGTCCTTTCTGCCATCTGCCTAGTGAATGCCATACACTTGCAGTTGCTTCATCAAGCCCAGACATGTGTGTGTACCTCGTCCTATGATGAATTAAAGAGTTCTCTATCACATTCAGCATCTCCTCCTTCATTTGGCCATCCTGAAAGCACGGAACACTGTTCATAAAAGAAGCACAGTGTCAGTGTGCCTGTGGACCCACAACAATTTGCATAACATGATGCAGCATGGCCCAAACTGCAGATATTACTGTCAGTGGATCATGACATTGGTTTGGTCAGCATCATTTCTGTGAAATACACTTGTGCTAGCATTACAAATTTTATTAGAGAGCCAAGTACTTAGTGTCCTTTGAACACTGGGGGGAAGAGAAAACAATCATGAACCCTTGGCTTGAGGAAATATGATTATTTGTGAATTGGGTGAAAACAAACACAAGCAAACAAAAAATCCTGTCAATTCTTATGTACTTCATCGTAGTTAATTATATTGATGGAAATCACTTATCTACATGTATGTCCAGTTTAAGAAATGGCACTTTTGCTACCTGTGTAATGAGGCAGAAAAACATTCAGCATTGCCCAAGCTTATCTGATTATTGTTTGTTCAATTTATAAGTACGTGCTTGGTTACTTTCTTTGAGTTAAAGGACTTCCTGTCGGAGTATTCACCTAATTTATAACACTCACATCATGTCCTGATGCAGACATGGAGGGCTGATTATCAAGTCAAGATGTAATGCTTGGCTTACCTGGGAAGAAACTACAACTCAATGCAGTGGACTGTTTCTCCAGATGAAGCAGCTCCTGGACAGAAGCGAGTCTTCAGAGAGCAGCAGACACACGAACAGATCTAATGATTATTCATGTGTGCCTTCTGAGTAACATTTATTAAATTGTTTTTATGTTGTTCAAAGCAGCATGACAGTTTGACCTCTCATTACTGTTTGGCATTTATTCCCAGTGTATGTCTCTGTGCACGAAAGTCATACTGTTGAGATATCTGTCTCAAGATAATCACATAGGCACTGGAAGGGAAAAACATTGAACCAACAGGCTCTAGATAATGCTTTCTGGTCACCCCTCACCTCTGCAGAGAGCTACACAGCTCTTTCCATGATAAACTATACAAGGCATATAATCTTTGCTGGGTCCCGTAGAGACGATTTCACGACATGAAATTGCAAGGCACTTTGAGAAGGAAAAGAACAATCAAATTTCGTGAGGCTGAAAGTCCAGCATTGGGAAGAGGTAAGGAAAGGGCAACTTTTGCTCTAATGCCCTGCTCTAACTTTGAGTTTAGCCTCGCCCTGGAAGTAAGGAACCTTTAGGTCGGTGAGATTCTGGAAGCCAGTGGTGGGGGTTCTACAGGCTCTTAAAAAACCTACTGGAGCCGGCGCTGCGGCTCACTAGGCTAATCTTCTGCCTTGCGGTGCCAGCACACCGGCTTCTAGTCCCGGTCAGGGCGTCGGATTCTGTCCCAGTTGCCCCTCTTTCAGGCCAGCTCTCTACACTCTCTCCGGGAGTGCAGTGGAGGATGGCCCAAGTGTTTGGGCCCTGCACCCCATGGGAGACCAGGATAAGTACCTGGCTCCTGCCATCGGATCAGCGCAGTGCGCTGGCCGCTGTGCCCCAGCCGCGGCGGCCATTGGAGGGTGAACCAACGGCAAAGGAAGACCTTTCTCTCTCTTTCTCTCTCTCACTGTCCACTCTGCCTGTCAAAAAAAAAAAAAAAAAACCTACTGGAAATCATGCTGATCGGTAACCAAAATATCAGGCGACTGTGCTTTGGGCTGGGGTAGCCTTGGTGTCCCTGGTTTATTTCATGTACTTCAATGTATTTTGTTTTTATCTTTTGGGAAATAAAAATTGTCAAAATGTTTTTTTCTGTAAATGTATGTAATAGGCATTTTTTCAAAGGACAGTTTAAAGCAATATCTGGTGGGGGATTTTTGGGGGAACCCTTGACCCACATCTGCACACTCGGTGGTAAATGAGGCAAATTGCTCCAGTCCAAAGGCCAGGCTTCTGGGCAGGTTGGTTTTAGGGAAGAGTAGTTGTGTTGATGGTTATATTGTAAACTGGACTTTGGGCTGAGCCTCTTCTGTAGGCAGAGAAAGCTGCTCTGAGAGCATCCTCAGCACAGCTGCATCCTGAAGCAGTTGAGGGACCAGGCTCCATGGAAACTGCCTGGGGCTGTCCTCCAGCAGGCACTACTTGTCGTCCTGCTGAACTGGGGTGGTCTGAGCAAGCACACCCTTTTGTTTTGTTCTGCTTTCTGTGTATTTATTTGAGAGAAAGAAAGAGTGTGTGCATGGGCTGGTTGGGGGAGGTGAGGAGAACTCCCATTTGCTGGTTCATTCTCCAAATGCCCACAACATGCAGGAGCCAGGAACTCAAACCGATTCCCATGTGGGTGGCAGAAGCTCAATTACTTGAGCCGTCATGGCTGCCTTCCAGTGTTTGCATTGGTAGGAACACTGGAGTCAGGAGGGACAGGAGGGAGAACCTAAGATCAAATGCAGTATGCGATGTGAGGTTTCTGTTTTTTTTTTTTTTTTTTTTTTTTTTTTTTTTAGGGTATATATTTGAAAGGCAGAGTTATGGAGAGGGGAGAGAGAGAGAGGGAGAGAGAGAGAGAGAGAGAGAGAGAGAGGTTGTCTGTCCACTGGTTCACTCCCCAAATGGCCTCATTAGCTAGGGCCAGGGGCTTCATCTGGGTCTCCCACATGAGCATAGGAGCCCAAGGACTTGGGTCATCTTCTGCTGTTTTTCCAGGAGCATTAGCAGGGATCTGCATCAGAAGTGGAGCAGCTGACACTCAAACCAGTGCCGATATGGGTTGCTGGCACTGCAGGCAGTGGTTTAACCAGCTGTGCCACAGCGTCAGCCCTAACATGGACTTCTTAATGAGCATCTAAACCACCAGGCTAAACACTGCTCCTGCACCCCTTTCTTTATTCTTTCTTTAGGATGCAAACACAAAGGGGACCACATTCATCTCTGGTAAACTGTGAAGATCTTTACTTATATTAGTGATTGTGAAATAATCAACTTAAGTTTGGGAGAATTTTGTTTATTTGTTTGAATAGAATAGGTCAAAACATAAGAACACTTGGTTGTAAAACTGACAAGGATGCCAGCTGGAAGTTGTATCTTAGTGAAACTGCATTGGGAGAATTTCTACCATCTGTAACTTCTACAGTTTTGAATAGTATCCCAATCCTTTATAAAAGCTGATAAATTAAAATTTTCTTACTCAGTTTTCTTTTGTTTGAATTTAAATATACTGAGAACCAATGCACAGAATTTTTTTTTTTGTTGACAGGCAGAGTGGACAGTGAGAGAGAGAGAGACAGAGAGAAAGGTCTTCCTTTGCCGTTGGTTCACCCTCCAATGGCCGCCGCGGCCAGCGGGCTGCGGCCGGCGCACCGCGCTGATCCGATGGCAGGAGCCAGGAGCCAGGTGCTTTTCCTGGTCTCCCATGGGGTGCAGGGCCCAAGCACCTGGGCCATCCTCCACTGCACTCCCGGGCCACAGCAGAGAGCTGGCCTGGAAGAGGGGCAACCGGGACAGAATCCGGCGCCCCGACCGGGACTAGAATCCGGTGTGCCGGCGCCGCTAGGCGGAGGATTAGCCTAGTGAGCCGCGGTGCCGGCCCAATGCACAGAATTTTGAAATAAAAATTTTGCCCTATTTACTTATGAGTTTTTTAAAGATTAGAGACATTGATGATAACACTGAAAACTTGTTTTCCTTTCAACATCCAATATGTGATTTTCATCTCAATCATCCTCAGGAATTTATAATACTTTTTCCTCATCTAGTTCAAAATTATTTTTAATATTTGGATGTAATGTTGTTTCAAATGTGTTTAAAAGTTTATACAAGCTGTATTATATGTTTATATTCTTGGTTATAACTTCTTACTGCATTCTCCATTATTCATTCATTCAGTTTAATTGTATTTTGTGTTTACAGTATTCTGCCTTATTTTCTAGGTGTTAGCCCTTCCTCACAGGTGATTATAAATTAACTGGGTCCAGCTCCCTGCTCATGCACCTGGGAAAGCATCAGTAGATGACCCATGTACTCGGGCCCCTGCCACTCAAGTGGTAGAACAGGAGGGAATTCCTGGCTCCTGGCATCAGCCTGGTCCAGCCTTGGATATTGTGGCCTTGGGAAGGGAACCAGCAGATGGAAGATCTCTTTCTCTTTGTTTCTTCCTCTTTCTTTGTCAAATAACTAAATAAGTCTTTATATATTAATTGGGAAAATATGGTCAAACAAATAATAGAGTGCACATTATCTCAGATGGTGAGAATAAAATAAAACAGGACATGGGGGAAGCAGACACATGGGACTGGGCAGTTCTGGGCAAGATGAGATGAGTCTGTCAAAGGACAGAGGAGCAGCAAGGTTGACAGTGCTGCTTGGATGTGGGAGGCCAGCAGGAGGGACCAGGGTGGGGAAGGAAGGACTCACCTGGAGCAAGCAGAATGCTGGGGCTTTCCCTGGACTGGACCAGATGGGAAGATCTAATTCTCTCAATATGTGTGAACCTCACATATTCGAACAGGAAGTGGGAGAGCATTGGAATACAACCTTATGACGGTGCTGGGTCAGAGAAGAAAGAATGATAAGACTGAATTTGGAAACAGCTATTCATGACACAAGTTTTAACCATCTGACCAGGACCCCAGGAGTAGGTACTGATGTGCTGTGCTCACAGCTCTTAAATATTTGGAGAAAGTGAAGTCCCACATTGCTACAGCTTGCATGTTTGTGGTCCCAAATGCCTATGTTGAAAGCTAATCACCAGTGTGATGGCATTAGGAGGAGACGCCTTTGGGAAGTAATTAGGACATGGGTGGGGTCTTCATGAATGGGATTGAAGAGTCTCCAGAGAATAGCCTTGGCCCTTCCACTGGGTTAGAACAAAGTGAGCAGATGCAATCTATGAGCCAGGAAGTGGGGCCTCACCAGGTACCAAATCTGCTGACTCCTGGATCCTTGATTTTCCAACCCCAGAACTATGAGGAATAGGTTTCTGCTGTTAATAAAAGCTATCCTGCCTATAGTACTTTTTTATTATAGTCTGACTGGACTGAGACATACATCATATGAAGCAGAAACTCCAGAATAATTGCGGATGGTAGAAGAAGGATTTAAACCCTTAGAAAAGTGAGCATGCTACATAGGATATACAACATAGGGTGATAAACCCCTGGTTGGCTGACTGTGTCTTAGGGAAGGGTCTGGAGTATGCTCCACCTGTCAAAGTGAGAAGGAGTGCACTGGCGAGAGGATATTGTCAAGAGGCTCAGTGGCCGTCCTCTGTAGGCCAAGGCTGGCAAGGATGGAGGCCCTTGGTGGCAATGGAGACTCTGTGATCTCCAACAATGAAAGGGCAGGAAGAGGTGGTCCAGTTGCAGAAGCAAGATGATATTGGAGTGAAGGAGAGTGTAACAATGCTTGCACATGTGATTATTCCCACTGGAGAACATGTCTACTATGAGAGTCAGTAATTAACCGTGGGGTCAGATGATTCCGCTAGCTGACACCATCATCTTCCGTTAGGGATCACCTCCACCCAACACCATGGCTGCACAATGGAAGAGTGGTTGTCACAGGACTGTGGGGAGCAGCTCGGACTAGACTAAGTTACTGGAATTAAGACTTATTCTATGCATCTGCTCTCCCACAATATGGCGCTGGGAGAGAAGTAAACAGCTTCCGCACAGCTGCCTCCAGTTCAACTAATAAACTGTAGGACTTGCTCCTGATTGGAGGAGAGCAGCGTACTCGGCATGTGGGCAGCCGAGTTGGGATTGGCGGAGGAGGACTATAAAGGAGGAGAGAGACGGCATGCACCAGGAACATCTATGGGGAACATCTAAGGGAACCCGTGCAGCCCCCGAGAGAGCCGGCCGGCGGTGTGCCGCTCCCCTGCGGAAGTGGGGAATGCGGCCAGGGGGAACTGCCCTTCCACGGAGGTGGAAGGGATAGTAGCCAACCCGGGAAGAACCAGCAGCAAACCCGGGGAGGGCCGAGCAGACGAGAGAACAGCGCAGGGTCCTGTGTTGCTCCTCCACGAAGAGGGGGAGCGACAAGGACAGATGATCTGCGTGGGTCGGAGAGTAAAGACCCTCACTCAACTTGGATGATTTACTGCGACTGCTGAGTATCTGACCCTCACCACTGAAAGTCACCACAAGATGAGCTCTCAGTATGCCCAGTCTTTCTAGAAAACCATGCAGTCTTTCGGTGGTGGGTGGATCACACCGGAACTCATGCATCCTGAAGGGGATTCACCCAGAAGGGAACTGAGTTGTTTCATAATTTTTGCTCTTGCAAGACTTCACCTAGCTCCATTATTTAAGGGCTTGCAGGTTTAAACTGTGGGCAGGGGGTTCTGCATAAAACAGTGTAAAGTTAAGTGACTAATTTTAAAGCAGTAGCCATGTGACATAAGAAACATTTGCCCTATCACCTACTTTATTACCTAGAAGCTCCCAACCAGGTAGAGTGATAGAATAGCTCTAAAAGGCACAACTGGCAGCCAGCTTAGAGGTGTTAGTATTCAAGGCTTGGGCGTGGTCTTCTATGACTCAGTAAATTGATTAATATACTTCGGTATTTTTTTTTTTTGACAGGCAGAGTGGACAGTGAGAGAGAGAGAGAGACAGAGAGAAAGGTCTTCCTTTTCCATTGGTTCGCCCTCCAATGGCCACTGTGGCCAGTGCGCTGCGGCCAGTGCACTGCACTGATCCCAAGGCAGGAGCCAGGTGCTTCTCCTAGTCTCCCATGGGGTGCAGGGCCCAAGCACTTGGGCCATCCTCCACTGCACTCCCGGAGAGAGTGTAGAGAGCTGGCCTGGAAGAGGGGCAACCGGGACAGAATCTGGCACCCCGACAGGGACTAGAGCGCCGCTAGGCAGAGGATTAGCCTGTTGAGCCACAGTGCCGGCCCAGGTATTGTTTTTAATAGGGAAAACACATGGTCTAAAATCAGGGAGTAGAAGTATGAATGATTCCACTTACCTTTGAATAGAAAAAAACTGTGGAATTGGGCTTTTATTTCCTAAAACTTAAGGATTTTCAAGGTAAAGCTCCTATTTTACAAAGACAGAATGCTTCCACCAGGAGATACAGCAAGAGTATATTAAACTATAAGCCATGGCAACCTGCTGCTCATCTGGGAATCCATGAATTATGACCCCAATAGGCAAAGAAAGGAATGATTATTCTGGCAGAATTGATTGACCATGACTATCAAGAGAAGGAGAGAGGCTTTACTGTTCCTTAGTGGGTGTGGGGAAATATATTTGCCACTTAGATGATTTACTGGAGCATCTCTCAGCAACTCCCTTGTCAGCTTTTATCATAAATAGCAAAGTGCAGGAGCCACAGTCTGAGAAGCACAGGTCACTATAGGCTCAAACCTCATAAATGAGAGTCTAGTTTGCCTCACCAAAGGGTTCTAGCCAATAGTGAAGGGAATGAAGACGGAGTAATAGGTAAGGGATACGCTGACTCTTTGTGTGGCCATTTGGCCATCTACAGCAATGGGGCTGTATTATGAGCAGAGACGAACCAGGATCCTGGAGGAGCTCTTCCCAGCTGGGTGATCTTATGCAAGCCAATTAGATCTGATAGTGCAGGCATGGGCTGCAATGAACCTATGGTGCGCATTCTAAATCTTCCTTTAGAAACAATGCACTTATTTCTCAAGCTCCCGGGAGTCTGCCTGATAAATTCTCAGAGCTGATTCTTCCAAAGGAATTGTCTTCCATCCGGGAGTACTTCCCTCCAGGAGTTCCTCCTTTTCCTGGAGCAGCCCGCTTCTTATAGTATAGGATGTCTCTTCTGAGACACCACAGCTTCCAAGCTGCCAGGGAGATCAAACTCGCTTCTGCAGCTGTATCACAGTTCAACTCCTACTTCTGCCCAATTTTCTTTCTCTTGCGCCCAGGAGCATTCACCCATAAATCTTCTGAATGCAAACCTGAGAGTGTATTTCCTGCAGATCCACACCAAGACATTAATTTAGCATTTCTTTTTGTGTGGTGTATTATAAGCATGCAATATTATTTTTAAAAAGATTATTTATTTATTTGAAAGTCAGAGTTATACAGAGAGGCAGAAAGAGAGAGAGAGGTTTTCCATCTGTTGGTTCACTCCACAACTGGCCATAACAGCTGGAGCTGCGCTGAACCGAAGCCAGCAGCCAGGAGCTTCCTCCGGGTCTCCCACGTGGATGCAAGGAGTCCAAGGGCTTGGGCCATTTACTGCTTTCCCAGGCCATAGCAGAGAGCTGAATTGGAAGTGTAGCAGCCAGGAATCGAACTGGCACCCACATGGGATGCTGGCACCACAGGCGGCGGCTTTACCCACTATGCCACAGCGCCGGCCCCCAATATTATTTTTATTCCACATAGAAAGCTTACTGCTGCAAAGGCTTTTCTGAAAAAACCATCAAAAGACCCACTGACTTGCTTTGGCTTTTTAAAAAATACAATTTCACTCATTTATTTTTATTTTATTTTAAAGGCGGGGGGGGGGGGAGAGGGAGGAGAGAGAGAAAGAGAGAGAGAATTAGAGAGATCTTCCATCTACTGGCTCACTCCCCAAATGCCTGCAGTGGCCCAGGCTGGGCAGGGCAGAAGCCAGGACCCAAGAGTTCCACCTAGGTCTCCTGTGTAGGTGGCAAGGACCCAACTACTTTAGCCATCACCCGCTGCTTTCCAGAACGCACAATAGCAGGAAACTGGGACAGAGCAGAAGAGCCAGAACTCTAATGGACACTCCAACGTGGGATGTGGACAGCTCAAGCCATGGCTTAACTGTTGTGCCAAACGCTGGCCCAAGGCACATTGACTTGTAATGCTAACATTATTATACATAAAATTCAATTTCCTTCCTCCCTCCCTCCCTTATTTCCTCTCTCTTCCTTCCTCCCTCCCTTCCTTCCTTCCTTCCTTTCTTGCTTCTATCTCTTTGTCTTTTTCTTATTTGATTGATCTGTTCATTTATTCCTGTATTAATGCCACATGATTTTAATCACTGCATCTTTGCAATCAATATTATTGCTGATTACAGCAAGTCTTCTTTTCACTCATTCACTTTGTATTTATGTTTCTGAAAACATCTTTACGTCATATGAAGTTTTATTTAAAAATGTGTTTACTTGAGAAACACAGGCACAGAGAGAAAGAAAGCAAGAGAGTGCACGGCCATCACTGGTCTGCTCTCCAGTACCCACAGTGGCTGGGCTGGGCCACTCCAAAGCCCGAAGACCGGAACTCAGGCCAGGCCTCCTGCATAAGTGACAGGAGCCCAATTACTTGGAGCTGTCACCACTGCCTCCCATGGTGTATATGAGCAGGAAGCTGGAGAAGGGAGGAGAGCCAGGACTTGAGCCCAGGTATTCTGATATGAGACATAGCATTTTAACTGCTGGGCCACATGCCTTCTCCACCATATGAATTTTTTTTTACAAAATTTATTTATTTATTTAAAAGGCAGAGTTACACAAAGAGAGAAGGAGAGGCAGAAAGAGAGAGAGGTCCTCTATCCGCTGGTTCACTCCCCAGTTGGCCACAATAGTTGGAGCTACACTGATCTGAAGCCAGGAGCCAGGAGCTTCTTCCGGATCTCCCACACAGGTGCAGGCGCTCAAGTACCTGGGCCGTCTTCTACTGCTTTTCCGGGCCACAGCAGAAAGCTGGATCAGGAGTGGAGCAGCCAGGACCTGAACCAGCACCCATATGGGATGCCGGCATTGCAGACGGCAGCCTTACCCACTACGCCACAGTGCCTGCCCCACACATGAATTTTTAAATCACTGTTTCAAGCTTCATGAAAATATTATTTGGATTTAAATTGTGGGACTTATAAATTGATATGATAAAAACTGACAATAGTTTTCAACGTTGAGGTGTCTCACCATCAACGTTGTGATGTTGTAGTGTTTATGTTATCTTTTTCTGTTTTCATTGCTTTATTTACTTTAATTTTCCACTAGTTACTATGCCATTTCTTTTTCCTCCTCTCTGGGTTGATTTCATTCCCAGTAAATCAGTACGACTACTTTCTGAAGGTCTACAGCGGGCCCCCCTTTCAGCACGGTGTTTTCTGGCTATCCCACCTGCCCTTGTGAAGCTCAGCCTAACTGAGAGGGTATAGAGTCTGTAGCAGGTGAGCAGGATGATGGGATGGAAGAGGCAGTGTAGGCTAGCTCCACATCACAAGTCCACACCACACTTCAGCTTTCTCCACCTGGACTGACTGTAGAAAGGGTGCGTTGCCAACCCCCCACCCTGGTTCTGGAATGTTGTGCTGTGTAGATGGGATAGAAATCCAGTTTTGTATTTTCAAAAAATATTTACTGTGCAAAAACAAATTATGAAACCAAAGAGCTTCCACCTGCAGTAAAATAAAAGATTTCCCCAGAGATCCTAGTTCCCATGTAATTTTGGAGAAGCTGATAGTACTTAGAATCTGTGTGTGTGAAGAAATCCACTTCCTACCTCCCTTTGTATTGGTAACAAAAGCCTCAGAGTAGTGGACATCAGCAGGTAGAACAGCTGGGCCAGGATTTGAAGGCAGATGTAGCAGGATGCAAATATTTTTCCTTCTTAATATATTATCACAGAATGAGCATATTGGTGTTTTCAGTGTCATAGGGGTCAGAGTTGCGGGGCAGAGGATTAAACTGCCCGTTGTGGTGCCTGCATCCCATATTGGAGTGCTGGTTCAAGTATCAGCTGCTTTTTTCTTAGCTGGCACCCCTACTAATATGCCTAGGAAGGAAGTGGAAGACAGCTCAAGTACTTGGGCACCTGCCACGCATGCGGGAGACTTGGGAGGAGTTCCTGGCTCCTGGCTTTGGGCTGGCCCAGATCTGGCTGCACCACTTGGGGAGTGAGGTAGCAGACAGATGATCTCTATTCCTCTTTTTCTTTGTCTTTCAAGTAAATAAATGTCTTTAAAGTCTTTATATAGTGCCATGTTTGAAGTAAATCTTGATTTATTATTGCTGTTCTGACTCATATTTTATTGCTGTCTTCCTTGAGAAGATGAAGGAACCTTTATTTTGACATACATACATGATTGTGTAAATCCTCTCTTAAACGTTATTTTGAATTCCACTTCTGGTTACAATGGACACAAAGGATTTGTTCTTATATTTCCACCAAAACCACCAAAAATCTAGTCACTGCATGTAACAGTTCTTTTTAGATAGCAAGCATACAGCAGCTAAAAGCTGTCATTCATGAGAAAAGGGAAACCAAAAAAGGAGAGCTTTGTCATTTTATTGTCTTAGATTTCTTCCTGGAAGAAATTTCACTGGAGAGTGGCATGCAAAGAAGGAAGCTGGTGTTGTTACTGAGTAGTGAGACATAGATAGAAGTTCAAGATCTTTGAGGCAATTCTAATTTTCAGGGAAGAGTTCTGTAGAGGAGAGAGCTAAGCAAAGAAAGAACTCCGGAAATGTACACAGGTGTCCCCTTAAATCTTTGGGTCAATATCACTTTGTACACATATGGGGCATTAGGTTGGGTCCAGAATAACTCCTAACGAAAGAACAGCTGCTGGGCCTTGGAGGGTAAGTAAACTGAAAGCATGTCACTGTAAACATTAAAAGAAAGAATAAGAAAGGGAGCCGGAGCCATGGCTCACTTGGCTAATCCTCCGCCTGTGGCGCTGGCACTGTGGGTTCTAGTCCAGGTAGGGGCGCCAGTTACTAGTCCCAGTTGCTCCTCTTCCAGTCCAGCTCTCTGCTGTGGCCTGGGAGGGCAGTGGAGGATGGCCCAAGTGCTTGGGTCCCTGAACCCGCATGGGAGACTGGGAGGGGGTGCCCAGCTCCTGGCTTCGTATCGGCACAGCGCCGGCCATAGTGGCCATTAGGGGAGCGAACCAATGATGGAAGGAAGACCTTTCTCTCTGTCTCTCTCTCATTGTCTATAACTCTCTCTCTATCTCTCTCACTGTCTAACTCTGCCTGGCAAAAAATTAAAAAAAAAAAAAAAAGAATAAGAAAGGGAGGAGAACGGGTGGTGGGAGCACGGGAGGGTGGGAGGGAGGGTAGGGTGGAAAGTGTCACTATGCTCCTAACCTTGTATGTATGAAATATGTTCACCTCATAAAAATAGGAAAGATAAGTAAAGAATTAAGATCCATGATGATAATACAATGGGAAAGGGGAATTAAAGATATGCTTATTTTGATATAAAAGTTTTGATATCTATACATCTCCAAAGAGGTCATAGGAAAATGTATATTATGAAAAAATTATACTTGCACTTCATATTTTTTTTCAGCCAAATATCCTTATACTTTAACTCTGTGGAAAAAAAAAAAACTTGTTCCTACTGCTTATACATGATTTGGAATTAAATCCCCTATGCAGTGGTGAGACCACATATACTGGGAATTCAGTAATGACTTCAAATGACCATGCCTTAGTTATAGGGCCAACCTTGCCCTAGAGAAAAGACGATGCCAAGCCTATCTGAAAAAAGAGATTAAAAAATAATCCTCAAGGAAGCAAAGTAATCAAGTGATTGAATTGCCTAGAAGGAGAAAGCCCAACATCCTTTGGGGAATTACAATTATATTCAGTATTTCAAAAATGTGAAATTCACAGTGTATAGTACATAAATAAAAATATATGACTTTGTAAAGAATTGAGAAAATCTGACCAATAAGTTTATAAAAATTTGTGATAGAAAAAATAGGGGCCAGCACTGTGGCATAGTGGGTAAAGCATCCCATATGGATGCCAGCTCAAGCCCTGGCTGCTCTACTTTTTTTTTTTTAATAGGCAGAATTAGTGAGAGAGAGAGAGAGAGAGAGAGAGAGACAGAGTGAAAGGTCTTCCTTCTGTTGGTTCACCCTCCAATGGCTGCCGTGGCCGGCGCATCGCGCTGATCCGATGGCAGGAGCCAGGTGCTTCTCCTGGTCTCCCATGGGGTGCAGGGCCCAAACACTTTGGCCATCCTCCACTGCACTCCCTGGCCACAGCAGAGAGCTGGCCTGGAAGAGGGGCAACTGGGAAAGAATCCGGCGCCCCAACCAGGACTAGAACCCGGTGTGTTGGCGCTGCAAGGCGGAGGATTAGCCTAGTGAGCCGCGGCGCCGGCCTGCTCTACTTCTGATCCAGCTCTCTGCTATGACCTAGGAAAGCAGTAGAAGATGGCCCAAGTCCTTGGGCCTCTGCGTCCATGTGGGGGACCTGGAAGAAGCTCCTGGCTCCTGGCTTCAGATCAGCACAGCTCCAGCTGTTGTGGCCAGTTGGGGAGTGAACCAACGGATGGAAGACCTCTCTCTCTCTCTCTCTCTCTCATTCTCTCTCTCTTTGCCTGTCCTCTCTGTGTGTGACTCTGATTTTTAAATAAATAAATAAATAAATAAATCTTTTAAAAAAAAAAGAAAAAATAATGGGATTAGTTGATCAAGTCTTTCAAAGACACCATTATAAATATATTCCACATGATAAGAATTTACAGGAAAACGTGAACATGATGAGAGGAACAAAGACACACATTTTGAAGATACCCCTAGAATTAAAAACCATAATATATAAAATGCAAATGTCCCACAGCCAGAACACAGACTTTCAGGTTATCACAGAAAAGACAGTGTGTTTGAGGACGTAACCAAATAAAACATCAAAAATGACCGAAGAAGACAAATGAGACTAAAAATCAAAGAATATAGCATCAACAGCCAGTGAAAAAGTATCAAGAAATCTAATCAAGAGAAAAAGTATATTTAACACATAATATTTCCAAATTTGATGAAAACTATAACCTAGAATTCTAAGAATCTCAACTAGCCTCAAATAGTACAAGCAACAGAAAAAAATCAGGAGTTATATTGTTGGAAAAGAACAATAATGAGAATATCTTCACACCTGGCTTTGTGGTGAGCAGATTAGGCTTCTGCTTGTGATGCGGCATCCCATATCAGACTTCCGATCCAGCTCTCTGACAACGCAGCTGGGAAACAGCAGAGGATGGCTCAAGCCTTGGGCTTCTGTCACTCACATAGGGGCCAGGATGCCTGGCCCAGCCATGGATGTTGTAGCCATTTGGGGAATGAACTAGTGGATTGGGTGTTCTCTCTCTCTCTCTCTCTCTCTCTCTCTCTCTCTTTCGCTCTGTGTGTGTGTGTGTCACTCTGCCATTCAAATAAATAAACATTTAACATAATACAATAAAGAAAATAAAAATGATACAAAAATATAAATGATTGAAAACTTCCCAAAAGAAACCATGCAACTCAGAAGACAATGGATTTAACAAATTTAAATGTCAAAAAAATGCTGTGGAAGACATTTGATCCATCAATTAAAACTTTAATTTGGATGCTTGTATCCATCATTGGAGTGTCTGGGTTTCAGTCTTGGCTCCGCTTCTGATTCTAGCTTCCTGCTGTCACACATTCTGGGAGCAGCAGACAATGGTTCAAATAGTTGAGTCCCAGGCACATGGGAGACCTGGACTGAGTTCTCAGCTCCACTTTAGTGTGGTCCTGGCCCTGCTCTGGCTATTGCAGACACCTAGAGAATGAACGAGAACATGGGAGCCCTCTGTCGGTTTCTCTGCCTCTGAAAAGAAATAAAATAAAAAAAATTTTGATGATATTGATTCTTCCAATCTATGAGCATGGAAGATTTTTCCATTTCTTGGTATCCTCTTCTATTTCTTTCTTTAAGGTTTTATAATTTTCATCGTAGAGATCTTTAACGTCCTTGGTTAAGTTTATTCCAAGGTATTTGATTGTTTTTGTAGCTATTGTGAATGGGATTGATCTTAGAAGTTCTTCCTCAGCCATGGCATTGTCTGTGTATACAAAGGCTGTTGATTTTTGTGCATTGATTTTATACCCTGCTACTTTGCCAAAATCTTCTATGAGTTCCAATAGTCTCTTAGTAGAGTTCTTTGGGTCCCCTAAATAAAGAATCATATCATCTGCAAAGAGGGATAGTTTGAGTTCTTCCTTCCCAATTTGTATCCCTTTAATTTCTTTTTCTTGCCTAATAGCTCTGGCTAGAACTTCCAGAACTATATTGAATAGCAGTGGTGAGAGTGGGCATCCCTGTCTGGTACCAGATCTCAGTGGAAATGCTTCCAGCTTTTCCCCATTCAATAGGATGTTGGCCGTGGGTTTTTCATAGATTGCTTTGATTGTATTGAGGAATGTTCCTTCCAAACCTAGTTTGCTTAGAGTTTTCATCATGAACGGGTGTTGTATTTTATCAAATGCTTTCTCTGCCTCTATTGAGATAATGATATGGTTTTTCTTCTGCAGTCTGTTAATGTGGTGTATCACATTGATTGTTTTGCGCACATTAAACCATCCCTGCATACCAGGGATAAATCCCACTTGGTCTGGGTGGATGATCTTTCTGATGTGTTGTTGCTTTCTATTGGCAAGAATTTTATTGAGGCAAAAAAAAAACAACAAAAAAACAAAACAAAAAAAAAACAACAACAACCTAAATGAAAGATCTCTGTGAGGGAGATCCCAGTGGCAAGAACAGGTCTTCAAAGAAGGAGGTACCTTTCTCTGAAGGCAGGAGAGAACCTCCACTTTGACTATGACCTTGTCTAAACAAGATAAGTCGGAGAACTCAAGGGGCTTCCATAGCCTTGGAAACTCATGACTGGTGCATAGGAAGATTACTGATGCCATAAACAGGAGTGTTAATTTGTAAAGTCAACAACAGGAGTCACTGTGCATTTACTCCTCATGTAGGATCTCTGTCCTTAATGTGCTGTACATTGAGACTTAATGCTATAACGAGTACTCAAACAGTATATTTCGCTTTGTGTTTCTATGGGGGTGCAAACTGTTGAAATCTTTACTTAATGTATACTAAACTGATCTTCTGTAAAAAAAAAAAAAGAAGAAATTATCAATTCCCAACTTGACTCTCACTGGGATTAAACATGGCAATAGGTCTGATCTGATTTCATCATCATTTAAAAAATCATCTATTATTTTTCACTTTATGTTTCTGTGTGGGAGCAAACTGTTGAAATCTTTACTTAATGTATGCTAAACTGATCTTCTGTATATAAAGAGAATCGAAAATGAATCCTCATGTGAATGGAAGGGGAGAGGGAGTGGGAAAGGGGAGGGTTGCGAGTGGGAGGGACGTTATGGGGGGGAAGCCATTGTAATCCATAAGCCGTACTTTGGAAATTTATATTCATTAAATAAAAGTGAAAAAAATAAAAAATAAAAAAATAAAATTGATAAAGGGTTACACCTTTAAACACGTTCATTTGGAATTTTTACCATCAAAAGTATCACTCAAAAATCAGTGGGGTGTGTGGGCATTTGGCTTAACAGTGGAGATACTGCTTGAGACACCTGTGTTCCATTACCAGTGAACCTGGGTTCAGTTTCGCTTTGCTCATGATTCCAGCTTCCTGCTGATATGCATCTTAGGAGGTACCAACTCATGGCTCAGCTACCTGGGTCCCTGCTACCCATGTGGGAGACCGGAAGAGGCTCTTGACTCCTGGCTTTGGTCTAACTCAGCACTGGCCATTGGGAGCAAATCAATGAATGGAACATCTCTGTTTCTCTCTCTCTCTCAACCTGACTTTCAAGATAAATATATAAATCTAAAAAAGATAAAAATAAAAAAACCCCTCTGCTATCTGAGCATAAGATACTTTGCAATATTGACAGGAAAGAAACACAACTTTTAGTTTTATTTTCTTTATTATCTGTGTAACAATTTGCAGTAAAAGATTCATAGCCATTTTGTCTCACAAATAAACCCACTGAGTGTACTCATCTCTGCCAAAAATGTCAACACATTTTAACCTCTTAAAATGAGTACTTTTAGGTGTTACATTCCCAAGAAAATTAAGTTCGTTGTCTCTCAGATCTTAAAACATTGATATTATCAAAAATATACTCTCGAACCATAATGGAATAAAATTAGAGGTCAGTAATGAAATAAAATGTGGAGACTGTAGTAATACATAGCATTTTTTTAAAAAAAGATTAATTTATTTATTTGAAAGGCAGAGTTACAGAGAGGCAGAGGCAGAAAGAGAAAGAGAGAGAGATAGGAGTCTTCCATCCTCTGGTTCACTCCCCAAATGACAACAATGGCTGGATGGAGCTGTGCCGATCTGAAGCCAGGAGCCAGGAGCTTCTTCTGGTTCTCCCACACGGGTGCAGGGACCCGAGGACTTGAAATATTCCTCTGCTTTCCCAGGCCATAGCAAGGAGCTGGATCAGAACTGGAGCAGCCAGGAGTTGAACTGGTGCCCACGTGGAATGCCAGCACTGCAGGCTGTAGCTTTACCCACTGTGCCACAGTACTGGCCCCAGTACATAGCATTTAAAAAACACATTCCTAAATAATTAGGGTAAGGAAGAAATAATGAGGGAAATTGGAAAATATCTTCAGGTGAGCGAACATATAAAAAATCATGAACTGCTCTTACAGCAGTTACAGTAGCACAGACTGTACAAATGCAACCACCTCAAAAGGAGAAAGAGCTCCAGTTGACAATTTAACTTTGCATCTCAAGAATCTTAGAAGAGAAGAGATAATTAACTACAAAGCAAGCAGAAGGGAGGTCATAAAAAAGAGTAGAGCAAAAATATGAGGGTACTTCAAAAAACTTCCTGGAAAATAGACTTAAAAGATAAGTGTATTTTATGCAGTTTTTTAAATTAATGCATAGCTTTATCCTAATATACACTTTTCATCAACTTTCTTGAAGGTGCCTTGTAAATAAAATAGGATATTAAATTTAAAAATGATATTTTTAGAAAAAAAATTTAATGAAACCCAAAGTTACTTATTTGAAAAGATTGGAAAACTTGGCAGACCTTTAGGTAAACTAGAAGGAAGGAGGGCAGAAGAGAGGGGGAGAGGCAGAGAGAGAGAAAGAGCCCCAATCATTAAATGAGGAATGAACCAGGAAAGAGGAGACATTATTACTGATACTACAGAAATAAAAATAATCATAAGGTAACAGGGCAAACAACTATATGCCACCATTTAGATGACCTAGACAAAGTGAATACTTCCTGGGCTTTCTAAAGCCCCTGTGGGAGAATCCTTTCCTGTCTCTTCTAGCTTGTGGTGTTTCCAAGCATTCCAGGGTTTGTGGCCGCATCACTCTGATGTCTGCGAGTGTCTGTAGAAAGCATTTCCCACTCTGCCTTTGTGTTTCAATTTTTCTCTCTTTTGTCTTACAAGCACACTAGTCATTGGGTCCCCCTCCAAGTCTCTCTATATAAAGACCCAATTAAATGTACAGGGATCTTGCTTTCAAACAAGGTCACATTCAGAAGTACTACATGTTAGAACTTGAACATGTCTTTTTGGGGCCCACTGTTCAACTCAATATCAAGAATAAACATTTCCCAATTTATTCTATGAGGCTAATGTTGCCTCGTGTTAAAATCAGTGAAACATATCACAAGAAAATAAAACTTCAAACATCTCTTAATACGTAGATGAAAAAATTGTCTAGAAATACCAGCAAGCCAAATCTAGCAATATCTGTAAAAGATTATTTTTTTTTTGACAGGCAGAGTGGACAGTGTGAGAGAGAGACAGAGAGAAAGGTCTTCCTTTTGCCATTGGTTCACCCTCCAATGGCCACTGCGACTGGTGCGCTGCGGCCGGCGCACTGCACTGATCCCAAAGCAGGAGCCAGGTGCTTCTCCTGGTCTCCCATGCAGGTGCAGGGCCCAAGGACTTATGCCATTCTCCACTGCACTCCTGGGCCATAGCAGAGAGCTGGCCTGGAAGAGGGGCAACTGGGACAGAAGCCGGCGCCCCGACCAGGACTAGAACCCAGGGTGCCGGCACCGCAGGTGGAGGATTAGCCTTTTGAGCTGCGGCGCCAACCTATAAGATTATTGACAGAATCAAGTGGGATATACCAAATAATGCAAGATGGGTTCAAAAATGGAAAATTAATAAATAATATGCCATGTTAGAAGAACAAGGAAAAATTAATTTGATCACCTCAATTGATATAGAAAAAGCAACTGAGAAAAATGTAATATCCTTTTTGGATAAGCAGAAACCACTCAACAAGTCAGGAATAAAAGAGAACTTCATCAACCCATGTTTATGAGTTGAAGGAATTATTATCACAATGTCTATATTATCCAAAGCACTTTACAGATTCTGTGTTACCCATCAAAATACATGAAGCATTCTTCGTGTATCAAGACAAACAATTCTGAAATTCATAAAAGACTCTGAATAGACAAATCAATCTTGAACAAAAAGAACAAAGCTAGGGCTGGCGCTGTGCATGGTGTTGCAGGTAAAGCCACCACCTGCAGTGGCAGCATCTCATATGGGCACCGGTTTGAATCTCGGCTGCTCCACTTCTGATCCAGCTCTCTGCTGTGGCCTGAGAAAGCAGTAGAAGATGGCCCAAGTCCTTGGACCCCTGCACCCATGTGGGAGACCTGGAGCTCTTGGCTCTTGGCTTTGGATTGGTACAGCTCCAGTTGTTGTGGCCAAATGGGGAGTGAACCAGCGGATGGAAGACCTCTCTCGCTCTCTCTTTCTCTCTGCCTCTCCTCTCTCTGTGTAGCTCTGACTTTCAAATAAATAAATAGATCTTGGGAAAAAAAAGAACAAAGCTGGAGGCATCACAATATCAGATTTCCAGACACACTACAGAGCTAGTGTAACTGTAACAGCAGATACTAAAATAAAATAAACACAAACATCAATGGAACAGAAGAGAGATCCCAGAAATTAATAAATTGATGTACAGCTATCCAATCTTTAACATGGGTGCCAAAAACATTGACTGGAGAAAAGACAGTCTTATCATACATGGTGCTGGGAAAACTGGATATCCATAAGCAGGAGACTGACCCAGGACACTCCCCCACCTCTCACCCTAAACAAAGTTTAAATTCAGAATGGATCAAATATCTAAATGTAATACCTGAAACTGTGAAACGACTAAGAGAAACTGTAGGAAAAACACTTTAAGACATTGGTGTGGGAAATGATATTTTTATTGCTGAAGCACAAGTATTTAAAGCAAAATTAGACAGATGGGAGTATATCACACTCAGGAGCTTCTGCACAGGCAAAAGAAAAAAATCAATAGAGTGAAGAGACAATGAACAGAATGGGAGAAAATATTTGCAAGCAATACATCTGACAAAATTAATAAACAGAAAAAAAAATATGTATAGTACTCACAAAACAACAAAAAACCAAACAATTCAATTAAAAATGGGCAAAGAGTCTGAATAGATATTTCTTAGAAGAAGAAATACAAATGATAA
Organism: Oryctolagus cuniculus; assembly: GCF_964237555.1. NCBI lineage: Eukaryota > Metazoa > Chordata > Mammalia > Lagomorpha > Leporidae > Oryctolagus > Oryctolagus cuniculus. The sequence continues at coordinate 9,214,783 of NC_091439.1, read as the reverse complement.
ACATGCACATGAAAAAATGCCCAATAACACCTGCTGTCAGGGAAATGCAAATTAAAAAGAAATAACAAGTGATGACAAGGAACATGGAGAAAAGAGAACTTTAATACATTGTTGTGGGAATGAGAATTAGCACAGCTATGATGAGCAGCATAGTGGTTCCTCAAAAAGCTAAACATCTGCCATATGACCTAGCTAACCTATCTCAGGGAGTCTGTCTGAAGGAAATGAAGTCAGCACCTGAGAGAGACGCCGAGGACTGCCATGGTGGCAAGTGGGCTAAGCTGCAGCTTGCTCTGCCTGGCATCCCATATCTGAGTGCTGGTTCCAGTCCTGGCTGCTCTGTGTCTGATCCAGCTTCCTGCTAACATGCCTGGGAAGGCAGTGGAAGACGTCGCAAGTACTTGGGCCCCTGCCACCCGTGTGCAAGTCCAGGATAGAATTCCAGGCTCCTGGCTCTGGCCTGGCCATGCACTAGTTGTTGCAGGTGTTTGGGGAGTGAACCAGCACAGGGAAGATCTTTCTCTCTTTATCATCTTTCTCTGTCTCTCTTTTGTGCTGCATTTAAAAAATCAATCAACCAATTAATACATCTTTTAAAAAGAAGAAAAAGAGTTGTGTATACTCCAATGCTCATTTCTCCACTATTCTCAATTATCAAATTATGGAATAAACCTAGATATCTTTGAATGGGGTGACTATTGTTCACAGTAACATATTATACACTAAATAAAGAATTGGAAGAAATGAGCTGATAGACCCCAACACCAAGGAAAGATCGGGCATAGACAAGCTAGTTTCCTGGTTTGACTGATTTGCACAGTTTGCATTGAGATAGTGCAGTTCTAGAGACCGTGAGAAAGCTGGGCGGTACTCCCCAGAGGTTGGGTAACACAGTGCTGTGCTGGAAATGAACACTGAGAGTTGGACTTAGACGGTTCTGAGTTTGAATTTGGACTCTGCTATGTATTGACTGGGAGACCGAGGCATTTGACTTCTCTAAGTTAGGATTTCTTCAACTTTACATGGGCGGGGGAGGGCTGGACAAAGTCTCTGCCTTCTCTACAACTTTGTGATGATTTTCAAACTCAGTTTGTCTCAGAATGATTCATGAACCTCAGTATTTACATTAAGGTAAGGTGCTGGAATGCCAATAATGACCAATAAAAACCATAGCAGGAATCCAGTATTTAGATTAAAATGATTCCTGGAAGCTCTTGCATGGGTCGATGATCTGAAAAAATTCTCAGGGTGGTCCTCAGAATCGAGAGATCTCAATGCAGCTGAGAACTGTGCTCTCTCGGACTCTCTTGTTGGTGCACAAGGAGTAGCTGACCCCCGTTTTAAAGTAATTAACATAAAAAGTTCTATCCAGAAAAGATTTGAAGTATACTCAGCCAATGGAACGTATGCCTCAACCCCAGGTCTATGGCTCTACAAATCTTTTCTCTACTAGCCTGGCTTCGGCAGCAGCTGTGGCTCAGAGCTCAGGGCTCTGACAAATTCATCCATTTGAACAACTCTCTTCAAATTCTAATGCTGCTCTTTAGTCAGGTGGAGTCCATCATTTAAGTCAGTGTTTTATTCTGTTAAATGGCAGGGAGACAAGAAGCGATTTGATTTGGATTTCAACTTTCTCTAATTAGGGCTTGCGGGAGCACTTTTCTGAATGCACCATTATGAGAGCCAGCAGCTGTCTTCTTCCCATTAGTACCAGAACGTCGAGAATGTAGGAGAGTGTGTTCAGTGATGCTCTGGGAGCCGTGGGTTTCATAGTTCCTGAATGTGCTGGTTTAACAAGTGTTTAGTGTGGGTAGCCTTGCAAAAGAAGTCTCTGAGCATCATCTTGAAAGAGACTTGTTCTGAAATGGAATGACAAGCTCATAAACTAAAGGTCATAACTGAGGCAAGTTGATCATTAATTAGTTTTTCTGCTTCTGGGAAGACCAGATCCTGCGTATTTGTAACAGACATTAATGCTGATGATTTGAACAATGAAAAATGTTTGTGCTTTCATTTCTACATTGTATTTCTGTGATGTCTAAAGAAAAAAATTGCTGAGCTGGGGGTCTGGTACCTGATCTTATCACATTTTTTCCCCCCTGAACAGGTCCTTTTATTCCTCTGGACTTTGGTCTTTTAGGTGGTATAGTACATTTCTGGGGTTAGTTGACAAATTGGTTTCTTTGAAGGATTAAAAAAAGTTGGGCTTCATGTTTTCTGCCAGGGCTGATTTAATCAATCGACAGGTTCATATAATTTAAGATGATTTCAAGAAATATGTAAAGCAGCACCTTGTCATTTGCTCAAATAATTAAAAAATGGTTCTAGTCATAAGGGATACTCATATTTGTGAATAATGAGGGTACTTAATAGCATTTATGCTTTCTATTAAACAAACATGCTCAGGGCTACCGCCCCAAATAAAGGTGGTGCATGGTTCCTCTCCTCTGGACCCTGTGTCTGACATGTAATCTGTACTCTAGCACCACAGCTGGGAAGGGAGGGTGTCTGTCCTCTCTGGCCTGCCTCTTCTCTGACCACATCCTTTCTTGGTCTTCTCTGGGGACAGTTGTCTATTAGATTAGGCAGAGCTTGGAGCATGCGTTGGATCTTTTTTGAAATAAATTTAAATTTTATTTTAGGTATACAAGTTTCATGTATATCATATATACAAATTTAGGAACATAGTGATTCTTACCACCATACCCTACCTTCCACATAAGCTCCAACCATTATTCCCCCCCTCCCCTATTCCAACTCTTAATTTTTACAAAAATCTATTTTCAGTTTACTTTATATACTGAGATTAACCCTAAAATAAGTAATAGTTCAACAAAAGTCTGATGGACATCTGGCTGATTCCATATCTTAGCTGTTGTGAATTGAGCTGCAGTGAACATGGGGGTGCAGATAACTCTTTCATGTGCTGATTTCATTTCCTTTGGGTAGTGGGATTGCTGAGTTGTATGGTAGATACGTTTTCAGTTTTCTGAGTTACCTACATACTGTCTTCCACAATGGCTGCACCAGTTTACATTCCCACCAACAGTGGATTAGGGCACCTTTTCTCCCATATTCTCACCAGCACTTGTTGTTTGTTGATTTCTGTATGAAAGCCTTTCTAACTGGCGTGAGGTTAAACCTCATTGTCTTTTTTTTTTTTTTTTTTTTTGACAGGCAGAGTGGGCAGTGAGAGAGAGAGAGAGAGAGAGAGAGAGAGAGAAACGTCTTCCTTTTCCGTTGGTTCACCCCTCAATGGCCGCTGCGGCCGGTGCGCTGCAGCCAGCACACTGCGCTGATCCGAAGCCAGGAGCCAGGTGCCTCCTCCTGGTCCCCCTTGTTAGTGCAGGGCCCAAGCACCTGGGCCATCCTCCACTGCACTCCCGGGCCACAGCAGAGAGCTGGACTGGAAGAGGAGCGACCGGGACAGAATCCGGTGCCCTGACCGGGACTAGAACCCAGTGTGCTGGCGCTGCAGGCGGAGCATTAACCTATTGAGCTGCGGCGCCGCCTCATTGTCATTTTGATTTGCATTTCCCTGATGGCTAGTGATCCTGAGCATTTTTTCATGTGTCTGTTGGCCATTTGAATTTCTTCTCTTGAAAAATTCCTGTTTGAGTCCTTTGCCCATTTCTAAACTGGATTGTTTGTTTTGTTGTTGTTGAGTTTCCTAAGCTCTTTATAGATTCTGGACATTAATCCTTTATCAGTTGCAAATATTTTCTCCCATTCTGTGGGTTGCCTCTTCACTTGGCTGAATGTTTCTTTTGTGGTGCAGAAGCTTCTCAGCCTGATGTAGTCCCATTTCTCAATTTTGGCCTTGATTTCCCGGCTTCCAAAGACTTTCTAAGAAGTCTTTGCCTTTGAAATAAGACCTCTACCTTACACCTTACACAAAAATTCACTCAAAATGGATCAAAGACCTAAATTTATGACCTGATATCATCAAATTATTAGAGAACATTGTGGAAACCCTACATAACATTTGCATAAGTCTACATTGGATCTTGTTTTGCTAGTTGGGATGGGTGGCTTACTGTGCATTCATGGTTAGTACTTGTTTTCAGCCCTCTCTTCTGTTCCAAGTAGGCCTAAGTAGGTTGTTCTCTCTTCTTCTGTTTCTTCTGAATTCACAAATGAGCATGTGAGAAGAATCATGTTCCGTTGGTGTTGGTGTTTCACACAGCTTTGGACCAGCACTGCCAAACATGCCCAACATACACTTTCAGAAGAATAGAAAGTCCTACTTAGGCTCAAGTCTGAGACATGCATTCCACCTCAGGCTTCATCAAAAGGTCCTACTTCAGCAGAATTGAATATTGGCTCATTTATGAAAACAATAATTCTCTCCTCATAAGACTTGTAGTTCTCAGGGCAGGAGAGGTGAGCACAGCTCAGGGCTGGGATGTTCCTGAGTCTCTAGCTGCAACATCCTCAGGATAAAGCATAACCTTTTCTTATAACTGACAACACCTTGCTAGACTGACTTACTGTTGCCCATATTAAAATGGAAATCACGTTGACCTGGAAATCCCCTGATTTTATCCTAGTCCTAGCTTTGATTCTTATTCCTTCTGTGACCTTAGCCCTTTCCTTCCCCATTTTATAGTAAAGAAGTTGAATTTAATCTTTTCAAGGTTAAATCTTTAACATTCTCTGATACTGAAATTGTCCCTCTGTGAGTTCAGAGTTCATTTAGATAAAACGTTTATTTTTACATTTAATCTTCCTTCTGAATTTCATTTTGAATTTCAATTTCTTTCTTTCTCTCTCTTGCCCCCTCTCACTCTCCCTGCCCCGTCTCTCTCATACACACACACTTAAATGTCAGTGAATTAAATATATTTTCTGTGAATGAGAAAGGATAAAGCAGGTCTACCATATTTAGAAGACCTAGAAAAGCAACCTCAAGCCCAATCTCCTAGTGTTAGAAAAGCAGATCCAGCAGCTTCTAATCTGCCTCATTTATAGCCTTTTCACATAACCCAGGCTATCGCATTTTATAAAGGAATGAGCCTTGCTGAACTATGAAAGGAGCTTAATGTTTCTGTGAATACCATAATTAAAAAGAAGTCGCACATCAATGACTTAATCTGGGCCATTGCTTTATGAAGAAGTTCAGAAAGGATTTATTCAGGAAGCCTGTAGAGAGGATAGGAGGATATTGAAGCATACAGTTCAGCTTCAGAGCCGGAGGAAGTTACACAACGGGAAGGCAGCTGCTGAATCCAAGCTGGGTGAAGTAAGCTTGGGAATGCAAGCCAAATGGATGGAAGGAAAATTGGATGGAGAAAAGGAAGGTGCGATCTGAGACACAACATTTTGTATCTCACAATGAGTACTTTAGGGTCAAGCTTAGTACCTACTTGGCTGGAGAGGAGAGTTTGTTAGAGCCATCAGCATCTGTGCAACAATGAGAAATAAAGGGAATGGAAATTTAGCACCTGCTCTGTGTAGGTCTCTGGCAGAGTCTCTTATCCCTTTTAGACTTTACACTTTCAGCTAGGTAGTATGAATCTCATTTTACAGACAAGCAAATTTGAGTCTTAAAGAGGTTATATAAACCCATCAATGTCACAAAATGTGTAAGCAACATAAATAAGATGGACATCTTGGCTCTGACTTTATTTTTTTATTTATTTATTTTTTGACAGGCAGAGTGGACAGTAAGAGAGAGAGAGACAGAGAGAAAGGTCTTCCTTTTCCGTTGGTTCACCCTCCAATGGCCGGCGCACCGCACTGATCCAAAGCCAGGAGCCAGGTGCTTCTCCTGGTCTCCCATGGGGTGTAGGGCCCAAGCACTTGGGTCATCCTCCACTGCCTTCCTGGGCCACAGCAGAGAGCTGGCCTGGAAGAGGGGCAACCGGGACAGAATCCGGCACCTGGACCGGGCTAGAACCCGGTGTGCTGGCATCGCAAGGCAGAGGATTAGCCTAGTGAGCCGCGGCGCCGGCCTCGGCTCTGACTTTAAAGACTGCTCTCTGCATCCACTCCTCATTTCTTCTAGCTTGGAGGGATGCTCTGTCTGGGAAGGGGCACTTCCTGGTGGTCTAGGATGAATTTGAGATCTTGATTCCAGAATGTTTACTTTTGTAACATAACACTCTCATAGAGGTTACAATTACAGCCAGACTAAGGGATTCTTTCTTTCTGCTTAACCTTGCAGCTTTTCAAAGATCAGAGTCCATATGGCTTGAGCTGACAGTCAGTACTGTATCATATCCTTGAGGAAAGGGCCTTTGCGCTGACACATCCTCATTTGAGTTCGTCCTACAATATCCGTTACACACTCAGTGCTTGCTGTGTTTCTGCTGCATCACCTGTGAAAGATGGGGGAAGGGCAGTGAGAGCAAGCCAAGCATGTCACCAACTTTTATCACCATCCCAGAGAAGGTTCTATTTCATGCCCAAGTAACTTGGTATACATTATTCATGGAGTCACCTAATGAAAACAAAGAGCAAATACAAAATAATTATTTCTGTGCACACATTGAGTTTATCTTCCAATTCTAATAATTATTTGGAGAGTCTGAGGGCATTTTGGCCCAGGCCAGTAAAATGCTTATTTTTTAAGTTTTATTTGTGCTGTTGGCAGATCATTCTCCGTAGGTCTCTGTAGGTCTCCATCTGTCTTATTCTGAAACTCCTTTCTGTGTTTGCAAGGAAGTCTTCAGAAATTTAATAGAAAATGTGTACCATGAAAAATTATGCATAGATTTAAAATTTTTGTACCAAAATGAACTTAATCTCCCACAAAATTTTTGAAAATTCCTTGTATAGAACTCAGACTTGAAAAGGTGGTGTCTTTCTCTAAAGTAAATGGAGGCACTTTCCTGCCAGCATTAAAGGTGATTTCCCTCCAGAGCCAAAGTGGAGCATGCACACTTCCAGCTATGAAAGATCAAGCTTCCTCTCCTTCCATGCACACTTCTCTGTGGACTGGCATCTGCTTGCCCTGTTCTCGTCATCTCTGTGGGACTAGGGCCAAGGGGACAAATACAAATCTGGTGCCTGCTTGCTATGCTATGAGTAATAAAGTCTTTTGTCTCTGACACAGGAATCCTGTGTCTTCTGCCAGCATCTGTGGACTGCTGTTGCAGACTAACTTGTTAACTTGCAAACACAGTAAAATTTGGCATGGAAATAGAACTGAGAATGATCCTTATATTCTATTTAAATTTATTTATTTATTTATTTATTTATTTATTTATTTATAGGGCAGTGAAACAGAGAGAGAGAGAGAGACAGACAGACAGACAGACAGAAAGAGATCTCCATTTGCTGGCTCACTCTGCAAATGCCTGCAACAGCCAGGCTGGACCAAGCCAAAGCCAGGAAGTAGCCAGGAACTCAATCCAGGTCTCCCATGTGGGTTGTGAAAACCCAAGTACTTGATCCATCACCTGCTGCCTTTCAGGATACATATTAACAGGAAGCTTGAGTTGGAGCAGAGCCAGGATTTACATTCAGACATGCCATATGGGATTTGGGTGTCCCAAGTGTGTTAACGTGCTTGTCCATCTTTCACCTCTTTTTTAGGCTCATTAGCAGGGAGCTGGAGCAGAAGTGGAGCAGAAGTGGACTTGAGCAACCACCCATCTGGGTTGCCAGCATCACAGGCAGTGGCTTCATCCTCTATACCACAATGCTGGCTTCCTCCAATAATTTGTGTTACTCTAAAAAGCATGTCTTCAGAAACAAAAGGTTTTAGTGGTTTAGATTGCTTGCTGTTGAACTGTTTACTGCGTTTGAAATGGGCTCTTTGCGGACCTGAATGATCAGTTTATCAAAAAAGGGAACAAGTAGAACTGCACAAATTCAGAGAACATTGAAGTCTCAGGGAGCATATTAGTGGTGATGTAAATACTTGCAAATTAAAAAAAAGCCTGGAGCTGAATCCTTGCCTAAAGCTCATTCTGTCTAACATAAAGCAGGCATGAGCTTGTGTCTGGCGACTGCACTGCACAGAAGGCATTCTGCTTAACTCAGTTCATACACAGGTGTGCTCGTGGTCAGTACCGAGTTAAACACTTACGAAGTTTGTCTACTGGATTGAGGGAAAAATCTAGTTTCTAGGTGAAAAGAGAAAGAGAAAAACAACAATATCACTGAAGGACCACAAAAGGCTAGAAAGCACTTCGAAGGAAGGACTTCCAGCACAAATACGGAATAATAATAGAATAATCCAGTTTCTCAAAGAATATGAGACTTCTGTGAGCCACCCTTATCAGTTAACAGCAGGAGGAAGCGCGTAATGCTGGGAATAACCTACACCTGTATCCGTGATAGAGCTACTTAGCTTTCAGAGCTGGACCTGACCATGCTATCAGCACCTGTGACTTTGAGACGTCAGTGTTCAGCCAACTGAGCTTCCCAAACCTGACTCAGGGCTGCAGCTCCTCTTTGCAGAACCTGGTATTCTGTTTGTAAATCTGCACCTTTGCGGGGGATCTGCCTGCCTGTGCTCAGGAAGCTTCCTTACCGGCTCCACCCCATCATTCAGCTGAGGAACCGTGTTGGTCTCACTCTTCATAGTCCCACCGAAGTCCAATAGTCCAATGTGTATCCTAGGACTTGCACAGTGAGGGAGCTGCTCATTTTCAATTACTACTTGTTGTAGTCCATGATGCAAATGAGGTTATTATTCTCTTTATTAATTTTAATACATAGAAACTATCTAAATTCCATGTTCCTAGCTTTTTTAAAATTTCTACATATATATATATCATAAGTTATATTTAAATGTATGCATGTCTCCTGCATGCTTTATTTTAATAATTAACCCTCTTTCCCCCCAAAGGTAATTCTTATCTTGACTTCTAACATCAGAGATAAATTTAGTCTTTTTCTAAACCTGATATAAATACAATCAAACAGTATTTGTGTTTTATGTCCTTGAATCATTATTATATTCACGAGACTCATCTATATTATGATTATTATGTCTGAATGATATCATATTGTGACATTAAATTGTATTTATTTGATGACTAAGGATGTCCAGTAACTTTTTGTATTTGGGGACCATTTGTAATTCTTACTTTCTGAAGGATCTCTTCATGACTTTTGTCCACTGAAAACTGGGCTGTCTTGAAAATTGATTTTTAGTAATTCTTTATAATTTTGAACTTAAATTCTTGGATTTGTGTATTATAAAAAAATTTCCTCACTTTTAATTTTTGTCAGGATATCATTTGAATGGCAGAAGTTCTTAATTTTAATGTTGAACAATTTGGTAATATATTTCTATATATTTCTGTTCTAAGTGCTTCTTAGGGTGTTGCATTCTAGTTATTTGGAGGTTTTAATCTTTAGAGTCATGAAGTTATTCCATTATGGTAGCTTTTAGCAGATTTCTCATTTGACCTGTCACATTAACACCTACACTCCAGCTATATTTTGTTAAGAGAATCAACATTAGCTCTTTTGTCATATAGAAATCCAACTTCCATGCATCAGTTTTTTTGGAAACCCCATTCTTTCTCCACTGGATTGCAATATAGTTTGTCATAAAGTCGTGTCCTGTAGATCCGTTGGTTCATTTTTCTATCCCTGCTTCTCATAAACTTGTAATGAAAATCTATCATCTTGTTTTTACTTATGAGTTTTTATTAGTTTTAGCTCGTTGCTTTTCTCAAATTGGAACCAATTCTTTAGTTTCCATAAATAATAAGGAAAACAAAACAAACCTCCCAAAACTGCTGGTCTTTTGATTAGGATTTCATTGATCCTATGAATTTCATTTGTGAAGAATTGAAAACTTCATGATATTGTCTTTTCTAATCCGCAAATTTGCTATACCCCTCCATTTACATGTTTAGATCTTCTTTAATTTATCTAAATAATAATTGTGGTTTAAATTTATCTCAATAATAACTATGGCTTGGATATAGTTATATTAATTTAAAAAATCTATTTTTTTTGTGACAGGCAGAGTTAGACAGTGAGAGAGAGACAGAGAGAAAAGTCTTCCTTCCGTTGGTTCACCCCTCAGTGGCCGCTATAGGTGCTGATCTGAAGCCAGGAGCCAGGTGCTTCTTCCTGGTCTCCCATGCAGGTGCAGGGCCCAAGCACTTGGGCCATCTTCCACTGCCTTCCCGGGCCACAGCAGAGAGCTGGACTGGAAGGGTAGCAACCAGGACAGAATCTGGCACCCTGACCGGGACTAGAACCTGGGGTGCCAGCGCTGCAGGTGGAGGAGTAGCCTGGTGAGCCGTGGCACTGGCCCAAGATCTTTTGTTTTATAGTAGATGATTTCTGATGTTATTATTAGTAATATTTCAATATTCTTTTAAAAATAAGTTCATTTGTTTCTGTAAAGATATGCCAGTAATAGTTAACACCATAATATGCCATAGCAAGATACAATAGAATTTAGTGGCTTAAAAATAGCTTATTCTATGTCTTTATAGACTGGTGGGTGAAGTTCATTTAGATTATGGAGAGTTCTGTTTCTAAATACAGATACAGCTACGCTTGGTTGATGTGGCTGTGTGAAACGTGGGCTCATTCTGAGTTCTGGAGTGAAGAGTTACCAGCTCCTGAAGGAAATTGTTTTCATTGCACCATTCTCTCTTTCTAGAACTCCATTTTTTCTTTTCTTATGTTCTTTTCTGAATTCTCCTTCCTCTCTGTTCTTTGATCTGTCTACTTTAAATCACTTGTACCCTGACTTGTTAATTTTCTCTTTATCTGATATTAGCAACATTTATTTAGTTCTCATACTTAGGTTCAATAATTTCATTTGAGGATTTAATTTATTTAAATCATAGTTACTAATTCCCCAATGATATTCTCCACCTCTTCTCTAATTGATTGAACATCTTAATCACAGCTGCTTTGAAGAATGTGTCTCTGATAATCTCCTGTGGATATGTTTCTATTTTATCTCCCCTGCCCTTTTTGTATTTGTCTTTGTTTGCTCAAATTGTCTAGTATTCTGCTAATTCTGGTAATTTTAATGAAATGCTGCAAATGCTACAGAGATAATTTGAGGCTCTGGAGGATGTTATCTTTATCCAGTGAGAACTCATTTCTCTATTTACAAGGCAGGTATGTGCTAGTTTAATTATCTATGAACTAAAATGACTTGGAGCTCTTTAGGAGACCTGGCCTATTGCTGCTTCATTACCAAATGTAGAGACTGGCTTTCCTGGAGGCCAAGCTTAAAACCTTGCTTGCTTACCAGAGACTTTTCTTCTGGGTTGGCAGATTTCACAAAAACAAATAAGACTTAGCAAAACTCCAAAACAGACCAAAGAATGCTTGATTACATTTGAGCTTTGAATTTTAAATATGACATTGGACATGTTTATACTGATAAATCATCTGTCGCTTATCTGAAACTCAAGCCAATCAGTGTCTTGCATCATAGCTGGTAACTTTACATTGCCTGCATTGGACCTACTCCTCAATTTCCCATCAGTCAATCCCGTGAGACTTTTGAAACTTCTGGGGCTCTTTTTCTTACTGACAAATTTCCATCCGGCTTCCCAATTGTGATTTAGAAATGGGGAAATGTGGTGTGTGTTGTCAAGCTCACCCTGCGCTTCCTGTCTCTCTGACCCCTGACCCCTTTACTCCTTTCATAAAGCGGCTCTCCAATGCATTCCTGAAATCTGAAGTATTTTTTCCTAAAAACCAGCAACTGAAAGTGGAATTCTATTTTGTCCAAGGTGCAAATTTTACAATGATTTATTATATATACCGTTTCTGGTTTAACTCATTGGTAATAACACAGTGGTAAAGAGAAGACAGCAAGCAAATGGAATGTGTGCCTCATGATGTCTGAAGTTCCATGAATTGGCTAACAACTTGCCATGAATATTTGTTGGAAATACTACTTCCACCTCCCTTTTTCAGAAGTTTCTTAAGAGCCTGTATGGAATACCCGTTAAGGACAGAGGACCTCAACCACAAAGAATAGAGGAAATCTTTATTGCTCTGAATTGGAAATTAACACCGTGCCTAGCTCAAGATAATCACTACATAAACTAAAATTAATACCAGTCCCTGGACAGTTTGTCATTCAGGTAGCAAAAACAACAATAGATATTTACATTTAACTGGCCTTGTTAGGGCATGCTTCATTCAGGATTCTGGTCTTTAAATGTTTTGTTATTTGTTGCTTCCAACAAGCATGTTTTAGATGCAACAGTCCAAGACCCAAAACACACAAAAGTTATCTACTACTCAACCTACTCAATTATCTTTCTCTCTCCTTCCACTGTGAACTTAAAAACTTCTAAAAATCTCTGGATCTCTGCATTATTTCATAAATTTCACATTTGTAAAATATGATTCCAGCTATTGGCATTGTTGATTGACCAGGTAATGGGGACTTGAGGCAAACTCGGTCAACCTGAATTCCTCAGAATTTTAGGAAAACAAGTTGAGAGAGAAGCCAGTCTTTAAGATGTAAAGGAATCTATTCTTGATTCTATAGCAGTCAGCTCCTATTTTTCTCCTGAAGTTGAGAGTTTCCTCCTTGGAAGCACGGGTATACAGATACTAGTTGGAGAAGCAGCTAGAACTCTGTAGGAAGACTCAGTGGTCTGCAAGGTTTCCGAGGCCCAGGTCATGCTTTTGGCGCTGGCTGAGATCGCTCTGCAGCAGTCACGTAACTGCACTCTTTTCTGTCGAGAACGAGGAAGAACTTCGAAGAGGATGAATTTGAGGGGTTCAACTACAGAAGTGGCTGTTCTAAATGCAGACGTTCTTATCAATGCAGTAGGGCACTGGTTCTTTTTTTAAAAGATTTATTTTGATTTGAAAGGCAGAGTGACACACAGAGGAAGAAACAGAGAGAGAGAGGTATCTTTATCCACTGGTTCACTCTCCAAAAGGCTGCAAAAGCCGGTGCTGGGTTAGGCAGAAGTCGGGAGCCAGGAACCTCTTCCAGGTCTCCCACCTGGGAGCAAGGGCCGAAGCACTTGGGCCATCCTGTGCTGATTTCCAGCTATTAGCAGAGAGCTGGATTGGAAGTGAAGCAGCCAGGATTGGATCCGACACCCATATGGGACGCTGGCTTTGCAGGCGGCGGGTTTACCTATTATGCCACAGCACTGGCCCCTGCTGGTTCTTTTTTGATATAATTTTTTGCATTTATCTAAAATTCGGGAGAGATGTTTTTGAAATAAAAATTAAATGGAAAACAATACAGTTTTATAATTGCAAAATGTTGCACAGTATCATCATAACGGGGTGGGGGGGAGCACAAGTAAGAATTTTCGTAAGAACCATGAAAAGCTTTTACAGAGAAATGTGCTTTTTCCAAGTAGACAAAGTCTGTAGTTTCCTGAAAAGTAAAACGTTTTCAGGCAACGATGGTTTTCTTTTCCAAAACATATAGCAACTGGATAGGAAGAGATGAAAGAAGAGGTGGAAGGCAGGGAGGGAAAGAGGGAGAGAAGAATATCTTTAAAATTTATAATGATTTTTTGTTTGACAGGCAGAGTGGACAGTGAGAGAGAGAGAGAGAAAGGTCTTCCTTTTCCGTTGGTTCACCCCCCAATGGCTGCTGTGACCGGCGCACCGCACGGATCCAAAGTCAGGAGCCAGGTGCTTCTCCTGGTCTCCCATGCAGGTACAGGGCCCAAGGACCTGGGCCATCTTGCACTGCACTCCCTTGCCACAGCAGAGAGCTGGCCTGGAAGAGGGGCAACCGGGACAGAATCCGGCGCCCCAATCGGGACTAGAACCCAGTGTGCTGGTGCCGCAGGCGGAGGATTAGCCTAGTGAGCTGCGGCGCTGGCCTAGAATCTATAATGATCTTACAAAAGTGGCACATGGATCATTCGGAACTTGAACCAGCAGATGACAAAGTCAGGAGGGTTTCAGCAGAATGGTGATATGATCACAGCAGGGGAGACAGCATGGAAATCAGTAAGAGGAAAGCAACTCTGCTCATGATTCCAAAAGTCATGCGTTTCTGTAGGCTTAAACTGTTGTAGTCAGAGCTGTGTGTTTCCATCGGGATTTTCCAGAATGAATGGGAGACCCATATAAAAAATGACGATCAGTGGGACTTGCCCACTCTGCTGTGGAGGCTGAGCAGTCTTGTGATGGTGTCACAAGCTGGAGAATCAAGGAAGCCGGTTATGAAGCTTCATCGAGTCAGGAGGCCCCATAATGAGGAAGGCTGACAGTGTAACTCCTTGTTTGAGGCCAGAGGCTTGTGCATGTCGCATCCAAAGGCCAGAGGACCTAGAACTCTGACATCACAGAGCAGTAGAAGAACGGCATCCTGGCTCCAGATGATGACTTTCCGTTGAATAGTGCCTGCCCACACTGAGAGCAGTTCCTCGCCAAGTGGCGCACCTGTTCACACTCCCATTTCCTCTGGAAACAGCCCTACAGACACACCTGGGGCAGCCCAGCCATTCCAATCCAAAACAAGAACACCTGAGTTTCCCTGTCAGCAGACAGGGACATGTGCTGTACCTACTGGAACACTGACAATCAGCAATGCTTAGCCAGCTTTCTCTTAATCCAGTCAATTCAACCTCTACAGTCTGCTATCACAATCTGGAACATTGCACATGTATCAGCAGTAAGTGTGTCAGCCAATTACCATGATGAGGCAGATTAATGGTAATGAATGTGGGTGTGGAGCTGGAGAGATCTCAATTTAAAAACCATCTTTCAGGGCCAGCATTGTAGGCAGTGGCTAAGCTGCCACCTATGACACCAGCATCCCATATGGGTGCTGGTTTGAGTTCCGACTGCTCCACTTCCAAACCAACTCTCTGCTCATGTCCCTGGGAAAGCAGTAGAAGATGGCCCAAGTACCTGGGCTCCTGCATGCACTTGGGAGACCTGGGTGAAGCTCCTGGCTTCTGTTTGGGCCAGCCCTGACTCTTGTGGCCATTTGAGGAGTGAACCAATGGGTGGAAGATTCTCTCTCTCTCTGTAATTCTGCCTTTCAAATCAACTTCCTACTACTGGTATGTTTTCTTATCTTTAAATGGAAAGAATAAAGTCTGTCTTAGGGCTTGCTTTCTCTCTCTCTCTCATTTTTTCTCTCTCTCTCCCTCCCTTTGGTATTGTGATCACAAAGCAGAGTAAAAAAATGTCCTTTAAAACAACACCTCAGGAAGCAAAGGCTAGATGTTTACTGTATGTAGAGTTCCGTTTTCCTGCTGGTAATGGGGATTTTGAGCTCAATATACCATAAAAGACCCACTGAGAATAGTAATAGAAGGAGGTTCCAATTGTACAAAACTTTCCAGATTTGATGTGCATATGCTCTGAGGCATTTGAAAACTAGATACAAATACAGATGACAAATTCATCAAAATGAAACAGTGGAGTCCAATCTGCACTGAACGCTTCTTGTTTTTCGTGATTTCCTGTTTCTTACACAACAGTGTTCAGAAGCTGAGAAATGTAACTCTCTGAATCGGAGATTGCTGCTTCAAAAAATCCATCTACAACAAAGAACAGCTCTACTTGGAAAATAGATTAAAGTAAAAATCAGAATCAAGGCCAAGGAATGTGACTGCCTTAGGCAGATTCTGTGGGTATGTTGTTAAATTTACTTTGTCTTTTGGTAAGAAAGGATTTTGGCCAATGAAGAGATTTGCATTCATTCTTAACCTTGAGGATTGTGTATACATTTCAAAACAAAACATATAAAAATTAGGAGAAAGGCAGAGCATAAGTGATTCATGTTGGTTTCCTGCTTACCGTGGTCTGAGTGCTTTTATCATTTTTAGGAGGTGCAGCCTGGGGCTGGTGTTGTGGTACAGCAGGGTAAGCTGCCACCTGTAATGCCAGGATACCATATGAGTGCTAGTTTGATTCCTGGCTGCTCCACTTCTGATCCAGCTTCCTACTAATGTTCCTGGGGAAAAACAGAAGATGGCTCAAGTTCTTGGGCCCCTTCCACCCACCTGGGAGACTGTGACGGAGTGCCAGGCTCCTGGCCTGGCTCAGCCCAGGCTGCTGTGGCAATTTAGAGAGTGAATAGAAGATCTCTCTCTCCCTCCTTCCCTCTTTCCTTCTCTCTTTGTCACTCTACTTTTCAAATAAATAAATAAGTAAATAAATTTTAAGAAGATGTGGCCTTTGGGAGGTCAGTAAGTCATGCACAGTACTGATTCCCTCATAAAAGCCTGGGAGAGACCCTCACATTTGCCATGTGAAGTTACAATGAGAAGCTAACTGGCTACAAGAAAGCAGGTGCTCATCGACATTGACTCTGCTGGTACTTTGCTGTTGGACACGGTAGACTCCAGAACTGTGAGAAACAAATCCTTGCTGGAAGCCTGACAGAATAAGACATTGTCTAAATTGGAATTTGTTCCTTCTGTTTTTTTTTTTTTTTTTTCCCTCAATCTGCCATACCTCAACTATTCAAAGGGCCAAAACATTTTATTTCTAGGTCTTTCAACTTTTATACTCAGTTTTATCATGTTCTGTTCACATGGATGGATAGTGTCAGAGATGTTACAGACGTCTTAAGGTTTAATGAAAAAGTTAGCCGCATCCCCGCTCTCACCAGCCATTCTGGCTTAGGCAGAACCAATGTTGATATTACCTATACGCTATTAGCTGACCAGAAGTACCATCAAGAAACTTGCCCTGGGACCTGACATCTGACTATTATTAATCAACATTGTATTTTTTTAACAGAATTAATCTGTGTTTGGTCTGTATTGGAAAAAAAATAAATCCCCCTGGGAAAGCAAACCCATCACAGAGAAAGGGAAAGGAGCAGCTCTGATTCATTTGATTCTTTATCTCATCTTGAGTGGGTGGATAAACTTTGCATGAGAAGACTCCTATTTGGATGTATTTTTGTCAATGTATTTTTAATATAAGCATAGTACTCATGGTAACACATATATTTGGTAATTCACTAAAGAATTATAATGCTAATGATTATTTACATAATGGTAATTTTCTAAACAGATACATCTTAATTAGTAATTCAACTTTCAGATCACATTGGGCCTGTTGGAAGAATATGGGTATTGTTATCCTTTAATGTTCAAAAGAAAATAGGACTCACAATGCAGGGATAACCCTCAGAGATAACTGGCTGAAAACTGAGCAATGACTGTGGTAATATATGCAAGGTTTTGGGCAAAATGATTATAAAGATATTGTATCAAAACATTGTAGTAATTCATGAGATAAAGTTATTGAAAATATTTTGACTATAAATTATTTTGTAAAATGTGTAATTTTCATTGATATGAACATAAAATTAATTATTCATAGTACAATGCTCATTTGTCAAGTGTAATCAGCAATCTGTAAAACTGTTGCAAAATGATCAGACATATTAATTACCCAATTAAATACAAAATGGACTAAAATGAAATATAGATTGTTAAACTAAGTTTGATTTAGGCCAATTTGCATGTTATCCATTTAAGTCCAGGGAGCTCTCAGCAGTAACAGATTTCACAGCTCATTTATTCACTAGTCCCTTTATTATGCAAAGGCACTTTTACATGAGATTAATATTTAAAGTTTCCTTTGAGTCATCTGTGAACACCCACCATGTGCCAGGCACTGTTAGAACAGCTGTTACAGAACAGCTTAAACAAGCTTGGGAAACAATTAGCTCATTTTAGACTTTCAGATCTCTGCCCAAATGTCCCTTCTCAGTCCTCCATTGACTGCCCCACAGAGCTATCTGAACATTTGTCCCCCTACACTATACTCAGGGGTTTAGTCCTCAAAGTATTACGTTAATCGCACTAACAGGGTGAAACCTTAATCTAATTACAGGGGTTATTGGTGGGGACTTTCGGGAGTAATTACATCAGATTGGGTCCTTACGTGATCAAATCCTGGTGGCTTAGTAAGGAAGAAGACAGGTTGGCTCCCTGTCTCTTGCCATGTGATGCTTCTTGCTGCCCTGGGACTCTTGTCGACAAGCACACAATCACGGGAGGCTGAGCCCACGGGCTTGCCTGATGTTGAATTCCAAGCTTCCACAGCTGTGAGGCAGCATGACCTCTTTCCTACGTGAAGTGCCCTGCCTTGACTGTGCTGTTAGGAAGATGACAGCCGGCAACTACAGAAGTGATTGCTGTGTCAGCCATCACTTGCTTCCTTTGTAGAACATATCACCACTTATCTGTTTCAGATTCTAGCCATGTGCGCATTATTTTCTATACAGAACTCTGCCAAGTTAAAAAAATATATATGTATAGGAAGCAGTCCTTGAAAAAGATTCAGTCTAATGCTTTTGAGACACTGATTGATGCAGAGTAAGTACGTAAAAGTCATCTTAACCATGACGTACCTGTGAGCACGTAGCTAACCAACAAGGAAGGGATTTCAGGGTAAAAGCATGGTGCTCGCTTAGCACCAAGGGCTTCAGGGAAGCAGGGAGTGCATCCTGCGTGGCTCTGAGTTCAATGACTGAAGCAGTCTAATTAATTTTGGATTTCACTGGAAACACTTTTTTTTTTTTTTGAGAAAGAAAAGATCATTTGGGAAGAAAAGTATTTCTCTTTCCCTTCAAGACTATAACTTTCAATTGGCCTATGAATTTGCAATTTTGGCCACTTCATGGGAATATTCCACCTGCTACCTCTGAGAAAACCTCTCTACCTCTTTCACACTCTCACACTCTTAGCAGATCCTAACAAAATTCCTCCTCGTTGACATTGTTAGAATATGGGATATTACTGTAAAAAGTGGCCTTCAGAATCTTAGTTTTCATAATTGTGGAAATATACTTTTTAAAAGAAGATAATAACAGGATTTACAATCTCAGGAGCCCTGGAAAGGAAGTTTGGTGGATTCGAAACCACCACGATTTATTCAGCATACCTTGGCACTAGGATTACTCCTCTCAACATGTAGATAATTCCGTTAGGGAACAGCACACTGCTTCCGTGTTCTTTACCACCTACGTGTGGCCATAAGTAAATGCTCTTCCATGTGTGAAGTAGATTTTTTTTTTTTTTTTGCAAAATTGTGGCTTCTGCTTCCTCATTTTGGAGGACTTTGTGTTGCCCTCACAGAAGGTATTTAAGATCTATATCAGGCCGGCGCCGCGGCTCACTAGGCTAATGCTCCGCCTTGTGGTGCTGGCACACCGGGTTCTAGTCCCGGTCGGGGCACCGGATTCTGTCCCGGTTGCCCCTCTTCCAGGCCAGCTCTCTGCTGTGCCCCGGGAGTGCAGTGGAGGATGGCCCAAGTGCTTGGGCCCTGCACCCCATGGGAGACCAGGAGAAGTACCTGGCTCCTGGCTTCGGATCAGCTCAATGCGCCGGCCGCAGCGCGTCAGCCGTGGCGGCCATTGGAGGGTGAACCAATGGCAAAGGAAGACCTTTCTCTCTCTCTCTCTCTCTCTCTCTCTCTCACTGTCCACTCTGCCTGTCCAAAAAAAAAAAAAAAAATCTATATCAAAGTTTCTGGATTTAGATGAATTGGTATAAAATATGATTCTGGGACCATGAAAG
The DNA here is from genome assembly GCF_964237555.1 of Oryctolagus cuniculus. Taxonomy (NCBI): domain Eukaryota; kingdom Metazoa; phylum Chordata; class Mammalia; order Lagomorpha; family Leporidae; genus Oryctolagus; species Oryctolagus cuniculus. The sequence continues at coordinate 9,195,353 of NC_091439.1, read as the reverse complement.
ATTTGTCAGCATCTTCATGTTACCTCATTCTCAGAGAAGGTTTTGTGAGTTTCTGCAGGTCTAGAGCTGGAAGCAGAAGTCACAGCTCCATGGTCATAGGTACCATTACCTTGCCTTTCTCTGCCTGCCATCTGTCTCCTTGGCAACACATTTTCTGCCTTGCTTTTGGAAATTGTGGTAAAGTAAAAACAATTTGGGTTGTTTTAGCAATGGAGATGACTGAAGCCAAGGCCAAATGGTAATTGTTTTTCTCTGTCGCTCCCCCTGTTCATGGAGGAACGACACAGGACCCTGCGCTGTTCTTTTGTCTGCTCGGCCCTTCCCGGGTTTGCTGCTGGTTCTTCCCGGGTTGGCTACCGACCCTTCCACCTCCGTGGAAGGGCGGTTCCCCCTGCCACTTTCCCCACTTCCACGGGGGAGCGGCACACCGCCGGCCGGCTCTCTCGGGGGCTGCACAGGTGTTCCTTCAGATAGATGTTCCTGGTGCATGTTGTCTCTCTCCTCCTTTATAGTCCTCTTCCACAAATCCCAACTCTGCTACCCACACACCGAGTACGCTGCTCTACTCCAATCAGGAGCAGGTCCTACAGTTTATTGGTTAAACTGGAGGCAGCTGTGTAGAAGCTGTTTCCTCCTCTCCCAGCGCCATATTGTGGGAGAGCAGATGTATAGAATAAGTCTTAATTCCAGTAACAGTCTAGTCCGAGTTGATCCCCACATTTCTCCCTTATAGAAAAGGAGCTCTCCCATGAAGAAAGTTAGCAGTTGAGCATTTCATTCAGGCTTGACGCATCTCATGGTTTCACAGGACCCTATGCTGAAGTTCTACGAGCTCAGCTTGAAAATACCTGGAAACACAAGTGACTGTTGCCAGGAAACCCAAATGACTGCTTCCAGGAAAAGAACAGTTCAAGATTCATTGTAAGAACAAATTCTAGGGGAAAAATCAAGTGAGTTAGTCTATTTTCTGCTTTGTTTCCTGTTAAATGGAAGAGATCCCAACCTTCTTAATTACCAATTAGAAAATGGAGTAATATAGTAGCAGTTATTTAACATAAGCTTTATGAGACTAGGTCAGCCCCAGGCTTGCAATTACTGATAGAAAGTGTGGCATGTCAAACTAAGATTTTTCCTGGAGTCTTAAAGGTAAAAGGAGGGAATATTTTTAATCAGATGATCACTCATGTAATTCTTTATAGCTATGATCACTAATGAGATAATAGTAGATCCTGGCTCAGGATCTGTCTAGTAATAGAGTAACCTTAGTACGATTTCTTTTTTTTTTAAATTTTATTTAAGGTATACAAATTTCATTTATATTTATATTGTATTTCATTTAAGATGTAGAAATTTCATTTGTTTTGTATTTCTTATAAACAAATTCAGTAACATAGTGATACTTTCCACCTTACTTTCACTCCTGCTGATGCTCCACCCTTTTTTCTCCTCCCTCTTCTGTTCCCATTCTTATTTTTTAAAGATGTATTTTCAGTTAACTTTATGTTCATAAGATTAACCATAAAATAAATAAAGTAGTCAACAAACATTATGAAGAAAAGAAACATTGGCCCTCAACAATTGAGACAAGGGCTGTTAAAAATTACTGAATTTCAAACTGTCCATTTTACTCCTATAGACTACATTTTAGTTACTCTATTAGTTGCCACAGGTCAGGGAGAATATATGATATTTATATGATATTTGTCTTTTTGGGACCATTTTATTTCACTAGCTATAATGATTTCTAGTCCCAAGCATTTTGTTGCAAATGACAGGATTTCATTTATTTTTTGTTTGTTTTTGTTTTTAACCACTGTCCAGTATTCCATATTGTATGTATACCATAATTTCTTTATCCAGTCTTCAGTTGAGGGACATCTGGGTTGATTCCAAATCTTAGCTATTGTGAACTGAGCTGCAACAAATATGGGGGTACAGATCACTCTTTCATGTGCTGATTTTATTTCCCTTGGGTAAATTCACAGAATTTGGTTGACTGGGTCATGTGTTAGGTCTATACTCATATTTCTGAGGAATCTCCATACTGTCTTCCACAATGGCTGCATCACTTTACATTCCCACCAACAGCGGATTAGAGTACCCTTTTTCCTACATTCTTGCCAGCATTTGTTTGTTGATTGCTGTATGAGAGTCATTCTAAGTGGGGTGAAGTGAAACCTCATTGTGGTTTTGATTTGTATTTCCCTAATGACTAGAGATTCTGTTTTTTTCATGTGTCTATTGGCCATTTGAATTTCCTCTTTTGAAAAATGCCTATTCAAGTCCTTTGCCCATTTCTTAAATGGACTGCTTGTTTTATTGTTGTTGAGTTTCTTGAGCTCTTTATAGATTCTGGATATTAATCCTTTATCAACTGCATAGTTTGTACATATTTTCTCCCACTCCTTTGGTAACCTCTTCACTTTGCTGAATGTTTTCTTTTGCAGAAGCTCCTCAGTTTGATGTAGTATCATTTTTCAAATTTGGTTTTGATTGTCTGTGCTTCTGGGGTCTTTCCAAGGAGTCTTTGCCTATGCCAGTGTTGTGCAGAGTTTCTCCTATATTCTCTATTAATTTGATGGTATCAGGTCATAGATTCATGTCTTTGATCCATTTTGAGTGGATTTTTGAGTAAGGTTTAAGGTATGGGTCTTGTTTCATACAACTGTTATTAAACAATAACATTCCTCACCATTTTCAAGAATTTTGATTGTGAAATTTTATATTATTGCATTAGTTTATATCTGGTTAGTTAACTATATTAGCAATGTATTGTCTAGAACAATGAAAGTCTGGATTTTTTTTTAGAATCATAAATCTATCTTTAAAAAAAGATAACATTTTATTCAATGTAGAAAAATAAATTGAATTTAAAATTTAGTCTTGAATTAAAGATGGACTGATCTTGGAATATGTGTTTGAAGTGAATCCCCCCTCCTTTTTAGTATTTCTCTGTTTAAGTATTTTCCATCAAATGATTTTAGCATTAATAATAGAATTTCACAAAAATCACTTCAAATAATTTATTCTTCACAGTATTTTTAAAGATGCTAATAATTTTGTATTTCTTTGGCATAAATTTGTTTACAGTACTAATTTTACTTAAGATATCATGCCAAATTGCTACTGAGGAAAGAAATTTAGAACTGAACATTTTATAAATGTATACTTTGTTTGCATTCTGTAATTGATATCTTACTGTCAATGACTTTCTTTAAAACAGTACTAAGTATTCTATTAACTTGATTTTTAGAGACGTGATAAAGTTAACTTGGTATAGCCACCTGTCATCTATAGTGGTTCAAATTAGTTGGGTAAATGTCTTTTCAACAAATTCCAAAATTTCACTGTCTAACAGTAGGGAAAATCAATAATGAAACTTTTATTTTTTTGCTTCTGTGTTTATAAACTTGTTTGAAGATCACACTCAACAAGAAATATAACATGAGATAGTTTTTAGTACTCCATTTCATTCTATTGATATTTTAAGATTATTCTACTTTCTTGAAAGACAGTTACAGATAGGAGTGCTGGGAGAGACAGAGAGAGATATTCCATCCACTGCTATGCCACTATGCTGGCCCCTCTATTAATATTTTACAGCATATTTTAAGCATTTTCATATTCCTGGCCTGCTAAATTTTTCTATATTTTATCTAGATAAAAATTTTAATAACTAATTGAAACAATTGTGTATAATTGTATAATTCTGTTTCTGTTGTGTTACTTATTATACAAAATTCTTCAAATTATTCTCATGGAATAATTTGCATGTTGGAAGTTGGAAATTTAACTCTAAATTGTTCTTTCACATTCCTTTACTTGAGCGTTGTAACAAAAAATTGAGTAGCATTTGGAATTTCTTACATTTTCAGAATGAATTAATATATCATACCTACTGTTCATTCATTTTTATAATTTATTCTCTGTGTAATGTGCTGTATTTGTTGTTGATTGTATTCTGTACAATGTTTTCCTATACCATTATTAGATTTCACTATGATTTATACTCTGAGTTGTTCAGTTATTGCTGTGTGACAATCTTCAAATCTCAGTGCTATAGAAAGATTAACATTTATTCTGCTCAAGGTACTCTGAATTGGCTGGAGGTAGTTTGTCTAAACCAAGCTCACATGAAGAGTCTGCTCTCCTTGGGACTCACCTACAGTGGCAGGTTGGTTGTGGATTGGTGACTAGGGTGGGCCTGGTTTGGACTGCTCAGATGAGGAACTCTACACCGTGTCCTCTCATCTATTTCTGAGGCTAGAGAGCCAACCTGGGAATCTATTCATGATGAAGGCAGAACAGATAAAACTTAATTACCAGTACCTTGCAAGCCTTGAGTTACCTCAAATCCCTCAACATCCCATCAAAGAAAGTAAGTCCATGTCCCAGCAGAAACTCAACAGGCAGAGATATCAAGCCAATATTTTTGAACAATAATTTAGTATATCACATGCAACATTATAAAACTCCTATTAATATAATCAAAGTTTTATGAGTGATTTACTAATTACTATATACTATCAGAAAATTGAATCATAAACATTATGTGTTCAATAATAGCATGCCAATATTTTATCTCATTCTTGTATAATATATTCAGCAGGATCCATAATTATGGTAGTTAAATTTCCATCGAAATTCTTGACAATACTATGCATTTAATTTTAATCTTGTCTACTATGAACATGTGATAATTGTAGCCAACCTTTGCACCCATCTTATCATTCTTGTCATTTCTTCCCATCCCTGAATAGTTTTCAATATAGATAAAAACATAGCTTTCTTTAAATATTAAAAAATTAAGCAGCCAGAATCCCATAATTTTAATGTTCAGAATATTTATCTGTAATAAGCTGTGATAAACTTCATACTCATAATTCTTTTGGAACATTGATATTTCTAATGTGATGGATGATGGGCAGAGGCTGATGCCAGAACCCAGGAACTCAGTCCAGGTCTCTCACAGGGGTGGCAGGAGTGCAGTCAGTTCAATCATCATTGCTGCCTCCCAGGATCTGCATTAGCAGGAAGCTGGAATCAGGAGTCAGAGGCAGGTATGGAACCCAGGTAGGCTAATGTGAGACACAGGCATCTCAACTGGCACTTTACCTGCAAGACTGAACACCCACCCTGCTGGAGAACTGTGGACAGCACAATCTCTCATGGGCTATTGTAGTTACATGGTCACATATCTGGGTTAGTAAGAAGACATTTGATGTAATAGATCATCTATTTTCTTTCAGTTTTTCTTGAAATTTATTGGATATCGTTGGTATGGATGTAAAGAGTAAATTTATATCTTTTTTTTTTTTTTGGTCCATGACACATCTGTGCTACAGGTGGATAAAAGCAATAGCTGTGAATTAGTTTTCCTTCTGCAATTCGTTAAAGGTTTCAAAATTTCATCTAATGATGCAGAAAAACATTCTTTCATATCAAGTTCTAACAGCTCTGTTTTTCCTTAATCTTGACAACCGTAGTGAACAACATGATGTGAAGCAAGTCACTATTCACTAATGACCAATTTGTACTTGAGTTCCATGAGATGGAACACCCCTCTCTCCCCACCCACACACAAGATACGTGAAATAAGTTCTTTATTTACCAATAGGCCTATGCGACAAGGAAGACCTAGAAGTCATTGCAAGTCAGTTTCCCAAGGCTCAGAAACCGACCCAGAGCTGATGGAGTATCAGTTGCGTATATCTCACTTGCACTACAGCTAAGGGATTCTGAAAAGCAGTTCACCCTGTTTTAAAATAATTTTTGAAATATTTAACTGACATAAAAATTGCTATGATTATGGGATAGGTACTATGTGATGTTTCCATATATGTACACAAATCTATCACTCCAAACTCTTAACATTTCTTTAGAATAAAAACATTCTAACTCTATTTCTTTTTAAGAAAAATATACAGAACATTATATTTATCTAAATACACCCTATCTCTTACTGTGCAATAGAACAACATAACACTTACTGCTAACTATAACTTAGCACCTATTTAGTAACATTTCCCCATCCCTTCCTCCTCTGACTCTCCAGACTATCATAACCACCATTCTACTTGCATCTTCTATGAGATCAATTTTTTTAGACTCCACATATGAGTGAGATCATATGGTGTTTGTTCTCTGTGTTTGGCTTATTTTGCTTAATGACCTCCAAGTCCATTCATGTAGCAAATGACCAGATTTCTTCCACTTACTGGATAAAATAGTATTCCGTTGTATATTTGTCCATTCATCAGCGGGTGGACCCTGAGATTGCTCCCATGTGTTGGCTTTTGTAAATAGTACTGCAATCAACTTGGGAATGCAGATGTCACTCAGTCTGATGTCATTTTCCTTGGGTATATGCCCACCCGCAGAGTTGTTGCATCATACAGTAGATCTATGCTTAGTTCTTTGGGAAATCTCATACCATTTTCACAATGGTTGTATTAACATACATTCCCATCAACCATGTGCAAAGGTTCCCTTTTTTCACATTGTTAACAAAAATTGTAACTTTCTGTCTTTTTGATGACAGCCAATTTAACTGGCATGGGTTGGCATGTCATTGTTGCTTTGATTTGCATTGCCCTGATGATTAATAATGTTCAGCATTTTTTCACATACTTGTCGTCCATCTATATGTCTTCCTTTGGAAATTCCTTCTTATATATTGCTCATTTTTATTGAATTATTTATTTATATTTACGCTATTGAAATTATTTGAATTCCTTATATTTTCTGATAATTAATTTCTTTTCAGGTATTAGAAAGCTATGTAATATAAGCCGCTATGGAAGTCAGTCTGGAGATTCCTCAGAAACCTGAACATAACCCTACCATACAACCCAGCCTCCCACTCCTTGGAATTTACCCAAAGGAAATTAAATTGGCAAACAAAAAAGCTGTCTGCACATTAATGTTTATTGCAGCTCAATTCACAATAGCTAAGACCTGGAATCAACCTAAATGCCCATCAACAGTAGACTGGATAAAGAAATTATGGGACATGTACTCTATAGAATACTATACAGCAGTAAACAAAACAAAACAAAACAAAACAATGAAATCTGGTCATTTGCAACAAAATGGAGGTATCTAGAAAACATCATGCTGAGTGAAATAAGCCAGTCCCAAAAGGACAAATATCATATGTTCTCCCTGATCAATGACAACTAACCGAGCACCAAAAAGGAAACCTGTTGAAGTGAAATGGACACTATGGGAAACAGTGACTTGATCAGCCCTTGTCCTGACTGTTGATGAATAACTTAACACTTTATCCCTTTCAGTATTTTTTTTGTTCTACTTAATACTATTGGTTGAACTCTGTAATTAATACACAATTATTCTTAAGTGTTGAGATTTAACTGAAAAGTGATCCCTGTTAAATATAAGAGTGGGAATAACAGAAGGAGGAGATGTACAATTTGGGACATGCTCAATCAGACTTGCCCCAAATGGTAGAGTTAGAAACGTGCCAGGGGATTCCAATACAATTCCACCAAGGTGGCATGTACCAATACCATCTCACCAGTCAAACTGATCAATTTCTGTTCACAATTGATCATAATAATATCACTAAGAGTCAAAGGGATCACATAAACAAGACTAGTGTCAGCTAATACTAATTGATAGAATTAAAAAGGAGAGAATGATCCAACATGGGAAGTGAGATACACAGCAGACTCATAGAATGGCAGATGTCCTAAATAGCACTCTGGCCTCAGAATCAGCCCTTAAGGCATTTGAATCTGGCTGAAGAGCCTATGAGAGTATTTCAGGCATGGAAAACCAAGACTCTCCGAAAAAAAAAAAAAGTCATCAAAGAAGGAGGTAACTTTCTCTGAAGGGAGCAGAGAACTTCCACTTTGACTATGACCTTGTCTAAATAAGATCAGAGTTGGTGAACTAAAAAGGCCTCCATAGCCTTGGCAACTCATGACAAGAGCCTAGGGTGATTACTCACGCCATAAACAAGAGTGTCAATTTGTTAAGTCAACAACAGGAGTCACTGTGCACTTACTCCTCATGTAGGATCTCTGTCCTTAATGTGTTTTACATTGTGAATGAATGCTATAACTAGTACTCTAACAGTACTTCACACTTTGTGTTTCTGTGTGGGTGCAAACTGTTGAAATCTTTACTTAATATATGCTAAATTAATCTTCTGTATATAAAGATAATTGAAAAATGAATCTTGATGTGAATGGAATGGGAGAGGGAGCGGGAGAGGGGAGGGTTGTGGGTGGAAGGAAAGTTATGGGGGGGAAAATCCATTGTAATCCATAAGCTGTACTTTGGAAATTTATATTCATTAAATAAAAGTTAAAAAAAAAAAGAAACCAACACATGGACCACTGAAGCAGAACAGATAGCCTGAAAGTAAACCCATGCATCAACTGCAAACTGATATATGACAAGGATGCGAAGACCACACATTTGAGAAAGGACAGTGTTTTCAATAAATGATGCTGGAAAAACTATATTCACATGCAGAAGAATGAAACTAAACTTATATCTTTCAAACATAGGTCAAAATGGTTCAAAGACTTAACTGGAAGACCTGAAAACTTGGAAACTACTAGAAGATGCTTCAGGACATTGGAATGGATAAACACAAGAAATAAAAGTAAACAAATGAAATTTCATCACTAAAGAGCTTCTGCACACCAAAGGAAACCATAGGTTGAAGAGACAGTGCACGTAATGAGATAAAATATTCGTAAACTATGCATCTGACAAAGAGTTAATAACCATACTATATAAGCATCTTTTTTCTTTTAATGTTGGGATCATTGGACTACATTGCTAAGATATTGAAGAAAATCCTGTTTCTACAGGGAATGGAAGAAAATCTTATTGGTTATGTACAGTTTTCCATTTATCTCAAGATGTAAAACTCCCAACATAGTCTCCAGTTATTCTTTAAAAAAAAAAAGATTTATTTATTTATTTGAAAGTCAGAGAGAAGAGGCAGAGAGAGAGAGAGAGAGAGAGAGAGAGAGTGTCTTCCATCCAATGGTTCACTCCCCAATTGGCCGTAACGGCCGGAGCTGTGCTGATCTGAAGCCAGGAGCAGGAGCCAGGTGCTTCTTCCAGGTCTCCCATGCGGGTGCAGGGGCCCAAGGACTTGGGCCATCTTCTACTGCTTTCCCAGGCCACAGCAGAGAGCTGGATTGGAAGTGGAGAAGCTGAATCTCCAACCGGCACCCATATGGGATGCTGGCACTGCAGGCCAGGGTGTTAAGCTACTGCACCACAGCATCGGCCCCTCCAGTTATTCCTTTCAACAACTAATGAGGAAAGGAGTGAACTGAGTCAGTCCAGGGGCACCTGAAAAAGTCTCCTGCATTTAGCAGCTTGGTATTTTCTGCTAAATTGTCTAATATTTTAAAACAAAAGGCACCTGACAGTTATTTAAACTCAGAAACACTTATATTTAAGAAATTAAATCAGAACAATGAATAAATAATGATATTTTTTACTAGTCAAATCATTACTAAGTAATGCCTAACTTATCTACATATAAATAAGATAATAAACCTTATTAAATAATTATTTTTCATGCAAATACTTGTATATTTAATTTTGAAACTCAGCAATACAATTACAGCACAGTTAATGTACATGAACTATAAAACATCAAACATAACCACTGTGCTGAGACAATAAGAGCTCCACATTTTTAAACATTCAGTGACAAAATAATTATTGCATTACTTGTAATGCAATTCATTTATTTAAAAACAGATTATTTTAGATGTGTCATTGATACGTTTTTGTCAATTAGGTGATATATGATAGAGGTAGATATCTTGATAGTAGATGTATAGATAGATGTATAGATGAGAAATGATAGATTATCATGCTGGAACAGACACTGTTTTCATCTGCCTAAAAATGCCATGCTCTACTGATTGTGCCACAAAGCAGCACTTATTGCCATCATAATTTTTGGAGTAAAAAACTGATAAAATCATTGAAGGCATTGTCAGTGTGCACAGGGTGAATTGTGATTCCTTGCTTGCTACTTTGCATTCATATTCTAAGGGGAGAATGGAAGTAGGATTTTTTTGTAATGTTTCAGAAATGGAAATAAGGTCAATGCACTGGCAAGGATGCTTTTGTTCTGGCCCTTCAAGAACGGAGAGTGCTGAGGGAGAGAACGTTCCCCTGGTTGCAAACTTACAGACAGGCCAGCAGAGACAGAATGGGGCATGCTTTGCTGTGGAATGATGGCAGATGCTTCTGGGTTGCTTTGTAAGTTTCATTTTTTTTTCTTTCAAAGAAAGAAAATTTTTCAGTCGCGTTTGTTATTTTGCAATCTATAGTGAATCTTGATATATGACAAATAAAAATTCAGATACAAACGTGTATGATTGACATACTTAAAATTATACATAATAACTGACATGAAACTTCAATGCATTACTTTGCATATAGAAAACTTGAATAAATTAGATAACTTGATAATATTAAGCGCTGGCAGGGTGTAGGAATACAGCAATTATTAAGCATGAATGGATGTACTTACTCAAATACCGCACACAGGAATTCTCTACCTGCACTTGAGTGTTCATCCTGGAGAAATCTTCATACGTACCCTTCAGACAACATGTGCGTGCACTTCTTGTGACTGCATGTGAGAAATCAGAGTAAAGAAGAATCACAGGAGAGATGATAGACACGATTCAGTGCAAGCGTTCCACAGGTCTTATACAGTAGTTTAATAAAAGACTAGATGTACGTGTAACAATATGGATCTTAAAAACAGTGAGGTCAGGGGACTGGCATTGTGTTGCTTTGCATTAAACATCTCCCTGCAATGCCATCTCCCCAGATGAGCACCAATTTGAGTTGCTCTGCTTTCAATCCAGCTTCCTGCTAATGCACCCAGGGAAGCAGTGGAAAATTGCTCCATTATTTGGGCCCCTATCACCCATATAAGACACAAAGATGGAATTCCTGGCTTCGTCCTGGTCCAACCCTGGCCATTGTGGACATTTGGGAAGTGAAGCAGCAGGTGGAAATTCTCTCTCTCTTTCTGTCTGTGACTTTGCCTTTCAAGGAATAAATAAATACATCTTTTAAAAAACTGAGTTCAAAAGGGGACTGCGCTGTGGCGCAGCAGGTTAAAACCCTGGCCTGAAGCGCAGATCCTATGTGGGCGCCAGTTTGTGTCCCGGCTGCTCCACTTCCGATCCATCTCTCTGCTATGACCTGGGATAGCAGTAGAAGATGGTCCAAGTTCTGGGGCCCCTGAACCCGAGTGGGAGACCCGGAAGAAGCTCCTGGCTCCTGGTTTCGGATTGGCACAGCTCCCACCATTGTGGTCATCTGGGGAGTGAACCAGCATATGGAAGGTTTCTCTCTCTGTCTCTACCTCACTCTGTAAATCTGTCTTTCAAATAAATAAAATAAATCTTTTTAAAAAATTGAGCTAAAAAATCTAAACTATATGACATAATAAATTTTACATGCATATAACATAATATACATTTTTGCAAAATTATATAAAATACATATTATAAACACATTTGAATTGTTGCCAAAGTTGTTGGGGTAGGTAATTAGTCAAAAGGGTGAAGCAATACATGAAGAAGTAAACAGAGAGGCCTCATTGTTCAATAAAAGACATCCTGTTTTAAACCAAGAGGGTCTGATTAACTCAATTCTCTGCCATTAAGTTCCAAAAGAGATGCAAATGACAGCAATTAATGCAAACATATTATGGAATACTACATGCTAATTTATCTTACAAACTATATTAAACAAGGTTACAGAAAAAAATCCAAAAATCTTAAAACTCTAAAGAATTGAAATTGTAAAAAAATTAATGAAATTAAAATATTTGCAACATTTCAATTTTTCCCTGAACTCTAAGTTAAAAAAAACTTTAGGGTGAGTTTTACCATTTTCCAAACAATACTTTTCTTTTTTTTTTTTTACAATTGTTTTTAGAAAAAAGAAAAAGAACAAGATTTCCAGCTCATTTCATGGAATTTAGATAACTTCAGTGCTTTTAGACAGAAAAAATAGTTGCAAATAAAGAAAATCATGGGTTTTAAAATAATTTTGTCATTAATTTCTAATTTTATTGCTTTATGATTAGTATTTTCCACCACAGTCCGTATCACACTGAATTGGGGAATGATTGAAGCTTCCTCTATCAAAATATTCTGTGTGTGCTTTAAAAAAATGGACATTTTTTTGTTGGTTAGATATCTACCACAGTCTAACTATACAAAGGTGCTCACTATCTCTATGCTTATTTTTTGTTTGTTTCATCTTCAGTTTTGGAGTAGGGTGGATTAAAACCTTCAGGTAGAATTGTTATTTTATTTCTTTTGCTTTTTTCTGAAGTTCTACAGCTCTTGTGTTATGCATTTTGGAAATACATAGGTGTGTGTATATTTATGATCATTATATGATCTCACTCTATTATTCCTTTACTGGACTACAAAATTCTTATGGTGAAGAACATAGCTAATGTTGTAGATAACCCACACAACGTCCATGATTCAGCACAACAGAAAATTCTGTCTTCCTCACACAAAGAAAAATCTCCAAAGACGTGATGGCTTCACAGGAGACAAACGTTGGAGGTAGCATTGCCCCATCAATGCTACAAAGTTCCCACATTTGCATGGGCATCAATTGTAAGCCAATAAATTAGAACATGAGGTTCACAAATGACTTTTTTTTTTTTTTGAGCTAGGCCTGCAAATGGTATTTTTCTGCCCATTTTTCCTTGGCCAGAATGTAATCACAAGGCCATATCAAATCTCAAAGAGAGCTGGAACAGAGAGTCTTAGTGTAAATATGCTCCATAATTAAGAAAGAATCAGGCTGATTGTAAAATTATAGGTCCAAAATTTATTTTTAAACATTTGTAAATATTACGTCTTATCACCAAAATCAGTGCTGAGAAGTCACATATAAACATGATTTTTAGAAATTACTGGTGTCCTAATATTTCACTATAAATTCAATTTTTATTTTATCTTCTTATAATGCTGCTTTTCATATGATAGTAATCCTATATTTCTCCTGCACATCTGTTTAACTTTTCTTTCATATTGAGTTTCTTGCCTTTGATGCTACTCTTAGGCAGAATTTTTCTTAACATATTTGACAAGTGCATTCATTGATTTCTCAACTATTTTCATCTTACTATTTATATCTTTTCAGAAATAACATTTTAATTTTTCTCTTTATGACACGTAATTTATTTGCAATGAAGGGCTGGATACAGCAGGGTGATATAACAAGTATAAATAAATATGCATCTAACATCAGAGCATCTGATTCTATAAAGAATGAGATATAAAATATAATAACAGTAGGGGACTTCAACACCCCACACTAAGCAATAGAGAGATCACTCAGACAGAAAACATCAAAGAAATATCATATTTAAACCACAGTCTAGGCCAAATCTAGCAAACAGTTACCCAACATTCTGCCCTGCTGGTGAAGCCTATACACTCTTCTCAGTAGTACATGGGAGCATTCTGCAGGGCAGATTATGTGCTGTGTCACAAAACAAACCTTAACAAATTTTCAAAGACTGATATAACTTCAGCTATATTCTCTTGAGTGAATAGTATAAAACCAGAAATGAACCATGAAGCAAATTTTGACACTTTACAAATATATGGAGATTAAATAACAAGTTCCTGAACAACCAGTTGGTCAATGAAAAAAGTAAAAAGGAAATTTCTGTAAATAAATGAAAATGAAAAGGAAAACTAAGCATACCAAAGCCCATGAGATGCAGAATGGCTAGATACAAAAGGAAGAAATATCACAAATAAATAGGTGATACAGTTTAACAAATCAGAAAAAAATTAGTACAAGGAATGAAATAATAAAGAGCATAAATCAATGAAATGAAGACACAAAATATAAAAGTCAATGAAATGGAATTTTGATTTAAACCTAGACTAACCAAGAAAAAATGGAAAGCTCATATAAATAAAGCCAAAAGTGTATAATGAGATACAATTGATACCACAGAAATACAAAGGATCACAAGAGACTACTATGAACACTTAGATGGAAACAAACTGGATAACCTAGAAGTGATAAATTCTTGGTCAGATACAATATAGTAATATTGAATAATAAATGAATGGAAAGTTTCACAGGCCAATAATAAGTGATAAATCTGAATTGATAATAAAATACCTCACATCAAAGAAAAGCTCAGTACTTGATGGCTTCTCTGCTGAATAGTATCAAACATTTGAGGAATTAATACCAATCCTCACACTATTCAGGAAAGTGTAAGAGTAAACATTGCCCACCTCGCCTGCGCGCGCCCGCCCGGAGCCGCCGATCCCCGTGCACCTGGCATCCCACGAGACGCGCCGCGCACCGACTGAGCGGACATGGGCAGAGCAACGGTGGCCAGGCTTGGACTGGGGCTGATGCTGCTGGCACTGCTCCTACCCACGCAGATTTATTCAAATCAAACAACTGTTGTAACAATGTCAAGTACTCCTCCCCAAATGTTTCTTCGACTGCTCCAAGTCCAACCAATGCCACCAGTAGGGCAGATGGCAATGTCCTACAGTCGACAGCAGCCAGTCTCTTCATGGTCTCACTCTCTCTTCTACATATCTACTGTTAAAAGAGACTCAGACCAAGAAACATCAGCATTTTCCCCTCTTCTAAACCCAATCCAGATAGCGACTAGAAGTCCAGCGTGATTCCATGCCTTGCGTTGTTGGCACAGAAAATGTTGAGAATCCCAAATTTCATTGGCTTGAAGAACATAGGAAGAGTTTGGCCAGGTGATGAATGCCAATATTAAGTCTGCTGGAGTTTTATGTTCAAGATGAAGAGAGACAACATCCAAAATTAAAGACATCATTTTTCTTGAACGTGGCTGAAGAAATTTACAAACACTTAAAACTCTACCTTGAAAATCCAAATAGATTTTTGTCTTACCTAGAGATAAAGGGTGGGATGTGGAATGGAGATTCACTTTTCATTTGGTTTATCAAATGCTTAAGGCCATAAACCAGTTAGGTGATACAAAAAGCTCCCATGATTCTATTTTATGTACATTAGCAGGAATTCCAGGTGTTCTTGTAGCTCCTCAGTGTGTTGTTTCAGCAGTACTAATTGAATACTGATCCTCTCTAAAGTTTCACATGGTTAAGTTATCACTGTTCTCTTAAGGACTGAACTCTTTCTTGGAGGCTTTGGATTTGACATTGCATTTGACCTTTTGTGTAGTACTTGACTTGTACCAATGATGGATTGGAATCTACCCCCAAATCCAAGCATGAGTAAATCTTGCTTATCCTCATAAAGTCAAACGGTAGGCATTTTCCGCCCCGTATTTTCTTTCAACAAGAGTGTCAGGATCATTTAAACCGGTTCCAAAGAGTAGAATTGCACTGATCTCAACTAATTTCAAAATGCTGCTGCTTTGTTTCTGCCTCTGTTGAGTACTTTTTGCAGTTTCCAAAAGGGTCTGTTCTAAAGGTGAAGTGAGACATGTTGAAATAAAAAAATAGGCAAAAATGCAAAGAAGCCAAAACTGTAAGTCAAGTATTTGGGAAGTGAAGACTGAAAGCTAACTTGCATTAAATTCACAAAAACTTTTATACTCTTTATGTAAATACTTTTTTTAGAAAAAAAGAATCCAACAGCGATGGATCAGAATAGCCACATTTGGAACTGTCTGTTGCCATTCAATATTTTTAGATAGTTAGATAGTTTTAAGCCTAACGTTGGCTTCAGTCTGCAGTAAATCTTTCACAACTCCCTCGATGCACAGAGACCTTTTAAAAGAAAAAAGACACTCCCTGAAATCTTTTGTTCGCATGGCCACACACTGATGCTTAGCTGTTCCACTATCTAATTATGGCCACAGGAGTCTTTAACCAAGGTCTTTTGTTTTTTTTTTCTTAACCATCCCTAGAGACCTACATGGGAACAACCAGGTTGGACAGATCTGAAGCTACTGTGTGTGTGAATGAGCACTCCCTTTTGCTTCATACCTAAATGCTGTACATCTATTTTGGATTGTATATGTGTTTGTGTATTTATGCTTTGATTCATAGTAATTTCTCATGTTATGGAATTGATTTGCATTGAACACAAACTGTAAATAAAAAAGAAATAAATGGCTGAAAGAGAAAAAAAAAAGAGGAAACATTTCCAAACTCCAGTATTATCTGATACTCAAACTAGACAGGAGCTCACACAAAAAATGAAAACTATAGGCCAATATCCCTGATGAATATGAATATAAAAATCTTCAACAAAGTATTAGCCAATCAAATCCAACCATGCATTTAAAAAAATGCATTGAAAAGCTCATTTGCTATGATCCAGTGAGATTCATTCCAGGAATGCAAATACGGTTCAAAAAATGAAAAAGAATAAATGTGATAACCACATCAACAGAAAAAAGCATGGAGGCTGGAGCCACGGCTCACTAAGCTAAAACTCTGCCTATAGCACCAGCACCCCCGGTTCTATTCCTGGTTGGAGTGCCGGTTCTGTCCTAGTTACTCCTCTTCCAGTCCAGCTCTCTGCTGTGGCCCGGAAAGGAAGTGGAGGATGGCCCAAGTCCTTGGGCCCTGCACCTGCATGGGAGACCAGGAGGAAGCATCTGGCTCCTGGATTTGGATTGGTGTGGTGTGCCAGCTGTAGTGGCCATTTGGGGGGTGAACCAACAGAAAAGGTAGACCTTTCTCTCTGTCTCTCTCTCTGTCTAATTCTACCTGTCAAAAAAAGAAAAAGAAAGAAGCATGGAAATCATATAATATTCTATGCATTTTATATATATTTATATATATATAATGAATATTTTATATATTTCAAAATCCATTCATGGTAAATTAAGTATAGCAGGAATATACCATAACACAATAAGGGTCATATACGACAAACTCAAAACAGACATCACACTGAGCAGAGAAAAGTTGAACTTCCTTTAAGTTTTGGAATATTGACAGGATGTCCATTTTGATCACTTATATTTAAAGTCCAAAGTAGTATTGGAAGTCGTAGTCACTGAAGTTAGGCATGAAAACGATATAAAACATGTCCATACTAGAAAAAAGAAGCCAAATTGTTTATGTTTGTAGATGATATGATCTTTTTTACATAAATAGTTAAAACACCACCAAAAACATGTTATCACTAATAAATTCAATAAACATGTAAGACACAAAAGAATCAGACAAAATTGAGTGGATTTACTGTATATTAATAATAAAGCAGTCATAACTACACATAATCACAAATAAGAAAGCAATCTGAATTACAATAGCTTCAAAAAATAAGATACTTGGGCATAAATTTAACCAAGGAGGTGAAAGATCTCAACATTGAAAATTATGAAACACTTCTGAAAACAAATTTAAAGAAAACACAAGGGAAAGATAGTCTATGTTCATGGATTGAAGAATTAATATTGTTAAAATGTACTACAGAAAGTGATCTACAGATTCAATGCAATCAAACAAAATGCATCAAACAAAAAAGCTCCTGCATGGCAAAGGAGACAATCAACAGAGATAAAAGACAACTTACAGGGCGGGAGAAAATACTTTCAAACTACTCATCTGACAATGGACTAATGTCTGGAATATATAAGGAACTCAAATAATGCAACCACCAAAAAAGCAAATAATCTGTGTGGAAAAATAGGCAAAGTACTTAAATAGATATTTGTTAAAAAACGACATGCAAATGGATAACAGATGTGTTAAAGAAGATCAACATCATTAATTATCAGGGAAATGGAGAAGAAAAATACAGTGAAATATTATCTGACTCCTGTTAGAATGGCTATTATCAAAAGTATAAATCCCAAAGAAAACAAGTCTCATAAGGACATGGAGAAAGTAAGCTTATCCACCCTATTGGTGGGAACATAAATATGCACAACCTTTTGTAGGTATTTAAGGAACTGCATGAGATTCTTTTACAAATTAAATGATTAACTATCACATTTCTGGGTATATATAAAGGAAATGAAATCCGTATGTCAAAGAGATATCTGCACTCCCATATTTTTTGAAGTATTATTCACTATAGCCAAAGTAAAGATTGACCCAATTGCCCTAAACAGATGAATGGATAAAGAAAATGTGTAACATCAACACAATGGATCTATACACAGTAATATTCAGTGTCATTCACCACACCATGAGTAAACCTGGAAGACATTATATTAAGCAGAATGAGCCAGACACAGAAAATAAGAGCCCATGATGTTACTCATTTGCACAATCTAAAAATGTTGATCTCACAAAGCTAGAGAAGAGAAAGGTGGTTACTAGAAACTAGGGAAGCTAAGGAGGGTGTTGAGGTGAGGTTGTTCAATAGGTACACAATTAGAATTAGGAAGAATAAGTTCTGATGTTCCGCTGCACAACAGGTTGACTATAGTTAGCAATAATGTATTGCATATTTGAATAGGTGTATGAGTGGATTGTGATGATAAATTTTAAGGTGATGACTGTGTTAAGTAATTTGATTTGATCATTACACAATATATGTATGTATAGAAATGTAATATTGTGCCCTATAAATATGTACAGTTCTTATGTGTGAATTAGAATGAAAAAAATTCTTGAGAGGGCCGGCGCCGCGGCTCACTAGGCTAATCCTCCGCCTAGCGGCGCCGGCACACCGGGTTCTAGTCCTGGTCGGGGCGCCGGATTCTGTCCCGGTTGCCCCTCTTCCAGGCCAGCTCTCTGCTGTGGCCAGGGAGTGCAGTGGAGGATGGCCCAGGTGCTTGGGCCCTGCACCCCATGGGAGACCAGGAAAAGCACCTGGCTCCTGGCTCCTGCCATCGGATCAGCGTGGTGCGCCGGCTGCAGCGCGCCGGCCGCGGCAGCCATTGGAGGGTGAACCAACGGCAAAGGAAGACCTTTCTCTCTGTCTCTCTCTCTCTCACTGTCCACTCTGCCTGTCAAAAAATAAAAATATAAAAAAAAAATTCTTGAGAGGAAAATTTCAACTGATTGGGGTATTCAGTAAGACTGAAAAATGTTAATGTTCAAGTTATCTTGAGAGGTTGCCCTATTTAGTCACTCTGAGTGATGTGTGTGTATGAGTGTATATGCATGTATGTATGTGTGCATGAGATGAAGAACACAGATATTTCTTTTCCTTAGGGACATATCCTCCAGTGTGGAGGAGAAATGTATAAATGCAAGACTGATAACAAAGCAAGTGATGTAGGCCACAAGGGTGAAAGAAATCATAGACAGAGACAGGCAAAATTAATGCACTTCTGAGTAGTTGAGGAAGAAGTAAAGGAAGATCCCAGAACAGATTTTCACGAATGATAGGATATGATAAATTTAGGATTAAGGAAAAATGTTTCAGTTAGGAGTGTGTGTACGTGTGTGTGCGTGTGTGTGTGCACGTGTGCAATATAGGAGATGTTAAAAAGGAAGGGTTTAAGTAACAAGTAACCTGAGAAGTCAAGTGTTTCCATTTGTTTTCTGGAGTATTTATTTTATTCTATTTATCCATTTATTTTATGGACAATAGAAGCCACTGCAGTTTTGTGAACAGAGGACCAATGTGAGAACAGCAGTAGATTCATCAGATTGCAGTGTATAGGGTAAATTTTAAGGGAGATGGTAGAGAACAGGAAGACCATGTAAAAAGCTATGTTGGCAACACAGATGCGGTGAGTGTTTGTGTCATAGTCTAGGCAAGTATAATTGCAATGCAATAGAAAAGAAAGAACAGAATGAAATCTGAGCAAATCAAATTTAGGAATAAGATGATATGGTGATTATAGGTAAAGGGAAAATGAGAAGTAAGAACCATTTTACCAGAACAAAATACAACATAAAGAAAATAACTTTTGATAGGGAGTGATGAATATCGTGATGAAAAAATGATTGGCTTTTTAAACTGTTTCATGAATTGTTTTAGCTCCTTGGAAATATTTTAGAGATTCTAAAAGTCATTGAATTAATTAAAAATTAATGATTAACTAATGTTGATATAAAATAACATATATAGTGCAAGACTTAAATATTTTATTTTTTAACTTTTATTTAATAAATATAAATTTCCAAAGTACAGCTTTTGGATTACAGTGGCTTTTTCCCCCCATAACCTCCCTCCCACCCACAACCATCTCATCTCCCACTCCCTATCCCATACCATTCACATCGAGATTCATTTTCAATTATCTATATATACAGAAGATCAATTTAGTATATACTAAGTAAAGATTTCAACAGTTTGAACCCACGCAGAAACACAAGGTGTAAATTACTGTTTGAATACTAGTTATACCATTAATTCACATAGCCCAACACATTAAGGACAGAGATCCTACATGGGAAGCAAGTGCACAGTGACTCTGTTGTTGATTTAGCAATTGATACTCTTGTTTATGGTGTCAGTAATCACCCGAGGCTCTTGTCATGAGTAGCCAAGGCTATTGAAGGCCCCTGAGTTCACCGACTCTGATCATATTTAGACAAGGTCATAGTCAAAGTGGAAGTTCTCTCCTCCCTTCAGAGAAAGGTACCTACTTCTTTTTTTTTTTTTTCTTTGCCAGAGTGTCTTGGCTTTCCATGCCTGAAATACTCTCATGGGCTTTTTAGCCAGATGTGAATGCCTTACGGGCTGATTCTGAGGCCAGAGTGCTGTTTAAGACATCTGCCATTCTATGAGTCTGCTGTGTATCCCGCTTCCCAAGTTGGATCGTTCTCTCCTTTTTAATTCTATCAGTTAGCATTAGCTGACACTAGTCTTGTTTATGTGATCCCTTTGGTTCTTAGTCCTATCATTATGATCAGTTATGAGCTGAAACTGATCACTTGGACTGGTGAGATGGCATTGGTACATACCACCTTGATGAGATTGAATTGAAATCCCCTGGCTCGTTTCTAACTCTACCGTTTTGGGGCAAGTCTGATTAAGCATCTGCTGAACTGTACATCTCCTCCCGCTCTTATTTCTACTCTTATATTTAACAGGGATTACTTTTCAGTTAAATTTAAACACCTAAGAATAATTTTGTGTTAAAGAGTTCAACCAAGAGTATTAAGACAAATATTTTAACTCACTGATGGGCATCAATGATATTAGCCTGAGCCTCCACACCAACCCATTTTTTGAGTGAAAATTTCAGAATAAGACCGCATATTACCTCTATGTGTACAGAGTTAGAATTTTTATGAAATATTGATGAAAGACCTTGAATCTTCCTTAGTGCTTTTGTTAATTGAGGCCTCTTAAAATGGGCACACTCTGTATCTATAGTTTGTACATGTTTTGAATGTGTCCTCTCCAAAACTTAGGTGTTGCCAATTTGGTGCTGTTAAGAGTGAGTTCTTTAAGAGTTAGTTAGGGGGCTGGTGCCATTTGCTCCACTTCCAGTCTAGCTCCCTGCTAATGAGCCTAGAAAAGCAGCAGAGGATGGCCTGAGTCCTTGGACACCTGCACCCATGTGGAAGACCAGGATGAAGCTCCTCATTCCTGGCTTTGGCCTGGCCCAAACTGACCACTGTGGCCATATGGGGAGAGAACCAGTGGTTGGAAGATTTCTCTCTCTTTGCCTTTGCCTCTCCCACTCACTTTCTGGAACTGCCTTTCAAATAAATAAACAAATCTTTAAAAAATAATTAAGTCATGAGGGTTCCTTCCCTGATGAGCGGAATTGGGTCCCTGTATTAAAGGGATTCATGAAAGGAATTTGAATTGAGTTCTTCCCTATTTGCCTTTCTGCCTTCTGCCATGATGTCTTCTTTCCAGAAGATGTAGCAATAAAGTACCATCATTGAGCACAGGAAAACCCTTATTGAACACGCAACTGGCTGGTGCCTTAGTGTTGAACTTATAAGCATTTAGAACTGTAAAAAATTTGTTCTTCATAAATTACTGTTTCAGTTGTTCTCTTAAAGTAGTACAAATGAATGAAAACATGTCTGCATGCACAATTTGAGGAAATGTAACTCCCATCTTTAACTACTGTGCATGCATGTATGTATGCAACAAAACAGGTTAACAGTTACATTTAAGAACTTCACAATAAATACATGCTATTATGTTAGTTTTATTTTAAATAATAATTGGGATTCATTTAAGGTTTAGGTTAAAACAGAATGTATGTCTAGAAAGATTTGAGTTACTGATTTGGAGTACACTGAGTTTCAAGCTTTGATGAGACACAGATGGAAATCACAGAACATGAGTACTGATAATGAGAGTAATAATTCTCTTCAGAATTTTGGGACTAGTGGTAGATTTAACAATAAGTCTGATAGCTGGAACTGTGAGGTAGGATGAAGTCTCCTAGGGGTAAATGTATATAGTGCTTCCAAGGTATGCAGTGTGAGGAGGACCTAGGAATTAACACAGAAATCAGTGAAGTAGCCTGGAGGAGTAGCCGTTCTTAAGTGCAGTAGGTTGTTGAGTCTTATTCTGCAGCACCAGCTAAAAGGGCCTCTGTCTCCACTGGAGAAATCTCGTAGCTGCTTGTAACTTAACTCCAGGAAAACTGTCTACACAGGAAAACTGGACTCCATAAAGAGCTACAGAAAAAGACTCGAAAATGTTTGGCGGAAGTGATTGTTAAACAAACATGAATGCCTTATACTGCTTCTGTGATAACGTTGGGTGCCAAGAGAAAGTGTAAATAATATCTCATCTTTTCTAACCGAGGAGAGGGAGAGTGTGTGGGAGAGAGCCCATGTAGTATCTGAGGTTAAACAAGTCCTCATGACATATTTTAATGATGTATAATATTATGGTCTGGAGATAGATGAGACTCATCAATTATGTATAGTATTATGTCTGGAGAGAGATGAGAGAAGAACAATGAAATGATATTTTTCTGTTTAACAATGATTTTAAAACAATAGAAATGAAAGGAAATGGACAAATGAGACTAGATAAAAACAAAGAATAAATGAAAACAAATCGAGGAGTAATTGAACACACAGGGAGTTTGTAATAAGTGGAGTTCTATCAGATTTCTGGGGAGCACAAGGCAAATGAAAAGGTAAACTAAGAGAGAAACAAGAATGGATGTTCAAGACTCACAATGAGACAAGCAGAAAGGGAAGAGACATTTCAATAAGACCGTCTGTTTCTATATCCCATGCTGTTGAAATTACTTTCAGTTTTTTTAAAGGATGGGGACACTTATACCCCATTAAGGAATCCAGGTAGTTCTTGTCAGAGTTTAAATTTTTCCTCTCTCATTGTTTTCTTTTAGATTGAAGGAAGTATTTCATCTTCTGCCTAAATAAACTGTGTTGAAAAATCACTATTGAATTGCAGCCTCATTCCCAGAAAAAGATAAGAAGTGATTGCATTGTGCTTTGGACAAAGTAAACACTTCTCTTTCTGTTTACTTAATTTTAGAAACGTGTTACTTTTCCCAATAGGCTTGTTTGGTAAATATATGTGTGTTCATGTGTATGTGTATGTTTTTTTGTGTGTATATATATATATGGTCTATTTATATATATATACATAATATTTATAGTCAGAAAAATCAGAAGCACAATTGTATAGAAAGTGTCATTGTATGTTTATGTATGTAAAAATATACACTTTTGAATTCTTCGGTAATGATAGAAATAGATTTTCACATTCAGTAAAGATTAATTTGACACTTTTTTAGAAATCCACCTTCTTTATTTTTTTTTTTGCCTTTCCTATTTAAAATTGTAAGAGCCCCAACAGTTTTCAGACTCCTTGTGATATGGAAGTCACACACTAGAAGGTAAAAACAGAAAATAAGAGGCCGGCACTATGGTAAAGTGGGCAAAGCCACTGACTGTACTGTTGGCATGCTGTATGGGCACTTTTATGGGCACTTCCAATTCAGCTCTGTGATATAGCCTAGAAAAGCAGTGGAAGATGGCCCAAGTCCTTGGTCCTTGCACCCACCTGGAAGACCCAGAATAAGTTCCTGGCTCCTGGCTATGGATTGCCCCAACTTCAGCAGTTGCCACCATTTGGAGAGTAAACCAGTGGATGGAAGACACCTCTCTCTCTCTTTCTCTCTCTCTCTCTATCTATCTGCCTTTGCCTTCCAAATAAATATTATTTATTTATATATTTGAGAGGTAGAGTTATAGACAGTGAGAGGGAGAGATTTGGGTCAGGTTTGCTGCAGATTTTCTAGATCCTTGAGATGAAGTGAAAGCTCATTTATTTGGTACCTTTCCAATTTCTTGATGTAGGCACTTATTGTTATAAACTTTCCTCTTAATACTACATTTGCTGTATCCCATAAGTTGTGGTATGTTGTGCTGTCATCCTCATTTACTTCCAGAAAGTTTTTTATTTCTCTTGACTTCTTCTATGACCCAATATTCATTTAGGAGCATGTTGTTCAATCTCCATGTGTTTGCATATGCTCTAGGGATTCCTGAGTTGCTAATTTCCAACTTCATTCCTTTATGGTCTGAGAAGCTGCATGGTATGATTCTAATTCTTTTGAATTTGCTGAGACTTGCTTTATGGCCTAGTATGTGGTCAATCCTAGAGAAGGTTCCATGTACTGCTGAGAAGAATGTAAAATCTTTAGCTGTAGGATTGAAAGTTCTGTATATATCTGTTAGATCCATTTGGGCTATAGTGTCGTTTAAATCTACTGTATCCTTGTTGATCTTCTGTCCTGTTGATCTGTCTATTTCTGAGAGTGGAGTATTGAAGTCCCCCAGTACTATTGTATTGGGGTCTAAGTCTCCCTTTAAGTCCCTTAACAAATCTTTTAGATAAACTGGTACCCTGTAATTAGGTGCATATACATTGATAATCATTATATCTTCCTGTTGAATTGATCCCTTAATCATTATATAGTGCCTCCTTTGTCTCTCTTAACAGTTTTTGTGTTAAAGTTTATTTTGTCTGATATTAAGATGGCTACGCCTGTTCTTTTTTCATTTCTGTTGGCATAGTATATCTTTTTCCAACCTTTCACTTGCAGTTTGTATGCATCTTTGTTGGAAAGATGTGTTTCTTGTAAGCAGCAAATAGATGGGTTTTGTTCCTTAACCCAATCAGCCAATTGGTGTCTTTTAACTGGACAGTTCAGGCCATTAATGTTCAATGTGACTATTGATAAGTAGTAACTTTGCTCTGCCATTTGCCAAAGATATTTTCTAATATATGCTTTGAACTTCCTGTGATCTTTTGCTGTGAGATTTCCTTCTTTTACCTTCTTTCATATTGATGACTGTGTTTCTGTGTGTAACACATCTTTAAGCATCTTTTGCAGGGCTGGACGAGTGGCCACAAAGTCTTTCAATTTCTGTTTGCTATGAAAGGTCTTTATTTCACCTTCATTCACAAATGAGAGCTTTGCAGGATATAATATTCTGGGCTGGCAGTTTTTCTCTCTTAGTACTTGGGCTATATCTTGCCGTTCCCTCCTAGCTTGCAGGGTTTCTGATGAGAAGTCTGCTGTGAGTCTAATTGGAGATCCTCTGAGAGTAATCTGACGTTTCTCTCTTAAACATTTTAGAATCTTTTCTTTATGTTTCACTGTGGTGAGTTTGATTACAACGTGTCATGGTGAGGATCTCTTTTGGTCATGTTTACTAGGGGTTCTATGAGCTTCCTGTACTAGGAAGTCTCTCTCCTTCTCCAAACCCGGGAAGTTCTATGCTAGTATCTCACTAAATAGGCCTTCTAATCTTTTCTCTCTCTCCGTGCCTTCAGGAACTCCTAGAACCCGAATGTTGGGTTTCTTAATAGTACCCTGTAGATTCCCAACAATATTTTTTAGATTTCTAATTTCTTCTTTTCTTTGGTTTGACTGTATACTTTCCTGTTCTCTGTCTTCTAAGTCTGATATTCTCTCTTCTGCTTCACTGTCTCTGTTTTTAAGGCTCTCTAATGTGTTTTGTCATTTGATCTATTGAGTTCTTCATTTCATTTTGATTTCTCTTCACTATCACACTTTCCTGTTCTAGTTTCTGTGTTTCATTTTGATTCCTCCTTAATATTTCATTTTCAGGAGAGAGATTTTCTATCCTGTCCAGTAAGGATTTCCATAGCTCAAGCATTTGTTTTTTAAAACTACTAGATGTTCTTATCATAAATTTTTTGAAATCCGTATCTTGCATTTCTTCCATCTCATCATCTTCATAATCTTGGCTTGGGGTGTCTTGTTCATTTGGGGGTGTCATAATATCTTCCTTGTTCTTGTTTCCTCAGTTTCTGCGTTTGTTGCTTGGCATTGTGGAGATATTCTTTGGATTCTTCTTCCCTTGCTGTGGTGTTTTTTTCTTGTTATACTATGACTGTATTAAGTGGACTGTCTGCTTTTGATGGAGCCTTAGAGGCTTGAGATGGGTGTGGCCAGAGAGCTCTGTTTGCTTCCTCAGGGTTAAGGGTGTTCCAAAGGTGACACTCCCAGGTTAGGCATGGTAAATCTCTCTCTCTCTTTCTTTTTTTTGGGGGGTGGGGGTGGGGGGGAGTTCACCAGGCTAACTAGAAGAGAGAGAAGAAAAAAGTGACCGGTACGGACATGAGCTTCTCTCTCTCCACTCACCTCTCAAAGGCGAGCAAGACAAAGAGAAGACGCCATTTTGGACATATGTAAAAGCAGCGTGACCTCAGTGCTGCACCTGCCCTCAGACAAGCAGAAAAACCTGACTCTGGGTGTGTGTGTGTGTGTGTGAAATAACAGGAGATTAGGACCTAGTGAATGTGTGGTGCTAATGAACTGAGACTATGAAAAAAGAGACGGTGGGTGAGAGAACTCACTTAGTTCACGTGAGTACTCTCCAGAGAGGCTGTAATTTGGTAACCTTGGCAACCCAGTGGGGGACTGCAGGAGAATTTGAGCCCACACTGAGTGTAGATCAGATTCCCTGTGTGGTCCTGGGGAAAGAGCAGGCGAACGTTATACCCACAGGAGCTAGAGATCGGAAGGTGACTACCTTCAATTCCACTCAGCTGTGTGGAATTACTTCCCTTCTGAGTGAGAGGGAGAGAAAGAGAGAAAGGTCTTCCTTACATTGGTTCACTCCCCATGTGGCTGTGGCTAGTGCTGCACCAATCTGAAGCCAGGAGCCAGGTGCTTCCTTCTGGTCTCCTATATGGGTGCAGGGGCCCAAGGATTGGTGCCATCTTCCACTGATTTCCCAGGCCATAGCAGAGAGCTAGATTGGAAGAGGAGTAGCTAGGACTAGAACTGGTGCCCATATGGGATGCCAGAGCCGCAGGCAGAGGATTAACCTACTGTGCCATGGCACCAGCCCCAAATAAATATTTTTAAAAAAAATAAAATAAGCAGATAAGAAGAGCTTGAGACCCTGACATCACCATACAACCATTAGTGTCTATATTTAAATGACTTCACAAGAGACAGAAATACACTTCTCTTGCCTTTAAGCTCCTATTATATTTCTGTAATGAGCAGCTAAAGTAATTTTAATTAACAGTCAAGTTACTTTTTAGAAATAATCAAGGAAAATAAACGAATTATCCAATTTGCCAATTTTAACTTGATAAGGTATTTATGTAGATTCAATTTTTCCTTTCCTCTATGCTATTAACACTATTAACTAGATTTCTTTTTTTAAATTTTATTTTAAGTACGCAAGTTTCTTGTATTTCACATATACAGATTTAGTAACATAATGATACTTCCCACCCTACCCTCCCTCCTGCCCATGCTCCAAAACTTCTTCCTTCTCCCTCTAATATTATCACTCTTAATTTTTACAAAGATCTATTTTCAGCTTATTTTATAATCATAAGGTTAACCCTACACTAAGTAAAGAGTTCAACAAATAGTATGAAGAAAAAAGCACATTCCTCAACAGTAGAGACAAGGGCTGAAAGAATCATTTGATCTCTAAATGTATGTTTCACTCCAATACATTACAGTTTAGGCACTCTATTAAGTACTCCAGGGAAAGCATATATCTGTCTCTCTGGGACTGGCTTATTTCACTAAGTATAACGGTTTCCAGTTGCATCCACTTTTTTCCAAAAGGCAGCATTTTATTTTCACAACTGAGTAGTATTCCATAATTTCTTTATCCAATCATCAGTTGATGGATATTTGGGTTGATTCCCTATCTTAGCTATTATGAATTGAGCTGCTGTAAATATAGGAGTGCAGATAACTCTTTCATATGCTTTTCTTTTGCTTAAATTCCCAGGAGTGGGATGGCTGGATCATATCATTGATGTATATTGAGATTTCTGGGTCTACAGCCATAGCACCCTGAACATGCCCAATCTTGTCTGAGATTTCTGATGTATCTCTATCCTGTATTCCATAGTGGCTGTACCAGTTTACATTCCCACCAACAGTGGGGGCCAGCACCATGGCTCACAGGGTTAATCTTCCACCTTGCAGCACCAGCATCCCATATGGGCACCGGGTTCTAGTCCCAGTTGCTCCTCTTCCAGTCCAGCTCTCTGCTGTGGCCCAGGAGGGCAGTGGAGGATGGCCCAAGTGCTTGGGCCCCTGCACCGGCATGGGAGACCAGGAAGAAGCACCTGGCTCCTGGCTTCAGATCAGTGTAGCGCTGGCCATGGCAGCCATTAGGGGAGTGAACCAACGGAAGGAAGACCTTTCTCTCTGTCTCTCTCTCTCTCACTGTCTATAACTCTACCTCTCAAATAAAAAAAATTCCCACGAACAGTGGATTAGGGTACTCTTTTCCCCACATCTTCGCCAGCATTTGTTGTTTGTTTATTTCTGTATGAAAGCCATTCTATTAGGAGTGAGGTGAAACCTCATTGTGATTTTGAATGCATTTCCCTGATGGCTAGTTATCTTGAGCATTTTTTTCTAGTGTCTGTTGACCATTTGAATGTCCTTTTTTAAAAAATGCCTGTTCAAGTCCTTTGCCCATTTGTTATCTGGAATTTTGTTTTGTTGTTGTTGAAATTCTTGAGTTCTTTGTAGATTCTGTATATTAATCCTTTATCAGCTGTGTAGTTTGCAAATATCTTCTCCATTCTGTCACTCGCCTCTTCACTTTGTTGAGTGTTTCTTTTGAAGTGTAGAAGCTTTTCAGCTTGATGTAATCTCATTTGAGACTTTCTTTTTTTTAAAGAAAGATTTATTTATTTGAAATATAGCATTACAAATACAGAGAGAGAGAGAGAGAGAGAGAGAAGAAAGAGATCTTTCATCAGGTGGTTTGCTCCCCATATGTCAACAAGAGCCAGGGCTGGGCCAGGCCAAAGCCAGGATCCCAGAACTCCATTGAGATCTCCTATGTGGGTGTCAGGGGCCCAAATACTCAGGCCCTCTTTCACTGCTTTTCCCAGGAACATTATCAGGTAGCTTGATTGAAAGTGGAGCTGCAGGGACTTGATCCAGTACCCAAACAAATGCTGGTGTCACAAAACAGAGGTTTTACCCACTGACCCACAATGCTAGTTAATAATTTGACACTTTCTAAGGATGGTGCAAAGTAGCTCATAGATGCACATAGACTACTTAAAATTCAGTCATGTCTAAACCATGTCTAAACACTTTGAAATGCTTAAATTTAGCAAACAAATGCAAGATGCTTCAGAGTTATAATGACCTGAAAATATCTCAGTTTTCCTTTAAGTAATGAATACCAAAGTGATCTCATCTTGGATCTGGAAAACTTGAGTCAGATTGATGACTATTTATTTCAAGGATCTAACATTATTCTGAAAGCATGTACTGAAAATCCCACTGAGTTTCTTCTCTCTACCTCCACGTTTTCCTAACAGCAAAGTCTACTTGAACCCACATTCAGACTGAGCATAGCCTCAGCCTTCAATGTCAGACAAATGAAATGTTTTTATGGTCTCACCAGCGCCCATCAAATCAGTTTCACTGGTTTGCAACTCTTGTGTAAGGATCCTTAACCTTGTGTAAGGATCAGAGTTTTCAGGATGCTTTTTTGTTATTGTCACAGGTCTCATTTTCAGGTACTAAGAATCTTTTTTTAAAGATTTTTATTTATTTATTTGAGAAGTAGAATTACAGGCAGAAAGAGGTAGAGACAGAGAGAAAGATCTTCAATTCTCTGTTTCACTCCCCAAATGGCGACAATGGCCACAATGGCCAGAGATGGGCCAATCTGAAGTCAGGAACCTAGAAATTCTTCCAGGTCTCCCACATAGGTGCAGGGACCCAAGGACTTGGTTCACTTTCTACAGATTTCTCAGGCATAGCAGAGAGCTGAATTAGAAGAGGAGTAGCTGGGACTAGAATTGGCACCCATATGAGATGCAAGGTACTAAAAATCTTATGGTCGGGCCAATTTTGTGAGTTAGTGGGTTAACCTTCTGGATCCAAGTGTAGGATCCAGTCCAAGTTTCTCTGGTTACAATTCATCTCCTTTTTAAAAGATTTGTTTATTTGTTTAAGAACTAGAGTTACAGTGAGAGGGAGAGACAGACAGAATGGTCTTCCATCCATTGGTTCACTCCCCAGATTTCTGCAACAGTTGGAGTTGGGCCGATCCAAATCCAAGAGCCAGGAGCTTTTTCCAGGTCTTCCACGTGAGTTGGGGGCCCAAGCACTTGGGCCATCTTCCACTGCTGTCCCAGGCCATTAGCAGAGAGCTGGATTGGAAGTGGAGTAGCTGGGACATGAACCGATGCCCACATGGGATGCATATGCCGCAAGCCAAGGCTTAGCCTACTATGCCACAGCACCAGCCCCCAAACCACTCCCCTCTAATGTGCCTGAGAAAGCAGCTGGAAATTGCCCCAGTCCAAGAAGTCCTGGATCCTGACGTTGGCCCACTCAAACCCTGGTTATTGTGGCCATTTGGGTAGTGAACCAGAGAATGAAAGACATTTTTCTCTCTATGTCTCTCCCTTTCAGATAAGTCTTTTTTAAAAGACATCTGATGGACACTGAAGTTTCAGTCTGTATTCTAATTCAAATCTTTCCTTCCAAGCATAGCATGCTGGGTCGGGGTACAGGAGGTAAGCTTTATTTTTGTTTGCTTTGCTTTTTAGCTATTCTCCTATGTTCTTAATCCCCATTTTTCACCATTCATGTGGGGAAGAGATCCACATAGTGGAGGGGATAAGAACATCTTTTATGTGAAGGGATGATTACAGATTCTTAAAAAAATACATCAAGTGTCCTTTTATGTTTCACACCAGCCCATTATCTAAGCTGGCAATGACATAGATCCTTGGGCAAACCCATAAGTGGCTTCCGAGGGTGTCATAACCCCTGATGTCCCGACAACTCCTACAGCATTTCTTCAGCCCATGTTATAGTGATGCAGACCACTCACTTTCACCAAATGGCTTTCTTTATTTCAAGGGGCAGTACTTTGGGACAGCATCCTTTAGATATTATATACATCTGCTTGCAGTCCACGATGTCCATATGAGCCATCACAAATATTTGCATATTCTTGTCTCACCAATATATGGGAAGTTGGGTGGTGGGGAGGACCTACATAACCTGCATACAACCACACACTCATCCAGGGGTCATGGCAAATGCACCACTTGCAAACTACCCTCTAGAAAATGATATTTTGCACTTGAATCTTTCTATAGAAAATCATTCTTTTCTTTTTTTTTCATTTCGATTCTCTTTATATACAGAAGATCAGTTTAGCATACATTAAGTAAAGATTTCAACAGTTTGCTCCCACACAGAAACATAAAGTGTGAAGTACTGTTTGAGTACTAGTTATAGCATTAAATCTCAATGTACAGCACACTAAGGACAGAGATCCTACATGAGGAGTGAGTGCACAGTGACTCCTGTTGTTGACTTAACAAATTGACACTCTTGTTTATGGCATCAGTAATCACCCTAGGCTCTTGTCATGAGCTGCCAAGGCTATGGAAGCCCCCTGAGTTCATCAACTCTGATCATAATTAGACAAGGTCATAGTCAAAGTGGAAGTTCTCTCCTCCCTTCAGAGAAAGGTACCTCCATCTTTGATGACCCGTTCTTTCCACTGGTATCTCACTCGTGGAGATCTTTCGTTTAGGTTTTTTTTTTTTTTTTTTTTTCAGAGTGTCTTGGCTTTCCATGCTTGAAATACTCTCATGGGCTTTTTAGCCGGATCCGCATGCCTTAAGGGCTGATTCTGAGGCCAGAGTGCTGTTTAGGACATCTGCCATTCTATGGGTCTGCTGTGTATCTCACTTGCCATATTGGATCATTCTCTCCCTTTTTTATTCTATCAGCTAGTATTTGCAGACACTATTCTTGTTTATGTGATCCCTTTGGTTCTTAGTCCTATCATTGTGACCAATTGTGAACAGAAATTGATCACTGAGACTAGTGAGATGGCATTGGTACATGCCACCTTGATGGGATTGAATTGGAAGCCCCTTGCATGTTTCTAACTCTACCGTTTGAGGTAACTCAGCTTGAGCATGTCCCGAATTGCACATCTCTTCCCTCTCTTATTCCCACTCTTATATTTAACAGGGATCACTTTTCAGTTAAGTTTCAGCACTTAAGAATAATTGTGTATTGATTACAGTATTCAACCAAAAGTATTAAGTAGAACAAACAAAAAAAATACTAAGAGGGATAGCATATTAAGTTGCTCATCAACAGTCAGGGTGAGGGCTGATCAAGTCACCGTTTCTCATAGTGTTCATTTCACTTTAACAGGTTTCCTTTTTGGTGCTCAGTTAGTTGTCACCGATCAGGTATAGGGCTCCTTTTGAAATAATTTGGGTCATATTCTGAGAAGCTAGTTAAAAGTTCACAGAAAATAGAATAAAAGGATAAGCTTACTTTGCTACAGATTTTTTAAAAAAAAATCATTCACACAGCAGTCTCCAAGAAGTTTATAAAAATGTATATTTTTATGGATTTAAAAACATTTTGCCCAATGTAAATGTATCTTTTAATCCCATTTTTTCATGAGATTTTGGGGATGCCCTAGTATTCTTTTTCTTTTATATTACTTAAATGGCTGATAGGAAGTCATCTATCCAAAAGTTCAGAGCATGGGTAGTATTTTCTCTTCAGGAAAAGGTAATTAGGACCTGTTACCATTATGACAATAATTATAGAAACAATAGCCAGCATGGAGCAAGGATTTAGTATATGCAATGGAAACTTCTATGTACTTTATGATTGAAAACATTTAATCCTGTGTATCCTTACGAATTAAAGTATCTTCAGTAGGTAGGGAATATGATCCTCATTGTATAAAGGAGAAACTAGGTGCAAAGAGCAATTCATGAACTTACCTGAGTCTAGAGCAAGTGATATTCCTAGGATTCAAAAGCCATGTGTTTGCTATCCAGAGTCCAAGCTCTTCTCATCACCCTATAGAACTCCTCATGAGCACAGACACAAGTGGATAGATCAGTTAATTGAATAAGTTTCATACTTGTAATTTAGATTTTTTCTAACCCAAGATTGAGTTATTGGAATGGCACCATTAGAATAAATAAATACATCAAGAAACCAACAACAAAATGGTGGATTTCTTAATAATACTTTACTTTGTAAAAAATCCAACAAATATTATATATTATACATCAAGCCAATAGATTTCCGAGATCTTCTTTATTAAAAGGTAATATCTAAAAATAATAACATCAGCTTGCCAGAGAGAAGGAGAGATCAGACTATGATTTATGGATTTAAGTACCTGTGGATGATTGGACATATTAGAAGCATCCTAGTAATTCCCAAACAAAAGGAAAAAGCTCTGAAAAATCCTGGAACAAATAGCAACTGAGGTGTTTTATTTCTTTTTATAGTCATTAAAATGATTTTTCACATTCTAACCACAAACTTAAAAAGTATAAAGAGGTCTGGTTGGGTAGTAGGGAAAAAGAAGAAATAGAAATCAAAGGGATGGGGTTGATGCTGTGATGTAGTGGGTAAAGCCACCGCCTGCAGGGCTGGCATCCAATATGGGTGCCAGTTCGAGTCCTGGCTGCTCCACTTCTGATCCAGCTCTCTTCTATGGCCTGGGATAGCAGTAGAAGATGGTCCAAGTCTTTCAGCCCCTGCACCCATGTGGGAGACCCAGAATAAGCTCCTGGCTTCTGGCTTCAGATTGGCACAGCTCTGGCTGTTGGCTACTGTTTGGGGAGTGAACCATCGGATGGAAAACGTTTCTCTCTCTCTCTGCCTCTCCTTCTCTCTCTATGTAACTGACAGTCAAATAAATTAACTAATTAAAAAAAGTCAAAGTGACTTAGAGGTTTGACTACAGATGATTCACCTTCTTTTTGCAAAATCGCTAGAATGTTTTCTCAAATCACCACCTGACACTGCACTGCCAGTGAGTGAGTTGACACAAGTTACAGGAAAAAACTGATCAATGTTTCTTACATTGAAGAATTTCACTAACTGGACAGCTCTAGGAAGGCAGGACAAACCTCTGTGTTAGTCCTTGATCCATCAGGAGCCAGCAAAAGTCTGGCACAGAGCAGGGGTTCAACATACTGCATGAATAAATGAATGAACAAATGAATGAATGGTCTCTTATAAACATGAACAGAACTGTGCTGACCACCTGGCTTTCAGATGAAAATTGGAGTTTACCTAGAAAGGACAAGGGACCAGGTGCAGCTTGTGCCGTCCCTGAGATGGCTGTGTTGGGTACTCCAGGAGCAGGCACCTGGCAGGGGAACCCAGCCCAAGCACTGCATTAAGTCAGAGCTCTCAGGAGAGAGGGGAGGTGGTCAGGGGAGGCTGCACTGTCAGGTCAAGTCTAGTCTTAGCTTAACTCTCCTCCAGAATTCGCCTGTAAATTGCATGCGGAGTTCATCTTGCCTTAAGGCAAGGGAGCTAGGCTTTCATAACTCTCAAGTGTCTGCTCAGGGATGGTAAATCCAGAGGCAGAGGTGTCCCTGTCACCCGGAGAATTTCTATAGGGGAGATTTCAGATCCAAGCACTATAGCAACAAGCAGCAACTGCAGGTTTACACTGGGCACTGGCCACTGGCCACATCCACTATTTCTTTCTTTTTTTTTTTTTTTTTTTTTTTTTTTTTTTTGACAGGCAGAGTGGACAGTGAGAGAGAGAGACAGAGAGAAAGGTCTTCCTTTGCCGTTGGTTCACCCTCCAATGGCCGCCGCGGCTGGCGCGCTGCGGCCGGCGCACCGCGCTGATCCGATGGCAGGAGCCAGGAGCCAGGTGCTTTTCCTGGTCTCCCATGGGGTGCAGGGCCCAAGCACCTGGGCCATCCTCCACTGCACTCCCTGGCCACAGCAGAGGGCTGGCCTGGAAGAGGGGCAACCGGGACAGAATCCGGCGCCCCGACCGGGACTAGAACCCGGTGTGCCGGCGCCGCTAGGCGGAGGATTAGCCTAGTGAGCCGCGGCGCCGGCCCACTATTTCATTTTGAAACTCCCAAGCCATCCCCTTTAAGTTGTTGAAATTAGAGGAAAAAAAAGTTTTGAAAACTTAGAACAATAAAATAGCACTGATAAAAAAAATGCTTTGTTTTGAGTTCATAAGATAGCTAGCTGTAAGGGGAGGCAGGCTTAGTAGCTTCCTTTATAACCCACCCTCACGTCTCCCCTGAAATTCTCAAAATCACTCCTCTTAGTTCAACACAGAAGGCTTTGTTTGTAGGCAAAAATAAGGGAGGGGGTGGTACTGAGGGTGGGAGTGACTGCTAGCACATATTTCAAAGCTCTGGGTGTCAGGACAGCCCCACACCACATGAAATACTCACTTGCCTGTGTGAGCAGGAACACAGTCCTTCTAGAAAGCCAGATGGCTTTTTCCCCAGTCACAGATGGTTCTATTTGACTTGCGGTATCTATTTAGGTGTAATATTTATGTTACAAGTGTTTGCTGTAGCATACACCCCCCTTGGCTGGCTAAGGGGAAACCAAAGCTATATGTTTATTCATGACCACGGGGGGTAATGGATTTAGCATTGTCCGTGGAACTTCCAGAGCAGAAGGTATCCTCCTAAGAAATGCCTTTAGAGGGACGCAGAGCCTGTTAGTAACCTGCTAGTGCTCATCTGCACCGTGGTGAGCCAGTCGTTGTTCCTTTAAAATAGGAAGATTTATTTTCTTAGCTGCAAGGTCTCTCAAGAACACAGACTGATGATGACAACAATGAGATTCCCATGTCTAGTGTCCTGGGGTTTGTTGATTGCGTTATGATGCCCTGAAAGGGGCATACTGTGCATGTTGGGAGCAAGGTCCACTTGTTTACAAGGACAATGGTCACAGTTCATGATGTGATAGAAGTTTAAGGCGAGAGGGCCTCTAGGATACAATCTTCCTTCTGAAGTGGTGAAAGGAATGGCGATTACAGTTTTGTTTTGTCAGCATGGTCAGTTGGCAAATGACAGAGAGAGAAAGGCCTTCCATCCGATGGCTCACTCCCTAACTGGCTGCAGTAGCCAGAGCTGCACCAATCCAAAGCCAGGAGCCAGGAGCTTCTTCCGGGTCTCCCACATGGGAGCAGGGGCCCAAGGACTTGAGCCATCTAACACTGCTTTCCCAGGCCACAGTAGAGAGCTGGATTGGAAGTGGAGCAACTGGGTTTTGAACCCATGCCCATAAGGGATGCCAGTACTGCAGGCACTGGCTTTACCAGCTATGCCACATTGCCATCCCCAAGGTGGTTTTTTGTTTGTTTGTTTGTTTGTTTTGACAGGCGGAGTGGGCAGTGAGAGAGAGAGACAGAGAGAAAGGTCTTCCTTTGCCGTTGGTTCACCCTCCAATGCCTGTACCGCGCTGATCCGAAGCCAGGAGCCAGGTGCTTCTCCTGGTCTCCCATGGGGTACAGGGCCCAAGCACTTGGGCCATCCTCCACTGCACTCCCGAGCCACAGCAGAGAGCTGGCCTGGAAGAGGGGCAACTGGGACAGAATCCGGCTCCCCAACTGGGACTAGAACCCAGTGTGCCGGCACGGCAAAGCGGAGGATTAGCCTAGTGAGCCGTGGTGCTGGCAAGGCGGTTGTTCTAAAAGTGGACCTTGTATCTGTTGGTGATAAAGCTGGAAGTGTTGTATGAACCCATGGTTGTCTTTAATCCCATTTGTTAGTAAAACGTAGCCTCTGGGATTGGAAATGAAATTCCCAAACATGTGGGACAGCAGGTTATTAAATCAAGAAGTGATGACTTTTAGGTCCTGGATGGAATTGGTCTTGTTGCTCTCAAGTCTACACAGTTATAATCTGGGCCTTGAAATTTCAAGAATTTCTAAGAACTTTGTTCATGATAACTTCATGATTCTATTGTTTTTCCCCAGATTTCCTGATAATTTTAGAGAAGAAGGACAATGGGGTTTCTGAATACTAGGTTAAAGTTTACAGAGCTTCTAATCACCATAACAGTGAATTCTGTGTCTTGTCTCTGGAGAGACAATTACATCTCACCACCACCCCCTCCACCTCACCTCATCTCTTGTTTTGTTTGTGAGAAAACAAAACCAAGAAAATAATATTAACAATTATTAGAGCTACCCCTACCAGTCAAGGAAAGACTTTAATTAACCTTAAAGATAACAATAAACAGAATGTAGTCATACATCATTGCTTTGGAGCAATTGTATAAAATTTATTTGGAGGATCTTACCTTTATAGTCAGGCCAGGATCATGTTATTGGCAAGTAGAACACACACTGGAGATTTTCTCACCAACAATTGCAAAATTTGACACTTCTGTTATTTTCAAATTGTGGATACATTATCCCAGCCATTGCAGGTAATACAATAAAGTGTTTTTGCTCTTCTCTATTTGAAGTCTTTGGTCTAGGAGGTGGTCGATGCTGAGTGCCAAAAGTAATCACATGCACTGTGCTTCGTAACCTCTTGTAATGTTTTCCCCCTGAACCATAGGTTTATCTGTGACAGATAATAATAACTTTAGTGAGTCCCTTCAAGGGCTATTCCTAAGTAATTGCTTTGAGAAACGCTGCTTGTTTATCATAGTGATTAGCCATTTTGTTTAATTTTATTTGTCTTGAGTCAAGAGATTCCCTCTGGATAACCTTTGGTTTTTGGCTAAGATTAGAGGTTGTATCAGTACCATTCAGAAATTTTCCTATTGTGCTCTAAATTTAAAACTATGCCTGCTCCTGCTCCTCCAGAATATGTAACTGCTAACTTTGGACTTCCTCAATGTAGGGAAAATATATTCTTTTTTTTTTTTTGACAGATATACTTAGACAGTGAGATTGACAAAGAGAAAGGTCTTCCTTCCGTTGGTTCACTCCCCTAATGGCCGCCACAGTCAGAGCTGCACCGATTGGAAGCCAAGAGCCAGGTGTTTCTTCCTGGTTTCCCACGCAGGTGCAGGGACCCAAGCACTTGGGCCTTCCTCCACTGCCCTCCCGGGCCAGAGCAGAGAGCTGGACTGGAAGAGGAGCCACCAGGACTAGAACCCAGCGCCCATATGGGATGCCAACACCGCAGGTGGAGGATTAACCAAGTGAGCCACGTTGCCAGCCCCAGGAAAAATATATTCATACTGAAGTCATGTGGCCATGTGGAAAAATTAACTTTCAATATATATGTATATATACATATATAAATATGCATGTATATCGTTAGAGTGATTAAGAAAATGCTTTGAATCATAAATGTATTGTCATGAGATAAATTTATTTTAGAATAGAAACACAACTTCAAGGACTAACAGGAATGAAGTATGATTTCTGGCTGTTAAAATGACACTTGTTCATGGATTTTTTTCAAATTGGTGGTAGTAGATGTTTAAAAAACTGCTATATTTTTTAGATTGTTTTGGATACACTTAAAGGAGTAATAAGCAAGTTATTATAAGTTATTCTAAAGATATTAATGTTTTAGTATGTGACAAATTATAACTTTTATAAAAATATATGCTCATAACAAAATGTTGATGTCAACTTTCCCATGATAAGGGAACACTATTTAAAATTTTTTGGAGTGTTTAACAACTTTGAAGGCTTATATGATCCTACAGAAAAAGGAGCCAAAAGATTCTAAGAGATTATTGTTATTATCATATATGTTATTATCATAACAGAGTTTAGTAAAGTTGAAGGATATAAAATTAACACACTAAGAATCAACAGCATTTGCATACACAAATGATGACATGGCTGAGAAAACACTTGTAAGGTTAATCCTATTCACAATAGTTACAAAAATGTAAATACCTTGAGATAAATTTAAACAAGGATGTGAAAGGTCTCTACAATGAAAATTACAAAACAGAAAGGAAAGGTAGAAGAAGACACACACACACACAAAGGAAAAATCTTCCATATTAATGGATTGGAAGAATTAATATCATTAAAATGTCCACACCACCCAAAGCAATTTACAGATCAGAGTGATCCCAATCAAAATACCAAAGATGTTCTTAGATCTGGAAAAAAATGACCCTGAAATTCATTTGGGAACACAAGAGACTGCAAATAGCTAAAGCAACCCTAAACAATAAAAAATGAATCTGGAGGCATCACAATATCTGATCTCAAGACATATTGCAGGGAAGTTACTATCAAAACAGCTTGGTACTGGCACAAGAACAGACATGCCAGCCAATGGAACAGACTAGAAACCCCAGAAAATAATCCATACATCTACAATTCGCTAATCTTTGATAAGTAAACTAAAATCACTGCCTGGAGAAAGGACAGTTCCTTCAATAGACAGTGTTGAGAAAATTGGATCTCTGCAAGCAGAAATATGAATAAAAGATACCCTTATACCCTTTACAAAAATTATATATATATAAATACACACAATAATTATATAATAATATAATGTCATATATAATATATAATAATAATATATGTGTTATATACATATATCTTATACCCTTTAAAAACTCAACTCACAATGGATAAGGCATCTAAATTTAAGACCTGAAACTATCAAATTATTAGAAGAAACCATGGGGGGAACACTGGAAGACACTGACATATGCAAAGATTTCTTTGATAAGACCACAGAAACACAAATAATAAAGGCAAAAATAGACAAATGTGAGTACATCAAGCTAAGAGGCTTATGCACTACAAAGGAAATGCTCAACAGAATAAACAGGCAACTGACAGAATGGGAAAAAATGTTTGCAAACTATACATCTATTAAAGGATTAATATCCAGAGCATAAAAGGAGTTAAATAAATCCAACAACAAAACAAGTAATCCATTTAAGAAATAGGCTAAGGATATGAATGGGCATTTTTCAAAGCATGAAACGCACATGGCCAACAGACACATGGAAAGATACTCAGGATCACTAGTCATCAGGAAAATGCAAATCAAAACCACAGTGAGGTTTCACCACACCCAAATTAGAATGACTATAATCCAAAAATCAAAAAATAACAATCTGGTGAGGATGTGGGTAAAAAGGTGGCCTACAATACTGTTGTTGAGGATGTAAACTAGTGTGACAATTATGAAAGATTATGGAGAGTCCTGAGAAATATGAAAATAGATCTACCATATGATCCAGCCATTCTACTCCTGGGAATTTGTCCAAAAGAAATGCTATCAGCATATGAAAGAGTTATCTGTATCATCACATTTATAGCACCTTAATTCACAATAGTGAAGATATGGAGTCAACCCAGATGTCCATCAACTGATGTAGATAAAGAAATTGTGAAACATATACATTATGGAATACCCCTCAGTTATAAAAAAGAATGGAGGGGCTGGCGCTGTGGTTTAGTGGTTGAGGCCACAAACTTGGTGCTGGCATCCCTTGTGGGCACCGGTTTGAGACCTGGCTGCTTCACTTTCAATCTGGCTCTCTGCTGTGGCCTGGGAAAGCAGTGGAGGATGGCCTGAGTCCTTATGCCCCTGCACCTGTGTGGGAGACCTGGTGGAAGCTCCTGGTTCCTGGCTTCAGATCAGTGCAGCTCTGCACGTTTTGTGGCCAGCTGGGAAGTGAACCAGCGGATTGAGGATCTCTCTCTCTTTCTCTCTCTGCCTCTTCGTCTTTCTGTATGGCTCTTTCAAATACATAAATAAATCTTTTAAAAAAAGAATGGAGCCCTATATTTTTCAACAAAATGGATGCCACTGGAGACCATTGTGGTTAGTGAAATAAGCCATTCCCAAAAAGATAAATACCATATAGCTTTCCTAATTTGTGGTGGCTAATATATAAAGTATCATAAAAGTAATGTATACAAGCAAAATTGACATTTTGAGATGTGATTTTTGTTTATATCCCTAGCCTATACTCTTGAGGAACAGTGGTTTTTTTTTTTTTTTTTTTTTTTTTTTGACTTAGTACTCGTTGAATTCTTTATTTTGTGGAGAGTTAAGCTTGTGATTATAAATGAAATTGAAAGTATGTCATTGTAAAAATTAAAAGAAAAACAAGAAAATAAGAAGGCAATAAGGTAGAAATGAGGGAGGGAGGGTACAATGAGAGGTATCATTATGCTCTTAAAACTACATATATGGAATTTAGAAGGTTTTCTTTATATAAATAAAAATAGTAAATAAGTCATAAATTCTTTGACTGAAAAAGCTTCACAATCTGGAGCCTGGGTTGTCAATGCTGACAATTATTAGAATCGCTTGAGGAGCATTTGAAAAACATTGAGGACTAGATGCATTGATTGTTCTAGGGTGGGACTGACCCATCGCTTGAAGCTTTTCCATGCTACAGTGATCCTCTTTTTGCAGTCAGCACTGAGGCTCCAAATCTAGAAGCAGCCATTGCTACTGAAGGGTGTGCAACTTCACTGGAATTAGTTTGAGGAGATCATCTCTTTTAGCTCTTGAAGCCTCTGCCAGGCTTAGTACAAAAGCATGCTACTGCCTGCCACCCAATATGTTTATGAAATAACGTTAATGATGTTGAACATTTTTTCATGTACCAGTTTGTTATTTGTATATATTCCTCTGAGAAATGTCTGTTTAGATCTACTGTCCATTTTAAAATTGGTTTATTTGGGGTTTAGTTGGCTATTGAGTTGAGTACCTTATATATACTTGGGATATTAACCTCTTTTCATATGGATAGTTTGCAAATATTTTTTCTCATTCTGTAGGATGTCTCTTCATTTATCATCAATAAATGATGATCTTCTGATCCAGCTCTCTACTATGGTCTGGCAAAGCAACACAGAAGAACCAAGCCCTTGGGTCCCTGTACCTGTGTGTGAGACCCGGAAGAAGCTGTGGGTTCCTGGC
Organism: Oryctolagus cuniculus; assembly: GCF_964237555.1. Classification (NCBI taxonomy): domain Eukaryota; kingdom Metazoa; phylum Chordata; class Mammalia; order Lagomorpha; family Leporidae; genus Oryctolagus; species Oryctolagus cuniculus. The sequence goes on along the minus strand of NC_091439.1, from coordinate 9,153,287 downwards.
TTCAGATTGGCCCAGCCCGGCTGCTGCAGCCTATTTGGGGAGTGAACCAGTGGATAGAAGATCTCTCTCTCTCTCTGTCTCTCCCTCTCTCTGTGACTCTACCTTTCAAATAAATAAACAAAATATTATAAAATTTTAAAAATGCTTCTTTAGTGCCCTGAACTCAGATCAATCTGATTAAAGTTATGGTTTCTAAAGAGAGTATTTTTTTAAAGTGTACAACACCAATATCTAAACACACACACACAGAAATTATGAAACTGGCTACAGGCTAGCAGCATTGTCACAGAGCTTTCTTGTCTTGTCACTTCTTTTGCTCTGAATTTGGAGATTTAGAAAGCCCCATTGTGAGGGCTGTTACTTGAGGCTATTATAACCCATGTCCATAATACGCTTCATTTTCAAGTTCCCCATTTTCTTTTCTTTTCTTTCTTTCTTTCTTTCTTTTTTTTTTTTTTTTTGACAGGCAGAGTGGACAGTGAGAGAGAGAGAGATACAGGGAGAAAGGTCTTCCTTTACCGTTGGTTCACCCTCCAATGGCCGCTGTGGCCGGCGCACCGCGCTGATCCGAAGGCAGGAGCCAGGTGCTTCTCCTGGTCTCCCATGCGGGTGCAGGGCTCAAGGACTTGGGCCATCCTCCACTGCACTCCCAGGCCACAGCAGAGAGCTAGACTGGAAGAGGGGCAACCAAGACAGAATCCGGTGCTCTGACCGGGACTAGAATTGGGTGTGCCGGTGCTGCAGGTGGAGGATTAGCCTATTGAGCCACGACGCCGGCCAAATTCCCCATTTTCTTGTTCTTTTGTGGCTCTACAACTTGGTATACTTTACTCCAGCTGGAGAGAGAGGGCGAATGAGTATATGATTTGTGGTTATACAGACATGGGTCCAAACACATTTTTATAACATTAATTAAATGACCCTGGGAAAGAATTTAATTCTGGTTGAGCTTCTATCTTCTTACCATTAACATTTGGGTAAGAATAGTGGTTATCTCACAGAATTATGAAGACAGTTCTTGTGAAAAGTCTGGTAGTTACTCAAAAAAACACTTAGTCTTTCTCTTTGGTACTCAATTCCAGCTCTTACCTTTTTTATCAGAATGCTTGGAAACCTGGTTACTCCTATTTCAATCAATAATGGACATCCTGGGAGGCAGCAGATAACGGCTCAAGGACTTGGGTACCTGATACCCAGGTGAGAAACCCATACCTTGGTTTCTGCTTGGCCCATGCCTGGATGTTAGGGTGATTTGGAGAGTGAAGTAGCAAATGAAGATCTCTATACATCTCTCTCTCCCTCTCTCTTTCTAGTGGAATGAAAATAAATAAATAAATAATCATTCTTGAAACAACCATAAAGAAGAGTGTTGTCTGACACCTCATAGTAGCAGGAGTAGCATGAAAGAGCAGAACCTATTCTCAGCCAGTGGCAACGGCAGTTCAGGATACAGCTCAGCTGTTTGCACAAGTGTTTCCACATTTTGTTTGCCTGATTTTTAACTTTAGAGATAAGAACACTCACAGATTCAATCAGTCTTTTGCCTGGGGCCAAAATCAAATATAGAGGCAGTCCCAAATTGCTTACATTCTTCCACCATATTCATTAGACATCTTTTTTCCCTTCCCTTCCCTTCCCTCCCCTCCCCTCCCCTTCCCCTCCCCTCCCCTCCCCTCCCCTCCCCTCCCCTCCCCTTCCCTTCCCTTCCCTTCCCTTTCCCCAGCCTCAACTACTAAATGTCTCCTTTGCCCACACAGTTTCTATCATGGGGTAACATAATTTCAAAGCAAAATTACAAAGTGAAAAAAAAAAAGACATTTCAGACAAGGAAGAAACAGAGTCCACTTGGTGTTCGTTTTATCCATCTATGCTGACCTCAGTGAAAAGCAGGAGGCCCAGAGTGAAAGTTAAAAGTTTCTTATGTGAGCCTCTCTGAGCAAAGAGCTTAAGCCTTCCTTTAGTTTACTCTAAGCAATTTGCCCAGGAGTGATGAAGTATATCAGTGGGAAAGCATGAATCATGTATACAACCTACAAAAGAACCTGAATAGAGATGCTGTGAAACCCTTTGAGCTCCTCACAAGAAGGAGGCTCCATTAATCACAAAGTATGTCATTAAGATGACTACCCAGGGAGACAAATTCTCAGCATTAATATTTCAGTGGAAGATCCATGGTATTTTTATGTATTGCAGTATATTCCAATGGGTACCTTTTGCTAGTGCTCATAAAGACTGTGCTTCTCATGTTGACCTGAGCATCTCAGTGCCAAATGTTACATCACAGACACTGGAGTGGTCTCAACTTCAAGAGTTGGAAGCAGCCTCTAAGGTCAATTAAGTCCTAATTATTTACTTGACTAATTACCTAAATAAAATGCTTCCTTTGCAAATGAAGCTATTGATTATGGAAAATGAATGTTAATAATTTTGTTTTGATTTACTCATTTTTTAAAGATTTACTTTTATTTGTTAGAAAGGCAGACTTACAGGGGGTAAAGGCAGGGAAGGAGAGAGAGAGAGACAGCTTCTATCCACTGGTTCATTCCCCAAATGGCTGCAGGAGCCTAGGCTGGGCAAGGACAAAGCCAGGAACCAGGAGTTTCTCTGGGTCTCCCACATGGGTACAGGGACCCAAACACTTGGGCCATCTTTTGCTGTTTTCCCAGACACATTGGCAGGGACCTGGATTGGAAGTGGAGCAGTCGGGACTTGAACTGGCACCCATATGGTATGTTAGCATCACAAGTGGTAGCTTAACCTGCTGTTCTACACTACTGGCACTGATTTATTCATATTTTTAACTGAAAATAGGTTTGTGGATTTTAAGCAGTATAAAAACTGAGTGCACAATTTTTCATCCCCAGAATTCTTGTGTAGCAAGCATGGATACATTTATGGTCCTTGGCCTGCTTGGTATCCACCCCCAACTGTCACTGAAGCTGCCTCAAAGGCAATCATTCGCCTCCTTTCCTTGCCACATTTGCTGTTGCTTCATTTCCTCATTCATGATTCTGGCAGACAATAAAAGATGAAGACACAAATACTGAATTTTGATAAAAATTATTTATTTGAAAGGCAGCATGTGTGTGTGTGTGTGAGAGAGAGAGACCACCGAGATGTTTCCCATCCACTGGTTGATTGCTCAGATGCTCCCAACAGCTGGGGCTCGGCCAGGCCAATCTGGAAGCTGGGAACACCTGAGTCTCCCATATGGGGGAGGGGCGACTCAACACTTGTCTCATCATTTACTGTTTCTCAGGGTTGCATTAGCAGGGAGCTGGAAGTGGGGGCAGAGCAGGATTTGAACCCAGGTTCTCTGATATGAGATGTGATGTTCCAAGCCATATTTTAACCATTGTGTCAAATGACTACCCACACCTCTGATTTTTTACACCTGTAGCTCAGTTGAGTGTGGGAGATCTTGAAAACACAATAGAGAAAATAGTAGGAAAAGATGGTAGATGAAGCAGGGTAAGAAGATGCTGGGTTACAGTCATCAGAGAGCTGTGCATGAAGGGAGGGCTTGCGTCAGGCGTGAAGTTTTAGAAGGCAGAAGAAAGTACTCTGGGAAAATAAAGAGGCAAGAAAAAGGAAACAGGAAAGGGACCAGTGAGGTTGGCACGTTGTTACGTGCTCTGCAATGGTACCTCTCCCTGTAACCCTCATTGTAATGCTCATTCTCTAAATTTCTGAACCCCACACAAACCATGAAAGGTTTGCAAGCTTGCAAAACAGAGGAATGAAAAAACACGAACCCAACAGGGGAAATGGGGTTACCTGTATGCCACTCAGAGTCCCAGGGGTGTTGCAAAAATAAAGTGGGTATTTAAGACTCTGGAGAGGTAAGCACAGCCTGGATGCCCCAGTTAGAAAATCAGAGTCTGTGGGATTCATGTGCACTCACACAGGCTTGCGGCTGGTAGTGAAATCTGCTTCCGCTGGGTCTCAGGCACATCAAATTGCCTGAGAAGCAGCACTGCCTCAAGGATGATGTCATTACCCTACTGTGGTAAAATCCTGGGAAAAGTGAGGGCAAAGGGAACAGACATCTACCCGGTCAGATCAAAAACAGACCTTCATTGCAAAAGGAAATTGAGAGTTGTCAAAGCCTGGTATTGTCTGCCTACTTCAGAAGCTTTTTCACTAATTAATTGTACTTATTTGAAAGCCAGAGTAACAGAAACAGAAGGAAAGAGAGACAGAGAGAAAAATAAAGAGAGAGAGAGAGAGAGAGAGAGAGGTCTCCCATCTACTGTTTCATACTTCCCTCACCCCCAAGTGCCAGAAGGAAACAACAAAAAAAGCAGAAACCAATGAAATACAAAACCAATAATAGAGAAAATTAATAATGCCCAAAATTGATTCTTTGAAAAGATCAATAAATTTGATCAGTTTCTAGGTGGATTGATTTTAAATATATATACATGCATATACATATCCATATTATATATATATATATAGAGAGAGAGAGAGAGAGAGAGAGAATACAAATTGCCAATGTGAGGAAAGAAAGTGGAATTTTATGAGCTCTATATACATTAAAAGATTTTTTTAAAAAGTTATTTATTTATTTGAAAGTCAGAGTTACAGAAAGAAAGAAAGAGAGGTGGGGCGGGGGGGGGGGTCTTCCATCCGCTGGTTCACTCCCAGTTGGCTACAACAGCCGGAGTTGTGCCGATCTGAAGACAGGAGCCAGGAGCTTCCTCTGGGTCTCCCACATGGGTGCAGGGGCCCAAGTACTTGAGCCATCTTCTACTGCTATCCCAGCCATAGCAGAGAGCTGGATTGGAAGTGAAGCAGGCAGGACTTGAACTGGCGCCCATATGGGATGTTGGCACGGCAAGTGATGGCTTTACCCACTATGCCACAGGACCAGCCCCTAAAAGAGATTTAAGAGGAGGTCATGGAGAACATTATGCCAGAAAATTCGACACTTAGGAGAAATACACAAATTTTGAAAAATTCCAATTCCCTGAAACAAGATAATCAAATCTGGATAATTTTACAACCTCTAACTTACTCCTCATGTTGGATCTTTGTCCTTAGTGTGCTGTACATTGAGATTTAACGCTATAACTAGTACTCAAACAGTATTTTTCACTTTATGTTTCTGTGTGGGAGCAAACTATTGAAATCTTTACTTAATGTATGCTAAACTGATCTTCTGTATATAAAGAGAATCGAAAATGAATCTTGATGTGAATGGAAGGGGAGAGGGAGTGGGAAAGGGGAGGGTTGCGGGTGGGAGGGACGTTATGGGGGGGAAGCCATTGTAATCCATAAGCTGTACTTTGGAAATTTATATTCATTAAATAAAAGTTAAAAAAAAATCTTCCCATAAAGGAAACTCCAGGCTGATACCATTTCACTGGTAACTTCTATCAAGTACTTATGAAAAATATGGCATCTTTACTGCAGAGAAGAAGGGGAGAGTACTTACCCGATTTTGTGAGACAGAATTTACCTAACCCCGGAACCCAGGAGAAACAGCATACAACCAATTTCAGGAAAACAGATGCAAAAATCCTTTACAAACTATTACCAAACTGAATCTAGTAGTACTCCAAAAATGAGCACTATTACTACCTGGCATTTAGAGTTTATTCATTCAGCAAATATTTAGAAAAACCAGAAACTTGCCATAGAGTAAAACGTTTATTATAGTTGCATTCAGTTATAGATTTGAAATGTCATAAGCATCACTTCCTCTGGAATGTTGTGTTCTGCATGGATCCCTGAAATGTGCATGTGTTGAAAGCTTTTATCCTTAGCATGGAAATGTAGGGAGGTGGTGGGACCCCTCGGAGGTGGGGCCTAGTGGGAGGTTCTTAGGTTCCTGGAGGTGCTGCCCTTGGAAGGAATTAGAGTAAATTTTTTGTGTGGGAACCTGAGCTAGTTCTCAAAGATGAGTTGTTGTAGAAACACGTCTTATCCCTCCCTTGCTCTCTGGCTTCTGTTGCTCCCCGTCTTCGTGGAGGAACGACACTAAACCCTGCCTAGGCTACATATCCGAGTCACGGCACCATTATGTCGCTCCCCCTCTTCGTGGAGGAACGACACAGGACCCTGCGCTGTTCTTTTGTCTGCTTGGCCCTCCCCGGGTTTGCTGCTGGTTCTTCCCGGGTTGGCTACCGACCCTTCCACCTCCGTGGAAGGGCAGTTCCCCCTGGCCACTTTCCCCACTTCCGCGAGGGAGCGGCACACCGCCGGCCGGCTCTCTCGGGGGCTGCACAGGTGTTCCTTCAGATAGATGTTCCCCTTAGATGTTCCTGGTGTATGCCGTCTCTCTCCTCCTTTATAGTCCTCCTCCGCCAATCCCAACTCGGCTGCCCACACGCTGAGTACGCTGCTCTCCTCCAATCAGGAGCAGGATCAGCTCCTGGAGGTCAGCACTCAAGTTGGCAAGAGGCAGCTGCATAGAAGCTGTTTTCTCCTCTCCCAGCGCCATATTGTGGGAGAGCAGTTGCATAGAATAAGTCTTAATTCCAGTAACTCAGTCCAGTCCGGGTTGCTCCCCACAGATCCCCCTTTCTTTTTATTTTTTGGCGTTGATACGCGCCTGTCTTCGGTGCCCCGCGGCACACACTCTGCTCTGCTTGCTGGAGTTGTCCACAGGTGCTTACAAGCCCTACCAATAAGGCAAACCGAATCTGGGTCCTCTCTTCGCCATGTTGCGAGGAGGTTTTTAGGCGCTGATGCGTGCCTGTGTTCGGTGCCCTGCAGCGCATGCTCTGCTCTGCTAGAACTGCCTGCAGGTGCTTACAAAACCTAGCAATCAGGCAAACCGAATCCAAGCCTTCTCATTGCCGTATTGTGGGGAGACTTATTGATGTTAATTCGTGCCTGTCTTCGGTGACCTGCGGCGCATAAGCTGCTAGCCGCCCGCAGGTGCTGATCGTCCTAATCAGGCAGACCGAATCCAAGCTCTCTCATTGCTGTGTTGTGGGGAGGCCTTTCTCTATTTCTCTATCTCCGGGCATTCCTATTTCTCCTATTTTACTTCTATCTACCAGCATTCCTATTTCTCTCATTTTACTTCTAAAACTTCTGTTTCTCTTATCCCTGCAGCTTCCCGGCGCCCGCCCCGAGGCTGCTTCTCGGCGGCTTCCCGGCTCTGCGCCTCTTCAGCCCGCGCTTCTCCCATCTGCGCGGCTTGGCTTCGCGCGCTCCGCGGTCTCCACGCCCTTCGCGTCCGCACCACGGCTTCGAGCCAGCCCCGCGCTCCCTATCTATTCACGCCCCGCGCTCTCTCTGCACACGGCAGCCCCCGCGAGTCACACAGCCCCAGCTCACGTTTCCACCACCACCGGTATTCAGTCCAAGTTCCCCGGACTAACCTGGCGAATTCCAACCCGGCGGCCTACGTCTCTGCCTCTGGCTCCAGATTTTCGCCTTTTGCTCCCCGGGCTGTCTTGAAGAATTCCAAGATGGCTTACGTCTCCGCGTTGGCCTGCACCCGCGGCTTCATCCTCCCTAACATTTTTCTCTACCCGGTATGTTTCCCTAAGTTTTCTTCCAACAATATTCCTCCCTCATTTCTCCTGGCCTCTCCCCACAGTCCGTATCCAAGTCTAAGTTTCTTATAGGTTTCACTTTCACTTTCAACCTGCAGTCCGTATCTGAGTCTAAGTTTCTTCTTGCTTTCACTTTAAATCCTAACTTCTTTCCCACAGTCCATATCCGAGTCTATGCCTAGGCTTTTGATAGCTTCTTCCGGCACCTTTTCTGTCCGGCTTTTCCCTAGGCTGTTTGCTAGTCTCTCTCTCCAGTATTTTCCACTTCTTCCCGTTTCTTCCCTCCTAAGTTTCCTATCCGAGTCACGGCACCATTATGTCGCTCCCCCTCTTCGTGGAGGAACGACACTAAACCCTGCCTAGGCTTCATATCCGAGTCACGGCACCATTATGTCGCTCCCCCTTTTCGCGGAGGAACGACACAGGACCCTGCGCTGCTCTTTTGTCTGCTCAGCCCTCCCCGGGTTTGCTGCTGGTTCTTCCCGGGTTGGCTACCGACCCTTCCACCTCCGTGGAAGGGCGGTTCCCCCTGGCCACTTTCCCCACTTCCGCGAGGGAGCGGCACACCGCCGGCCGGCTCTCTCGGGGGCTGCACAGGTGTTCCTTCAGATAGATGTTCCCCTTAGATGTTCCTGGTGCATGCCGTCTCTCTCCTCCTTTATAGTCCTCCTCCGCCAATCCCAACTCGGCTGCCCACACGCTGAGTACGCTGCTCTCCTCCAATCAGGAGCAGGATCAGCTCCTGGAGGTCAGCACTCAAGTTGGCTGCGTAGAAGCTGTTTTCTCCTCTCCCAGCGCCATATTGTGGGAGAGCAGATGCATAGAATAAGTCTTAATTCCAGTAACTCAGTCCAGTCTGGGTTGCTCCCCCACAGCTTCCTGTCTGGTAATGGGGTCTTTTGTCCCTGCATGGGTTTCTGTTTTCCTAGTGTTGTCTGTCAAAATATATTGCAGCCAAAGATGACCTGCATTAGATCTGATGCTAGGCTGTTGGGATTGCCAGTGTCCAAAACTCCGAGTTATATCACCCCCTTTTCTTTATGAGAACCTACCCCAGGTATTCACTTATAGTAAGAAAAAAGAACACCAGTGTAGACACAATGAAATACTGGCATTCCTTAAAAGTTTGGTGTAATTTGACAAAGATTCTGTTTTCTTTTTGTCCTGTGCTCCAATCACCAGCATGTTAGTCACAAACAGGATTCTACTTGATGGAGGCTGTCCCTTTTTTGGAAGGTGATAAGTGATCGTGTAACATGTTGTCCTATCAGATTGTTTTGGAGGTAAATGCAAAGTTTTGTTGTAAGTCTTTCCAAATTAAGCCACTTTCTGACAAAAATAATTTAATTTTCTGAATAGACAAGAGATACCCTCATGATCACTTCAAATATTTTGCCATACAAGAAGAGCTGGTGTTTTTGCATTCTAGCATTTACGTAAATAGAGCTAAAAATGAAAGGATAGAAGCTCACGAGTGCTTCCATTTCATTAATATTGTCCAATATAAAAGCCAGGCTTAATGTGAAGAAAGATAGAAGATCATCCTCAATCAGACAACAAGGCTTGAAACTGTCACTGACGAAGCCTCCTAAGAGGGATGGCACTCATGCCTCAGTGGCTAAAGAACAGTCCACACTCGTGCTTCACCCTTATTTCTAAAGACACAGGCCATGTAATATAATTCATGCTATTTTTTTGATCTTCTTCCTATTTGTGTTTTTATTTTATAGATACAATTTTGTTTTACAGGATGAGTTTCATTGAAATCTGAAAGGGACATCCCCATATCCTTCCCTAATTCCAAAATGTTTAAAAATCATTCATGACTCATGGACCTCAGATTAATATCAGATTAATCAGATTAATATCAGATTTTTAAAAAGATTTTGTTTATTTGAGAGGTCAAATCATAGAGAGAGGCAGAGACAGTGAGAAAAGTTTTCCATCCAATGGTTCACTCCTCAAATGGCTGCAACAGCCGGAGCGGCAGTGTTCTGAAGCCAGGACCCAGGAGCTTCTCTTGAGTTTCCCATGTGGGTGCAGGGGCCCAAGAACTTGAGCCATCTTCTACTGCTCAATCTGCCGACACCACAGGAGGAGGCTTAGCCTTCTACACCACAGTGCTGGCCCCAAGATCAAATTTTTAAAAATTCTGCATTAATACAGAGACCTTAACTAATTAAATCATGGTTCATTTACCAAAGAGGGACAAATGATGCAGTGAAATAATATATATGCTTCAGAGGCTGAGATGTGAAATTTCTAGACATTGCTTCTAGTCTCAAAACTATCTCTTCATGTACATATCCTATCATCCATTTCTGTTGAGAAGATATAAAAGCTGCCAAGGTTGTGTCTTTCTTTCCAGTTTATTTTCTCATGGCATACAGTTAAATCAGAGAGCATTATATTCCCTTTGCATCTTCTGACCTTTTGTCCGTGGTCTCTGTTAATTTCACATGACCAAAGCTTACCCCTTCTATTAAGAGTTCTCATCCCTGGTCATACAAACATTTTCTTCCTTTTACTTGAGGGTTTCCCTTTCCTTTCCTTTCTTGGATTATGGAATATTGGAGGTACGTTTGTGGGTATTTGATAAGCATAAGGTTCTCCCCAAGATGGTGGCATTTCACATGCATGTCCTCATATCCTGGATCATTGTCTGACCATTCAGAGCGATAAATCACAAAACGTGATTCAATGAGATCCATTTGAATTTAGCCTTCTTAAGTTGAAGAGGGAAGAAGCTTCTCAGCAAAGAACAAGTGGCATCTGAAGACTACTCCAAAACATTATGAATGGCTTGAGATTTGTGTTTATAGAGGGAAGATTTGCAGTCTTCCTTTGGAAATCAGTCCTCTTTGTGTCTGAGTGTGGCCATCAGTCACCAGAGAGAAGGCAGCTGCTTTTGTTACCCACCCGCAGCAACCAAGATTTCCTGCTACCTCATTCCAACCTCTTAGGTTCATTAAACTATTGATTGTACTCAGCACATTCAAGATTGAAATTTAAGGAGAAAAAGAAATACAAAATAGAAAAGTATTAAGGCTGCACTTAAGAAAATGATGACAATGCAAACACAATGCACAATGAATTTCCTCAAGTGTGAGTCCTGGAAATGTTATTTAAGAGGGTCATTCATGGATTATGCTTCCTTTGCATGCAGCTTAAAACCAAAACCACATTTTCTATCACTAAATGTATGCAGTCTGAACACCCTGACGCCTATGTGTTAAGCAGTAAAACATGTTGCACTTAAGATATTTATGTACTTGGGAAGGCGCAGTTAAGCCAGAGTTTGCAGCACCGGCATCCCATATGGGCAACACTTAGAGTCCTGGCTGCCTCACCTCCAATGTAGGTTCCACCTGATGCGCCTGGGAAAGCAGGGGAGGATGGCCCAAGTACTGGGGTCCCTGCACCTATGTGGGAGACCTGGAAGAAACTTCTGGCTCCTGACTTTGGACTGGCCCATCTAGCCCCAGTTGTTGCAGCCATTTGGGGAGTGAGCCAGCAGATGGAAAATCTCTTTTTCTCTCCCTCCCTCCCTCCCTCCCTCCCTCTCTCACTCTCTCTCTCTCTCTCTCTTTCTCCTCTCCCTCTTCTCTGTAACTCTGCCTTTCAAATAAATAAATTAATTAAAAAAAGAAATGAGACTCAAGGCCTCATTCTTACTATAAAAATTTATTTACTGAATATTCCCTTCATGAGCACCGACTACTTTGGATTGAGAAGGCACTGGGTACACAGCATAGTATTAAGCATTTGACAAGAGTAATTCATCAACAAAAGTAACTCCCTTTCTCCTAAGGAAACTGGAGTCTAAGATGAACAATGCTGAATCAATGTACTTACTTAAAAAGCTTTCCTTTGTTTCTTATTCAGAAAAGGCAGCAAAAACCATAATGCCATTGACAGATGTTCAACCATTCACAATTGGATGAATGTAAAATAGTTGACCACTGCCCATATTTTACTACTTCAAGAATATTTGATCTAAACTATACATTTTTCCAAGATTTGTCTGTTTGCCACCCACCAAATGACTGCCTTTTGGAACATTGCCAAACTCCTTGCTGTCAGGAGAAAGTTTTTCTTAAGCTATGATTGTCTCATCTCTGTAAGGGAGTATTGCACTTGACCCCTCTTCCTCTGTCAGTCAGCCATAGGAAACAACTTATACCTCCATGCGTCCAGCAACTTCCTGTCACTCTGGTTCCATCATCTTGCTTCTTTTGCCAGGAAAGCCTCTCCCCTCTCCTTTTCTCCCTGACAGTTACAGACTCATACTGAGTCCCTGGATTCTCTCCTGCATCGTATGTTTTCCTTTGGGCTGGCTGCTGTACTCAGCTTATGTGTCCATTATCACATTGCTAAGACTACTTATTTTTATATTTTCATTTAAGTCTTGCTTCCCTTGCTAGAATATTAGCATGCCAGATGCCTGACATATGTTAGGTGTTATTAAATTTGTTATGAATAAATTCTTCCATGGATTTACTAAGAATTTTAGAGCCAGCTAAGATAGAGATGAAGGGGAATCATCAATTTGTAAAATAAAAAGTTTGCTGAAAGTTTAACTTACTTTTAAATATATTTAAAAGTATTAAAATATTATGTATGTTTAAAGGGTTTTAATTAGGAAAATAACACAATCAGTCTTATGGCTTTCCAAGGAAACAGTGTCTATTATATTTTTTTTCCCCAACAATCTTCCAGATATCTTACCAAAAGCTAGGGCTACAGAGGTTATTAGGACATGATCCAGGGGCCAGCGCTGTGGCGCAGTGGGTTAACACCTTGGCCTGAAGGGCTGGCATCCCAAATAAGCACCGGTTTGAGACCTGGCTGCTCCACTTCCTGTCCAGTTCTCTGCTATGGCCTGGGAAAGCAGTAGAGGATGGCCCAAGTCCTTGGGCCTCTGCATCCACGTGGGAAACCCAGAAGAAGCTCCTGGCTCCTGGCTTTGGATCAGCGCAGCTCCGGCCATTGCGGCCATCTGGGGAGTGAATCATCAGATGAAGGATGAAGGACCTCTCTCTCTCTCTCTCTGCCTCTCCTCTCTCTGTGTAACTCATTCAAATAAATAAATAAATAAATAAATAAATAAATCTTTTAAAAAAAGACATGATCCATTACAGCATGGTGATGACAGTACAGTAATAAATACAGACTTCTTAGTAAGTAATTAAAATATAATGTGATAAATGCTATAGACAACATGTGTATCAATTCACTTAACCAGCATAATAAGTCACCCCCAGATCTAGTGTTTTTAGTGACCAATTCTTAACATGCAGTTATGTGGGATGTCTGGTTGATTCTCGTGGTTTGAATGGCCCTAGATAGCCTGTCCAATATATTTAGTAAGAGAGGAAGCTTTTGATTCTATGTCCTAGTAAAGCAGTTGTCTAGCAGTTGGCATGGACATATATAGTAAGAGTGTTGACAGGGCCAAATGGGCTGGCCATAACTCGTTTACATGGAGGAAGCCAGATCAGGATAAAGCACAATCTTTTTTTTTTTTTTTTTTTTTTTTTTTTTTTTTTTTTTTTTTTTTTTGACAGGCAGAGTGGACAGTGTGAGAGAGAGAGACAGAGAGAAAGGTCTTCCTTTTTTCTGTTGGTTCACCCCGCAGTGGCCGCTGCAGCCGGCGCACTGCGCTGATCCGAAGCCAGGAGCCAGGTGCTTCTCCTGGTCTCCCATGCGGGTGCAGGGCCCAAGGACTTGAGCCATCCTCCACTGCACTCCCAGGCCACAGCAGAGAGCTGGACTGGAAGAGGAGCAACCAAGACTAGAACCCGGTGTGCCTGTGCCACAGGTGGAGGATTAGCCTATTGAGCCATGGCACCGGCCAGGACAATCTTTTTACAGCTTCTACATAAATCAAGTGTTCTGTCTGTTTCTTTTTCATAGTCCAGAGGAGATTTTACAGTACAGTTACTAATGTCATGAATTCACGGAGCATGAGCTCTAGCAAATCAGGCTGCTTTAGATGGATTCTGACAAATACGGCTTCTCTAGGTATAGCTTGCTAGGCCTCAGTTGAATCTTAATAATTCCTTCTTTTTCTGGTCATTTTCCTTTCCATGTTTTAGGAAGTTATCTCTGCTCTTAGATGGATTAATATGCTCAACATACACACTAATTCCCCGGCAAGAATCGTGCCTTTTATGTGTTGTTCACTGCATTGCCAACCACATGCTTGGTAACACTGTCGACTCTTCCAGTGTCCATGTGGACATTCATGGAGTGTTTCTTTTTGAGCAGTACTGGTTCCCTTAATGTCTACAACATCACCTTTCTTGTAGATTCATCTTCTGTGACCAAAGGAACAAAGGCCCAGTGCCTCTACTCTTTCCCTTTGTGTTCATCATCTTGGTGAATTACTGGAAGATCGCAATTCAAGATTTCCAGTGCCTCATTTGCTGAAGCAAGTCACAGGGAGTTTAAGTCACACTCACAAATCATTGTGGGAGGCTACCACTAGGGGGCATGTGTAGCAAGAAAGCAATTTCAACTGCCATTTTTTGTCCAAACTATCCTGATGGTAATTTGGCCGCACACGCACACACACATCATCTCCTCACATTCTCCCATTCATGCAGCTGCTCTCCAAACTACCAGAAGTCTCAAACAATTATATCATTGGGCATAAAGTCTACAACCTTGTGATCTAAATCAGGTGCAGATGGTCACCTCCATTGCAGCTCTTCTCAGGTACTCCCAGTGGAGTGGATCCCTAGTATTTTCCTTCATAATTCTTTGCTCTGCCTTCTGGGTTTTGACTCCTTCCTGTCAAGCACGCTTCTTTTTCTGTAAAATATAAATGACCAGACTGGCAGTTGAATAGTTGCCTTCAATAGTCATTTGATACTCCAGATACATCTACTTCATTTGAACTATGGTTATTTCCAGTCTAAAATAGAAGCCTTTATACTGATACAAATCCCTTTAAAGTCTGTGGACTTTCACTAAACAAAATTGATTTCCATGGGCAGGCGTTGTGGCATACAGAATTAAGATGCTGTCTGTGACACCAGCATCTGATATGGGAACTAGTCTAGGCCCTGATAGCCCCACTTCTGATCCAGTTCCCTGCTAATGTACTTGGGAAAGCAGCAGAAGATGGCCAGATCCTTGGGATCCTGCACACATGTGGGATGCTGGTAGATGCTGCTGGCTTCTGGCTTTGGCCTAGCCATGCCCTGAATATTATGACCATTTGGGGAGTGAACCAACAGATGGAAGATCTCTCTCTGTCTCTCCCTCTCTGTCTGTAATGCTGACCTTCAAGTTAATAAATATTTAAAAATGATTTCTATAATTATTTTCAAGAGTGGTCTGTTTATCTTTGGAATATTTTTCAGAGGCTATGAAGCAATATTATTAAGAGTTTTGGAAGCCCTTTTTCTCATTGAGACAGTCCATCTTAAATTTTTTTAAATCTTAGCAAAAAGTCTTCCAGTCATCCCTTTGATTTGATTTTGATGCTGAGGCCAGATTTTACTTCAGTGCCTGAATTCAATAACCACACTCTGATTTTAATTTACTCTGAAATATTTTACTGGTTATAGAGACTACAAAGGAAGAATGATTATATTCCAGTCAAGCAAATATTGGCTCCTCTATGTCTCATACAAAATCTCCCTGTAAACTTATTGTTTTTAAAATTGTCTCCCTTTCCTATAAGGTATCCTACAGTGGCTGGTGTTGTGGCATAGTAGGTAAAGCCACTGCTTCCAATGAGAGAATCCCATATGGGTTCCAGTTCTCGTCTTAGTTCCTCCACTTCTGATCCAGTTCCTTGCTAATGTTCTAGGAGAAGCAGTGGAAGACAGCCCAAGCACTTGGGCCCTTGCTACCCATGTGAGAAATTTGGAAGAAGCTACTGGCTCCTGGCTCCACCCTGGCCTAGTCCCTGCCATCGCAGCCATCTAGGGAGAAAACCAATAAATGGAAGATCTCTCCCTCTCTCTGTCTCTTCCTCTCTACCTGTAACTCTGACTTTGAAATACATAAATAAAAATAGCATATCATACTCAACTAACAGGATATTTTAAATAGTCTTCTTGAAAATTATTTGGCCAGGGGCCACATTTTTATCTTCCAAAAATGACAATAATTTTACCAATTGCTTCATAATGTTACATGAAATTTGTTACAGTCATTTTATCCTCCATTAACTGCCCATTTTGCAGACTTCCCAATGTGTCTTTCAACTTCTGCTCATTGCATGGTCACTAAGGCAGTTCTACATAGTTAATATTTTTTTCTTGTTTTTGCAGCACTCCAAGTATAGGTATCATTTTCTCTATGATTTTGTTGCAAAACAAATCACCTCCCAATATAGCCATTAAAGCAAGAATATTCTTTTGATCTGTCTGGGAAAGGTTATTTCTACTGGGTCTGGGCAGTCTTAAGCATTGCATTCAGCAGGCAAGGTGATTGGAGTCTTTATTATCATTATATTGTTAGAAGCATCTCTGTGAACTATATTGAATCTGTTCTCTTTGAATTAAAGCAGAAGTATGAGAAAAATTATACAAAAAGGTGGCCTTTTACATTTCTGGCAGTTTATGAGGGTAAAAATAACATTAGCTATTGTGTGTGTGTGTGTGATTATTTTTGTGGGCGAGGATGTGTTGCATGATTATTTTTGGTTTGTGTAAGCTACCATGTCACAGACAGTGTTCGAGATTCATTTACAAAGAAGACTAATTCAGTCTGCCTCAATTTGTTTACATCCAAAAAGGGGAGACATACTCCTAAACTAATAATTATATCATAAACTTAGTGAAGTAAGAATATTGGGCATAATGATGAAGAGGAAGTTGGGGAAATTTTCAAATATAAGGTGACATTTGCAGTGGATCTTAAAATTACATGGTTATTTCCTCTCATTATGGTCAGCAGTGAAACAACTGTATTTTGGATCTATTGACCTGTTTTTTAATTACTTTTATTTCTTGTCAGCATTATAAAAATAAAAGTTAATGTTATCCATATACTTCTCAAGAGGGCTTAATTATAATACATATTTTAAAATACTTCATCATTATCAATGACATCTTCTGTTATCAGCATTGTTCTTTGGTCATTCTCCTAAAATATTACCATTTTAATACACAAGCATCATCATATATCAGAAAAGGAGCCAAAGACTCACCTTAACATTTGTGTGGTGCTGTCCTCTTGCCTCTCTGAAAAGTTTATTTACTGATAGATCAAGATTTCTAATTATAGGACATTTTTATTATGTTAGGTTTGATGTTTTCTTCTACTCATTAACATTTCATTTGTTCAAACATGATTAGGTTATTCTTAAGGTATCTTTGAACATTTCTTTTGAGGTACAGTAGAGCTTAGAGGCAGTCAAAAAAGAATAAAAAATGTATCTGCAACTAAGAGCAGCTACTTCCAAACAATTCACAAGAATGAAAAATAAACGAGGGCCAATGTTGTGGTCTGCAAGCAGGTGAGGAGACACTGGCATCCCATATGGGCATTGGTTCATGTCCCAGCTGCTTCACTTCTGATTCAGCTCCATGCAAATGTCCTAGGGAAGGCAATAGAAGATGGCGGAAGTACTTAGGTCCCTGTCACCCATGTGGGACACCCAAATGAAGGTCCTATTTCCTGGCTTTAGCAGCTTTTTGGGGAGTGAACCAGCAGTTGGAAGATCTCTCTAGCTCTCCTCTTTCTGTAACATATTCAAATAAATAAACCATTTTTAAAAATAAAAAATAATAAATGCAGAATGTTGTTCTTTGAAATCAGTGCTTTGCATAATAAAACATTCAGATTTCATAATTCTCATTAAGGATGGCATATTACTTCATGTGCTATCAAATGAATTAAAATGTAAATTATAGTTGACAAAGTCGAAAAAGATGCTGCAATCAACATAGCTAATGTTGAGAGCTTTTTTTTTAAACCTTGGAAATTGAATTGAGAGCCATAATAGAAAGCTGAATTCTTCATATCTGAATCCACAATCTGGAGTGCAATTTTTTGTAGTGGCAAAAACACACACATTATTAGATCTCACCTCTTAAATGTTGAAGTAAGTGTTAGTTATAGACATAATATACAGCAGATCTCTAGAACTTTTTCATCTTGTATAATTGAAATTTTACACCCCATTTATCCCTCCTTCAACTCCTAGCAATCATTATTTTACTCTCAGTTTCTGAGCTTAAATATTGCAGATGCCTCAAGGACATAGACTCATTAACACTTGTTCTTCTGTTGACTGGTTTAGTTCATTTAGTTGAATGGCCCTCAGGTTCAGCCATGTTGTCACATAGAAGGTTTCCTTCTCTTCTTCGTCCTCCTTTTTTTTTTTTTTTGAGATTTATTTATTTTATTTGAAATATAGAGTTACAGAGAGAGAGGGGGAGAGACAGAGAAAGAGATCTTCCATCTGCTGGTTCAAACCTCAAATGACCACAGTGGCCAGGCTGGGCCAGAACAAAGCCAGGAGTCAGGAGCTTCTTCCAGGTTTCCCACATGAGTACAGGGACCCAAGCACTTGGACTATCTTCTGCTGCTTTCCCAGGTGCATCAGCGGGGCGTTGGATTGGAAGAGGAGCAGCTGGATTGAACCAGCACCTACATGGGATGTTGGCATTGCAGGCAGCAGCTTAACCTGACTGGCCTGAACATTTCCTTCTTTCTTAATGCCGAATGATATCCTGTTCAGTATATATATTACATTTTATTTATCATTTCATCTAGTAATGGACAGTTGGTTTGCTTGCATACCTTAGCTTTTGTGAAAACAATAACATGGGATCTAAATATCTCTTTAAGATTCCAATTTTCATTCTTTTGAATAAATATCCAAAAGCAGGGTAACTTGATCTTATGAAAATCATATATTTAACCTCTAGAGGAACTTCTGTACTGTTTTCCACAGTGGCTGTACTAGTTTACAGTCCCACCAACGATGCACAAGTGTCCCATTTTCTTCACATTCTTGTCAACACTTATTTTTCTTTGGTTTTGCTTTGTTATAATGTTCATATGCCATCTCATTTTGGTTTTGATTTGTATTTCCTTTATGTTTGGAGCATCTTTTATCATACCTCTTGACCATTTGTAATTTCTGTTGCTGAGCAGATTGTTGGCGTGAACTGATGGGCCAAGAGTGATATGAAATAAAGTTAGATAGGAAGGAGCCAAGTCACAAAGCACCTTGTGTGCCACTCAAAGAATTTCAAGCTTTATCCTTTAGCTACCAGAGAGTGTTTGAAAGACAATTATCAGGATAGTGATATGATCATGTGTACATTAGAACAGTTGATCTGGCAATATTGTGGAACATGGATTACATGGAGACAAGACCACAGGCAGAAGCATCCATAAGAGATCTACTGTAGGAGGCTGTATAGGAGAAGAAAAAGTGAAATAGACCTTCAGAGATAGCAATGGAGAAGAAGAGCAGTGAGATATCTTACACGGGGAAATATAGCTTAGTGGAAAGAGCAGTCTTGGAGGCTCTGTGAACCACCACTTCTCTATCAGTAATTATAAAAGATGATGGAAAAATTAAGGATGATAAGGGCCTAAAACATTGATGATAGTGTCAACCAAAAACAGAGCACCTAGTGACTAGTCATTGTTTTCATTTGCAGGTGGATTAAGTAGAGGTTAGTAACTGGATGATATGTGGCAAGGAAGAAACCTAGGAGGGCAACACATTTCCAGAGGGAGAACAGATCCATGGTGTTCATAGGATGCCAAGCACCGAGATCAGGTTACAGTCAAGCAGATTTGGGAAGAGGGAGATCATAGGTGGGAAGATAATACTACCACAAAGATCTAGAAGGAGAGATTGAAGTTTATAAGCTATTTGAGATAAATTTGAATGCTGGGTACCAATGGAGCATACAGATAGAGATGCCTGGGCAGCTGCATATCTGAAACTTGTAAAAGATGTTCATTATTTGAAATCTAATGTGGATATCTCAGCTTTGATTTTGGCTTTAACGGCATCATTGTCAGAATCATTATTATCATCGAAGTGAATATCAATAGTGTTTACTGATATGATCAGCAACTGAGCCTTCTACATAATTATCTAATAGTTATCCTAACCTTCACAAAACTTTGACTATAAAGGAATTGAAACTTAGAGATTTTTTTTATTAATACTCAAGTATTTATGCAATTAACAGCAATAAGCATGTCTTTCCTATTGAAGTTGACCAATAGGGAATTTGGATATCACCTGTAGATCCAAAAATTCCCAGGAGGCCTGGAATCTGATTATCTTATTCCTCAAGTGATGCTCTGAAACCATGAACCAATTTGTAAACCCAGCAGGTATTAGAGACAAGTTCTCTGTATAACAAGGTCAGAATTAAAGACAGGTATATCCAAATTTCCCATATCCTGCTGCTTACCAAATCTTGTGTTTCCTTGTTTATAGGAAAATGCTTCATGTTGCTAAGAGTTGTCTTTGGAAATTTTTATGTGAAAATTATATTTATTTACTAAAAATACCAAAAGATTTTTGCAGAAAAAAGCACATGAGGCTCTGGTTAATACTAGTTAATATTTTCACTGCCATCTTGTAGTATTATAAATATAAGCAAAAAACACCTAAATAAATTTGTATCAAAGGATGGAAAAGATGAAAATGTAAAAGCAGAAATAATAAAGGGGTAGGTGAGGTTTCCTTTTTTAAAAAAAATATTTATTTATTTGAAAGAGTTATACAGAGAGAGGGAGAGTCAGAGAGAGAGAGAGATTTTGATCCTCTGGTTCACTCCCCAGATGGCTGCAATGGGCAGGACTGAGCCAGGTAAAAGCCAGGAGCTAGGAGCTTCCTCCTGGTCTCCTGTGTGGATGTCAGGGACTTTAGTACTTGGGCCATCTTCTGCTGCTTTCCCCAGGCCATTAGCAGGGACCTGGATGGAAAGTGGAGCAAGCAGGACTCCATCTGGTGCCCACATGGGATGCCAGCATCCCAGGCGATTGCTTAAACTACAGCATCACAATCTGCCTCCCACCCCCACCCCCCTCCACACAGGTGAGGTTCAAAAGGGAGAGGGAGGGGGAAGTAGAAAGGGAGATAGCAAGGAAAAGGAGAAGAAAAGGGAGAAGAGGAGAAAGAAGGTAGATGATATGTATTGATAGATGATAGAGCGAGAGCGAGAGAGAGACTAAGGTGCTGAGTGCTTTTATTTTATGTTAGTGATTTCTCCACATCACAACTCAAAGAAATACATGACTATTATTCTTTACTTTATCAAAGAGGAAACTGAGAGATGGAAAAATTAAACACATGTTGAAATTCACCTTTCTGGAAACTAATTTGCTTTTCCCATTGAGTTTGGCTGCCTTTCAACATTCATAAGCTTTTATTGACTTAAAGAAAAACAGAAAGTTTATAGTTATTTATCTGTGCACAGAGTACACTAAAATGAAAAGAATAGAGATCCATCAATGTTCTGAGTCATTTCTAAAAACAAAGGCTTTCAGTTAAGCTAACAGAAGCTTAGCAAACAAATTGCATCTTACTTGTCATGCCCAGAGGATCTGACAAGCATGACAGTTTGCTTCTGTTACCTTTCCCTTAATTGTTTTGACTCCCATAAATTCAGTGTAATAGCGAAACTGTTCTGATTTCTCACATGCATAGTAGTCACTCCAATTCTCTGGAAAGACCTAATATTTGACCCATCTGTTGAGTTTCTTGAGATGTCCTACATAAGGCTGTCGCATTGAGAAGAGAAAGGCAGGGCAAACACACTTCTCTGGTGTCTCATAAATTGTTTTGCAGTTAACATTCCAACTTGACTAGTATAATCCCCCTAAACTTCTTGACTAGTCACATCAGTGCTCCAATATAGGATGCAGGGGTTGCATGTGGCAGCTTGATGCATGGTGCTACAATGCTGGCCCCATTATGGAGATTTATTTAAAAACTAGAAATAGAACTGCCATATGATCCAGCAATCCCACTATTGGGTATGTAAACAAAACATGAATTCATTGTATCAAAGCAATTCCCTGTTCCACCATGTGTGTAAATTCACTGCTCACAACTGTCAAGATATAGGATCAACCAAGGTGTCCATCATTAGATGAATGGATAAATATGTGAAATATATACATATAATGCAATATTATACAGCCATGAAAAGAATGAAATCCTATTATTTGCAGAAAATGATTGCAACCAGAGGACATCATGTTAAGTGAAATGAGTCAGACACAGAAACACATATTCTGCCTCATACAGAGGGGTTAAGAAACTCAATCTGGGCTGGCACCATGGCTCACTAGGCTAATCCTCCGCCTGCAGAGCCAGCACCCCGGGGTTCTAGTCCTGGTTGGGGTGCCAGGTACTAGTCCTGGTTGCTCCTCTTCCAGTCCAGCTCTCTGCTGTGGCCCGGGAGGGCAGAGGAGGATGGCCCAAGAACTTGGGCCCCTGCACCCACAAGGGAGACAAGGAGGAAGCACCTGGCTCCTGGCTTCGGATTGGCGCAGCCCCAGCCTTAGTGGCCATTAGGGGAGTGAACCAACGGAAGGAAGACCTTTCTCTCTGTCTCTCTCTCTCACTGTCTATAGCTCTCTCTCTGTCTCTCTCTCTCACTGTCTAATTCTGCCTGGCAAAAAAGAAAAAGAAAAAAAAGAAACTCAATCTGAACAAGAACATTGATTAATAGAGGCTGGGAGAGATAGAGTTTGGATAAAAAATAGAGGAAACTGAGTGTGGTTCATTAACTGCAAAAATTTATTAATATGAGATATTAATATTAGTTGAGTCAGATGTAGTTTATAGATGGTGACAAACTTATCATAATAATGTAAGATGTTTATAACAGGGGAATCTGGGAGTGTAGAATGTATGGAAACTCTCTGTAGTACATAGCAATTTTGGTTTTGTAAATTTAAATACAATCTGAAATTAAGAGTTTGAAAATATTTTGTTTTGTTCTTTGGTCTTTTGCTATGGGAATCCAACTATACCCTGGTGGCTTAACAGCATTCATAGGTTTTATTTTAAAAATCTTTCTCCCTTTTCCCTCAGGTTCTTTCTTTCTTTCTTTCTTTCTTTCTTTCTTTCTTTCTTTCTTTCTTTCTTTCTTTCTTTCCTTTCTTTCTTTCTTCTTTCTTTCTTTCTTTCTACAGGCAGAGTGGACAGTGAGAGAGAGAGACAGAGAGAAAGGTCTTCCTTTGCCGTTGGTTCACCCTCCAATGGCCGCCGCACCGCATTGATCTGATGGCAGGAGCCAGGTGCTTCTCCTGGTCTCCCATGGGGTGCAGGGCCCAAGGACTTGGGCCATCCTCCACTGTACTCCCTGGCCACAGCAGAGAGCTGGCCTGGAAGAGGGGCAACCGGGACAGAATCCGTCACCCCAACCGGGACAAGAACCCGGTGTGCCGTGCCACAAGGCAGAGGATTAGTCTAGTGAGCCACGGCGCCGGCCCCCTCAGCTTATTTCATTTGCATTGCAATACTTTCAGGTTTACAGAGACCTTCCTTGTCATAGCTATTATGTTATTGAGTTAATTCCTTGGATATTTTATTTTGACGTTGTAATTTTTAGTTCCAGAACTTGGATATTTTTCTTTACGTTTTCTACATTTCTGTTTTGATTTCCTAGTTTTAGTTCTCAACAACCATTTCTTTTTTTCCCCAGGAGTGTAGCTGTAATTACTGCTGTTTATCTGCTCTAATTTTAACATCTGAACCATCTTGGATGTTTTTCCATTGAGAATGGGTCATGTTTTCATACTTCTTTGTATACTGATTAAGGAATTAGCCAATTTTATGCTGTGAAAACATTAGATTTTGTTATAGTCCTCCAAAAGAATATAGTGTCTTTCCTTTTGTTTTAGCAATTTGTTTTATTTCCAAATTCGTTTCTTCTGGCCTTATCTTAGAGCCTGACACAAATATCAATGGTTTAAGTGTTTCCCAGGGATTTGGACATAATTAAATACAGAATTTTTTTTGACAGGCAGAGTTAGACAGTGAGAGAGAGAGACAGAGAGAAAGGTCTTCCTTCCGTTGGTTCACCCCCCAAATGGCTGCTACGGCCGGCGCGCTGCGCCGATCCAAAGCCAGGAGCCAGGTGCTTCCTCCTGGTATCCCATGCAGGTGCAGGGCCCAAGCACTTGGGCCATCTTCCACTGCCTTCTTGGGCCACAGCAGAGAGCTGGACTGGAAGAGGAGCAACCGGGAGTAGTACCCGGCGCCCCAACCGGGACTAGAACCAGGGGTACCAGCGCTGCAGGTAGTAGATTAGCCAAGTGAGCTGCAGCACTGGCCCAAACACAGAATCTTTATATCTCTCTCTTCACATTTCTCCTCTCTGGGATCTGCCTTTCATTTTCCAATGACTACCGTTGCCCAAACTTTGTTTTCAGATTCTTCAACTCAGAGATAAGGTGCATTTTCTATCACATTTTAACCACACCACTTGGCATATATTGTAAGGGTTCTTTATATAGTGCTGCTCTTTTCTTCCAAGTAGGAATTCCCCCTCTTCTCCCTTCTTCTTGTCATTTTTTTCTTTTTCTTTCTTTTTTTTTAAAATATTTATTTATACATAGTATAGTAGAGAGTTCAACAAACAGTATGAAGAAAAAGCAAAAATACAAGAAACAAACAAAATCATTGTTCCTCAACAGTCAAGGCAAGGGCTGTTCAAAATCATCATATCACAAAGTGTCAATTTCACTCCCATACATAGCCTATTAGTTACCACAGATCAGAGAGAAAATACGGTATTTGTTTTTTAGGACTGGCTTATTTCACTAAGTATAACAGTTTCCAGTTGTATCCATTTGTTGTAAATGTCAGGATTTCATTTTTTTAACATTGTAGTATTCCATAGTGTATATATACCATAATTTCTTTATCCAGTCTTCAGTTGAGATTAGAATAATAATTTGTGATCAGTTGCATAGTTTTCAAATATTTTCTTCCATTCTGTCAGTTGCCTCTTCATTTTGCTGAGTGATTTGCAGTGCAGAAGCATCTCAATTTGATGTAATCCATTTATTAATTTTGGCTTTGATTGCTTGTGCTTCTGAGGTCTTTTCCAAGAGGTCTTGTAGGGTTTCCCCAATGTTCTCTAGTAATTTGATGGTGTCAGTTTGTAGATTTAGGTCTTTGATCCATTTTGAGTGGATTTTTGTATGAAGTGTAAGGTAGGTGTCTTGTTTCAAACTAATGCATGTGGAGATCCAGTTTTCCCATCACAATTTGTTTAAGATACTGTCTTTACTTCAGGGATTAATTTTAGCTCCTTTGTCAAAGATAAGTTGGTTGTATATACTTGGATTGGTTTTTGGAGGTTCTATTCTATTCCTTTGTTATACTCATCTGTTTTTGTGCCAGTACTAGGCAGTTTTGATTATAATTACCCTGTAGTATATCTTGAGATCTGGCATTGTGATACCTAGAGCTTTGTTTTAGTTGTTTAACATTGTTTTGGCTATTCTGGGTCTCTTATGTTTCCATATGAATTTAGTATCATTTTTTTCTAGATCTGAGAATAGTATCATTGGTATTTTGATTGAGATTGCCTTGAATCTGTAGATTGTTTTCAGTAGTATGGACATTTTAATGATATTGGTTCTTTCAATCCAGGAATATATGCAAGATTTCTCCACATTTTTGTGTTGTCTATTTCTTTTTTAAGGTTTTATTTATTTGAGAGGTAAAGTTATAGACAGTGAGGGGGAGAGACAGAGAGAAAGGTCTTCCATCTACTGGTTCATTCCCCAAATGGCCACAACGGCAGAGGCTGAGCCAATCTGAAACCAGGATGCAGTAGCTTCTTCTGGTTCTCTCATATGACTGCAGGGGCCCAAATACTTGGATCATCTTCTACTGCTTTCCCAGGCCATAGCAAAGAGCTGGAACAGAAGTGAAGCATCCAGAACTAGAACTGATACTCATACGGGATGCCAGCACCACAGCCAGAGGAATAACCTACTGTGCCACAGCACTGGCCCCTCTTCTATTTCTATCTTTATTGTTTTGTCTTTGATTAAATTTGATGTCCTTGATTAAATTTATTCCAAGGTGTTAGTTTGTTGTAGCTATTGTGAATGGAATTGATCTTAAAAGTTTTTCTCTGATATGGCCTTGTCTGTGTATATAATGGCTATTGATTTCTGTGTGTTTATTTTATATCCTGCTACATTTCCAAACTCTTTTATGAGTTCCAATAGTGTCTTAGTGGAGTCTTTTGGATTCTCTATGTGTAGAATCATGTCATCTACAAATAGGGATAATTTGATTTCCTCCTTCCCAATTTGTATCCCTTTGATCTTTTTCTTGCCTAATTGCTCTGGCTAAAATTTCCAGGACCATATTGAATAGCAATGGTGAGAGTGGGCATCCATGTCTGGTTCTGGATCTTAGTGGGAATGCCTCCAATTTTTTCCCATTCAATAAGATATTCTGTGAATTTGTCATAAGTTTCCTTGATTGTGTTGAGGAATGTTCCTTCTGTACTCAGTTTACTTAAAATCTTCATCATGAAAGTATGTTGTATTTTATCAAATGCTTTTTCTGCATCTATTGAGATAAACACATGTTTTTTGTTCTTCAGTCTGTTAACATGATGCATCACATTTGCAGATGTTAAACCATCCCTGCATGCCAGGAATAAATCCCATTTGGTCCGAGTGGATGATATTTCTGATGTGTTGTTGGATTTGACTGGATGGTATATTGTTGAGGATTTTTGTATCAATGTTCATCAGGGAAATTGGTCTATAGTTCTCTTTCTCTGTTGTTTCTTTCTCTGGTTTAGGAATTAAGGTGATGCTGGCTTTATGGAAAGAGTTTCAAAGGATACCCTCCCTTTCAATTGTTTTGAATAGCTTGAGAAGAATTGGAATTAGTTCTTCTTTAAAGGTCTGGTAGAATTCAGCAGTGAAAGCATTGGGATGTGGGCTTTTCTTTCTTGGGATGGTCTTTATTACTTATTTAATTTCTGTCTTGGTTATTGGCGTGTTTAGGTGTTCTTTTTCTCCCTGACTCAATTTTGGTAGATTGTATGTTGTCAGGAAACTTTGTATTTCTTCTAGGTTTCCCAGTTTGTGGGCATACAGCTCTTTGTGGTAATTCCTGATGATTCTTTTTATTTCTGTGGTATGTATTGTTAAATTTCCTTTTTCATATCTGATTTTATTGATTAGGGTCTTCTCCATCCTTTTTTTGGTTATTTGGGCCAATGGTGTGTCAATTCAAAATAGTGATGCACTGATGCAAGCTTAGTAACACCACAGCATGACTTTATAGAAATCTCAACCTGGATCAAAACACAAATATAAGTCATTCTGACCTAGAAGCATACAATGTTGAGAAATTCATTCTCTTATAGAACCTCTTATTCAGTTTCACCTGCTTTTCTTTCTAGCACTGCCAAGGTTTAATTACTTGAGGAGTCCCCACTGTTGCAAATGTTTTGGTTGTGCCTCAGGGGTCTTCTCTTTTCATGGGGTTTTGGTATCCTTTGGTATATAACTCTGTTAAAGAGCATTGGGGACTAATTAGATGGATCCAGGATATCTTGACACCTTAGCCTCGAAGGAATTACTAGGCTCTGTCTTAAATGAAGACCAGGATTAAATAAATCATACACAGCAGCAAGAAAAATGTCTGAAACCTCAAATTTGACCTATCTAGTATCAACATTCTTCAAGCTGACTCTGCTGATGTGTTTTAAGTTCTAACCATCTAGTTTCACTTCCAGTCAAACTTGACATTCTCCATACCCCAGCTGTCTGGTGACTCATTGAATCCTGTTGATTTTACCTCAAAGAACATGAGTGTCCCATTCTCTCCAACTCCCTACCAACCTTTCATTTTAATCCAGCAGTATTTCTCCCATGAACTACAACAACCACAATCTCTTCTTAACAGCCTCTCTTTCCTCATTCTGTACCCAGAATGAAGAATTTTTAATGTGCAAGCAAATATAATCATGTCATCTCCTTGCTTTAAACCCTGTTATAATTTTTCCTTTTCTTTTAGAAACAGGAACAAGATTCATAATATAACATAAAAAGCTATGAAAAATCTGACACTAAATACCCCCTCTTGGTGATATTTCATACCAATCTCCCCACACTCCTTCTCTTCTCGTTCAGTAAGTACTGTTCCTGCAACCTGTTACACTGGTCTGCTGGTTAACATCCATTTACCCTCAAGGTTGCCATGTGACTTTCTAATGAAACTTCCTCTCTTTTTTGTAATTTAATTAATTTCTGTATTTTTTTTTACTTTTTCATGTTAATATGATATTAATACAATGAGAACAGATTCAATGTAGTTTATAGATACAATTCTAGTGTATGGAGCTACTTCCCTTCTTCATTTTCCACCCCTCCTCTCTTCCACACTCGCTCCCTTCCTTTTTCTTTTTTTCTTTCTTTCCTTCCTTCTTGCTTTCTTTTCTTTCTTTATTTCTTCCTTCCTCTCTTCCCTTCCCTTTCTCTTACTTGCTTTCTTGTCTTTCTTTCTCTCTCTCTCTTCCTTTCATTTTTAGTTTTTGAGATAATATATTTTTAATTTACATTACAGTCAAGAGCTTAGTGTTCCACTAAATAAATTGTTAAAATGTGCAAAGACCCTGGCCACAATATTATACCATCTCTTAACTCTTCATATTTTTCTTCATAGAACTAAGTAAAGATTACATTTGTATATTTAGCCTTTTATTTCTGAAACATGCCTGTCTTCTGATAGATGGTAACCTATATGAATTATGGGGCTCTGCCTATTTGACCTCCTCTATTTTCTTCCTAGTACTTCACACCCTCTTAATACTTTATTGGAGCCCAAGAAATAGGTATTAAAAGAATGTATAATTTAAAAAGCAAATGAGCCAACAGAAGTGGATGGTTATTTTGATAGTTCTATTTAGAAGAAAAATGAAATATGGTAATAATAGAGTGCTATAGTATTTTTGACTAAATCTAGAAATGCAGGGTAAGAAATAATATTGAGAGCAACTTTAATGTCAGATTTGTAAGTGTAAGTGGAAATCCAAAAACTAAACTTTTTTAAAGGTAGTCTCATTTAAATATTCAAACATTTTTTCAGGTGTATGTCTCTGCTTTCAAAGCACTTTATTTTTATTATGCTTCTAGTTCATTTGTGCATGGAGACAGAAGAATTTCTCGTATAAGAAATAGGATGATTGACATTGACATCTGGTAATTAATTTTTCAAGAAATAACTCGATATTTGATAGGTATGGACTTTACAACTTTTACAAAATAACCATATTTGGGGCTGACACTGTGGCATAGCTGGTAAAGCCGCCACTTGCAGTGCTGGAATCCAATATGGGTGTCAATTTGAGACCGGGGGCTCCACTTCCAATCCAGCTCTCTGCTATGGCCTGAGAAAGCAGTGGAAGATGGCCCAAGCCCTTGGGCCTCTGTACCCACATGGGAGACCCAGAAGTAGCTCCTGGCTCCTGGCTTTGGATCTGCACAGATCCGGACGTTGCAGCCATTTGGGGAGTGAACCACCGGATGGAAGACCTCTCTCTCTCTCTCTCTCTCTCTGTCTCTCTCTGTCTCTCTTCTCTCTGTGTTTGATTCTGACTTTCAAATAAATAAATACATCATAAAAACATATCTTACATATTCACCCTATTTCCAAATGCTATCTTGCATGCTATATTCTGAGAAATATTTTAAAACTCAAATCTAGAACTAAAAAGGCTTCCATAGCTTTGGCAACTCATGACAAGAGCCTAGGGTGATTACTGAGGCCATAAACAAGAGTGTCAATTTGTTAAGTCAACAACAGGAGTCACTGTGCACTTACTTCTCATCTCATGTAGGATCTCTGTCCTTAATGTGCTGTACATTGTGATTTAATGCTGTAACTAGTACTGAAACAGTATTTTTCACTTTGTGTTTCTATGTGGGTGCAAACTGTTGAAATCTTTACTTAATATATGCTAAACTGATCTTCTGTATACAAAGAGAATTGAAAATGAAAAAAACTCAAATCTAGCATGCAATTTTTTTTGATAAATCAATATCTGCATCATTTACCAACATTGCTCTATTTTAATTTCTAGCTAAATAGATGTCTGATGTTTTGAATAGAAATCAATTGAAGTCCCAACAAACTTTCACAAAAACATTTTTTTTACAATTATTACTGTAGAGGAATCATTAGTGTTTTTATACTCATTAGCCACTGCTGTTACTCTTTTGTTCATGTTTGCCAGATTCGGTATCCTGCAGTTTGGGTCTATCAACAAGATGCTGTATTTATGCAAAATGTTTTTGTGTATGGGATAAATGAGTTGCCTGAGAGTTGGAATTTATGATTAAGCAGCCTTATGGTGTCTCTTGGGACACCGATCCATGAGTTTTGCCACTTTCTTGCTCCAAGGGCATGCTTACCTAGCATGATGAAACAGTAACTTGCTGGGGCCAGTGTTGCAGCAGAACAGGTAAAGATACCACCTATGATGCCAGTATCCAATGTGGGTGCAAATTTGTGTGATGGGTGCTCCACCTCCCATCCAGCTTCCTGTTAATGGCTTTGGAAACACAGCAGAAGATGGTCCAAGTAATTATGCCCCTGCCACCAAGGGAGAACTAAGGAGAACCAAGGAGGCCAAGGTGAAGTTTCTGGCCCCTGGTCTCAGCCTGGCTTGCCTACTTGGGTAATGAACCAGTGGATGGAGGATCTCTTTCTCTCTCTCTCTCTCTCTCTCTCTCTCTCTCTCTCTCTCTCTCTTTCTCTCTCTGACTTTCAAATAAATAAATAAATCTTTTTTTTAAGAAAAACAATCACTGAATTGGTAATAGAGATGTATGGTTTGTAACTTTGCCTTGTGCTCTGCATGAAGTTTACACTATGTTTGTGTGTCTTAATAAAGATGAAATGAGTTCTTTCTTTTTTATTTTTAATTTTATTTAAGGCTACAAATTTCATGTATTTCACATACACAGATTTAAGAACATAATTATAATTCCCACCTTACATTCCCTCCTGCCCACATTCCCATCCTTCCTTCTCCTTCCTCTCTCATCCTTTCTCTTAAATTTTTAAAATATTTATCTCTTTATTTGAAAATCAGATATACACAGAAAGCAGGAGAGGGAGAGAGAGAGAGAGGGAGAGAGAGAGAGATGTCTTCCATCTGCCAGTTCACTCCCCAGTTGGCTGCAGTGGCTGGAGCTGTGCCAATCTGAAACCAGGAGCCAGGAGCTTCTTCCAGGTGTCCCTGTGGGTGCAGGGGCCCAAGGACTTGGACCATCTTCTGCTTTCCCAGGCCATAGCAGAGAGCTGGATCAGAAGTGGAGCAGCTGGGACTCGAACCGGCACCCAAATGGGATGCTGGCACTGCAGGTGGTGGCTTTACCCACTATGCCACAGCACCGGCCCCTCTCTCTATTAATTTTTATAATGACCTAATTTCAGTTTACTTCATAAAGAATGTCTTCTTGTACATCACAATTTAATACTTAGACTGAACAATTTTATAATTATAAATGAATACAATTATATATTAAAATATAAAATGATATAGAATAAAATAATTATAAATATAATTATAAAACACTGATTTCCATATATATGCTATCTATATTTTTCACATATACATATGAAACTATGATCCAGGATATTCATTAGGCATTGTTAACAGAAAGGAAAAAAAGAATCACCTAACCAAAAACAGCAACTCGTTTAGTAAATTATGTTATAAGCATTCAACTGAGAAGTATTTCTCATATTAAAATTAATGTCCCGTCTCTGTAGGTACTTGTTACTGAGGTGATTACTATTTCTCTACTTCATTGAGAGCTCCAATAAATGAGTATTTTTCCCTATAAACAGTTGTGGGCTTTTTCCCACCCTTTTCTTCCATACATGTATCTATGTCAGCAGTCTGACCAGTGGGAGATAAGCATTTATTCATGCTTCTCAGTTAGGTACATCCAATCTATGGGTGTGGTCTCTTTCAGCCCTTCTGTCTTCACTCATACAGTGGTAGAAGCAACCTCTGTAAGGAGTCTGATTCAAATTCAACTTTCTCTTAAAAGTGTTGTTCCAAGGTATTTATTAGGGAAGAGAAAAACCCTCTTGGTTCTCACATTAAGCTAAGTCCTCTTCCCTGTTGTTTACCAAAATTGAAACTGGATTGGGTTCTCCATCTGGCAATCCTTACTACACCTCAATTGGTTTGGAAGTCTGGTGAGACACAGTCACTTTACTGGACCCTCTCAGCATTCAAAGGATTTGATATTCAGTGGTCTCCCACAAAATAAAATGGAAAAAGTAAGATGTAGGGTTGTATTATTTGTGCTTAACAGGAAGATTTACATATGTGCTGGCATATTCACTGACTGCCCCTGAAAGTTTTATAACGGGATCTCTGAGGAAAAGCATTTTTAGGCAAAGTAAGAGGGACAGAGGGTGACTTATTGCTCAATCCATTTCCTATCTTTTTTAACAACCGTGTGCATATATTGCTTTTATAAAAGTAGATTAAAATATAAAAATATAAATAAATACATTCTTATTTATTTGAACACAATCTGTTCCTTCAATGTACTATGAATAAGCAACAATGCTCCTAGAGATTACTTAATGAGGAACATGCTATACCAATCACTTTGTTAAGCATAATGGTAGCTATCCCATCAACTCTGTAAGAAAGATGCGATTTGTACATTTTTAGATGAAGGTCGTGCTCCAAGCGAGATGACCCAGTATTGATCATGGCAAGGCTTTAAACTCTAGTTTTTGCAATTCCAGTGTGCATCTTCATGTTATTATATTACACAGGGTTCTGCCTTGTAACCCTTCTCTTTTATTCACCCAGATGCACTGGATTGAATCAACAAATGGTTCTGAACCAGATCTATTGCCAGGTCCACTGATGTCTGAGATTTGTATAATGCATGTGAGTGCTTTGCATTAATGCCCAGAAAATCATTGGTCAGTTCGTAGATGGATTTGATATTGTCCATTATAGCTGAACTAAAGCATCCTTTTTGTTTTGGCAACTGGTTCCCAGAAGAGATCATGGAAAGAAGGAACACAGGCTAAGCAAATTAGTGCCTCTGTCCTGCTCGAGTAGGCTTGTTTGTGGCATCATAAGGACACCCATGGCCTTACTTGGGGCTTACAACAGAAATGTCAACGTGAGGCCACCAGTGACACACTGCATTTATTTCATGTTTTAAGCTAAAGCAATTGCTGTTCTTGGTATATTCATGAACTCTAGACCATCCCATGTCTTCAAATTTCCTTTGGGGGTAGAACAATCAATGCAATTCTTGATTCTGCCACTTTAAACCTTGCAACTTTGGGCAATTTAGCTTTCTATGTGTCCATTTCTTCATCTTTTAAAATGGGATAAGAACAATTATCTCTTAGGTTTATTGTGAAGCTTCAGAAATGGTAATCACACAAGTATAATGATTAAGGTAATTATTAAATATTAAGTACAATCTATGTATCTTACTGTCTTATCTTGAGCATCAGTTTTATATTTGCACATGACTTTAAAACTGCAATATCTTTCTTACATGGGAAGCATAGTAAGTGGACAATTATGGCAAGTGAATTAAATGCTAAATAGAATACTTTTCAGTTATAACTCCTTGTATAACATTTTGATGTATCATGAACTCAAATCAGATTGGAATAAATCTCATATGTAATTTGAAAAATTTATTTATTTATTTGAAATGTAGATTATCAGAGAGAGGGAGAGACAGAGAGGGGAGAGAAGGAGAGAGAGAAAGGGAGAGGGAGAGGGAGAGGGAGAGGGAGAGGGAGAGGGAGAGGGAGAGAGAGAGAGAGAGAGAAATCCAGATGTTCTTTTCCAAATGGCTATAACAGCCAGGGCTGGTCCAGGTTAAAGCCAGAAACCAGGAGCTTCAAGTCTCCCATGTGGGTGGCAGGAACCCAAGCACTTTGGCCATCTTCTGCTGCCACCTATGGTGCATTAGCAGGGAGTTGGATTGGAAGCGGATAATCTGGGACTTGAACAAGTGCTCCAACATGGGTTGATTGTTCTTCAAGCTGCAGCTTAACCCTCTGGGCCACAACAATGACCTTTATAAATTTCATATTTTTTATTACTCAGATTGGTAAGGTCAAGTTAAGGTTTAACATATGTGTTTCTTACTATTAGTAAGCGTGGTCTGGATGATGAAGTAAGTCATGTGATTGTCAGAGACTTGAGACAAATAATGAATATATAAATAAAAATTGCCACTTGAATTCATTGTATCATTGTAAACAAATACATTGGCTCAATTTTATAAACAGCTGAATTTCTCTCAGATAGTGATTTCATAATTCAATAGTACATACTAATTACATTTCTGAAGGGGGTGACAGATATGATTCTTATACCCAAAATAGCTTAGCATAAATATTTGAATATTAGGTATTTGAAATTTACAGTTTTTCTTTGTAAATGTAATATTGTATTTATAAATCACATCTATTATATTTATGCATGACTCATTTTGAGCTTATTCTTTCATTATAATTTATGTAGAATTTAATGTTGTTTTATTTACATGTTATTTCACTTTATTCATTTTTATGATGGCTAGTTCTCTACCATGATCTAAAAGGGATATGACATTTGTAAATACTTTATTGACATGTAATATACACACAGTGAAATATAAAATTTTGGGTATAATGATTTTCTGCCTTCACATTCTTTCATAATGATGACTATCTGTGTTTCTATGTGTAACACATCCTTAAGCATCATTTGTAAGACTGCAAGAGTAGTGACAAATCCAATTTCTGGTTTTGGGGAGGTTTTTAAATTCACCTTAATTCGTAAATGAGAGCTTGGAAGGGTAGAGTATTCTGGGTTGACAACTTTTTTTCTTCTAAGACTTGGAGTTTGTGTCTCTGTTCTCTCCTAGCTTGTAGGGTTTCTGATGAGAAATCAGTGGTGAGGCTCATTGGAAATTCTCTGCAAGTAATCAGGCATTTCTCTCACACACGTTTTAATTTCAGAAGCTTTTCTTTATGTTTTACTGGTGAAAGTTTGACCACAATGTGTCATGGTGAAGATCTTTTCTGGTCATGTCTATTAGGAGTTCTGTGTGCTTTCTGTACTTCGATTTTCCTTTCTTTTTCCAAAGTAGGGAAGTTTTCTGTTATTAGTTCACTGAATAGGCCTTCTAGACTATTCTCTCGATCCACAACTTTTGAATTCCCGTACAGACATTCCATCAGTCTTTTCATCCTCTCATTTAATTTTGAAGTGTTGTGTTCCTTTGGGGGAACTTTGTCATCTTCTTTATTTTTGTTTCTTGATTTTCTGCTTGTTTTTAGATATTTTTGGAACTACGTGACGGTTTTCTCCTCTGATGGATTTTATCTTTGATCTAAATCTCTGTGTCTTAGTAGAGTGTCTGCTCTTTCAGTGAGTACCCAGAGATGTGTGCTGGGTGTGGTCAAACAGCTCCAGGGTGGGGTAAGAATCCAGGGTGACACCGACTTTGGAAGTGCTATACCGCCTCTGTTGTCAGTAGGAGAGAGGGTATGAGCACTTCTGTTGGCATAATCACAACCTCATCTCCTCTCTTCCAAGGTGATCAGTGACTGAGGTTTGCCCACATTGGGTACAATCCCATCCACACTGTTGAATGAGCTGCCAGAACTGATCTGTGAGAAAGGGACCCTTTGAAACGACCCACTGCAGGCCATCAGAGAGCGCCCAGCCTCTGACACCAGACACAGTGATTCCCCAGACCCAGCTGCACCCTGAGCCCTATCATGCAGTCACAGAATTCCCAGTCACAGCTTGCAAGAACTTATTGTCCTATGTTTTGAGAGAATTCACCAGTTAAGCCACTTCCCTACTTTGGGAAAAGAAAGGAAAATCCAACTACAGAAAGCACATAGAACTCCTAATAGATATGACCAGAAAAGATCTTCACCATGACACATTGTGATCAAACTTTCAACAGTAAAACATAAAGAAAAGCTTCTGAAATTAAAACGTGTGTGAGAGAAATGCCTGATTACTTGCAGAGAATTTCCAATGAGCCTCACTACTGATTTCTCATATAATACCTTTGTCTGAATTCCACAGTGACAGGGTGTAGAATATTCCTTGTCAACCCACAAGTCTGCTTCATCTACAGAAAGAGCAAAGACATTCCCAGAGCCAGCTGCCTGTGGGTGTTCCATTTTGGCATTTTGTACCCGGGAGCCTGTGATATGTTGAGAGAATGGGGGCACCTCAGAGTCCTACATGGGTGCCCAGCTCTCTGTCTAACCTCCCAGCCAGACTCAAAGTGGGGAACATGGCTTTTGTTAAACTGCTTCTGAAGTATTTTATTCTTTTTGATGCTATTGCAAATACAATTTTGCCTTGATTTTATTTTCAGGTTTTCTTGCATGTATATAGAAACACAGTTTTACATTGATTTTGTATTCTGCTACTTTTCTAACCTTGATATTAGTTCTAGGAGTATGTCTGTGTTCTACACACAAGGTCATTTTGTCTGGGAACAAAAACAGTGCTTCTTACTCCCCAAGCCATATGCTTTGATTTTGTCTTCTTGCCTCTTTACACTGGAAAATTCCCTTGTGAATAAGTTGTATAAGTGGGCACCTTTGCCTTTTTTTCTAATCTTACAGGAAAAGCATTTATTTCTTTACCATCAGGGATGATTTTAGGTACATTAGCTGTAGTTTTTCATTGATACCCTGCATTGTGTTGTGGAAGTTTCTTTTCATAGTCCTTTGAGTTTTATCTTGAATTTGTGTTGGAATATTTTCAAATATATTAGATGAATTTACACATTATATGTTTGTCAAACCAATGCTTAAGAATGATATATTACCATAGTTTTTATGATTTGTGTTTTTCTTAAGATTTACTGTATGTTAGTATAAATGGTCTTATTTTCATTGGATTGTTGTTTATAGCACTTGTCTATACTCCCACTGAACTAGGGTCTTTTTACTTTTTACTTGTTGATCCCTTTATTTAATGATGCGTTAAGCATTTGGCTATAATGTAAATTAAAAATATGTTATCTCAAAAATCTATAAAGAAGGAAAGAATGAGAGAGGGAGTGAGGGACAGAAGAAGGGAGGTACTATATTAGAATTCTATCAATGAAGTACATTGAATCTGTTCTCTTTATATTAGTACCACATTAACACTGATGAAAATTGTGTTGTAGTAGTGTTTGCTGTGACCCTGAGAATCTAATTTGTTAGTAATTTCCTAAAAAAATAAAAAATAATGCTGTGGCCTTGTTTTGTATTCTATGCAGATGGAGTATTACATAAACTGATTTTGGAGGTTAAGCCAATCTTGAATTCCTGTAATAAATCCCACACAATCCTTTTGACAGGTATTATTGGATAACTTTGTTGATATTGTGCTAAGATATTTTGCTCATAGATCCAATATAGGTTTTGGCTTGTAGTCTTTAATTTATAATACCTTTGTCTGATTTTCACATCAGGATAACATTGTCCTGTGTTCTGAGAGAATTTAGAAAAGATTGGTTTCTTTCTAAAATTTTCTATAGAATTCACCAGTTAAGCCTTCTGGACCTGGGTTTCTCTTTGTGAGATGCTTTACAATTACTAACTCAATAGTTTTCATGTCATGCAGATCAATTTGTACCTTTACAGTTTTTTTCCAATTTCATCTAAGTTGTCTAATATGTTGTCATAAATTTGTGCAGAATATTTTCTGATGTTATGATTCAGATATGGTTTGAGTATTTTCCCATGTGATCATGTGTTGAAATTTAACCATCTGGGACCAGCGCTGTGGCACAGTGGGTTAATGCCCTGGCCTGAAGTGCCGGCATCCCATATGGGCACCGGTTCAAGACCTGGCTGCTCCACTTCCTGTCCAGCTCTCTGCTATGGCCTGGGAAAGCAGCAGAAGATGGCCCAAGTCCTTGGGCCCCTGCATCCATGTGGGAGACTGAGAAGAAGCTCCTGGTTCCCAGCTTCGGATTGGTGCAGCTCCAGCCATTGTGGCCAATTGAGGAGTGAACCATCAGATGGAAGACCTCTCTCTCTCACTCTCTTTCCTTCTCCCTCTCTGCCTCTCCTCTTCTCTCTATGTAACTCTGACTTACAAGAAAAATAAATAAATCTTTTTTTAAAAAAGTAATTTAACCCTCTTTGTGAGATGTTAAGAGGATAAAAACTAAATTTGACTCTTATGTTTGGAGATGGGGTCTTTAGAAAGTGACAAATATTAGACAAGGTCATCAGACTGGAGCCCTCATGATGGAATATTAGTAATTTTATAAGGTCAGAGAAAGAGACCACGACACACACACACACACACACACACACACAGACATCCACTGCCTGACACTTGCCATATGATGCCCTGCACTATCAGGGAGAAGGTCTTTATGAGATACTGCCTCTCTTTTCATTAAAGCTTGTCTAAAGCTAGTCCTAATACAATGTAGCAAATTATAATGTTAGCTTTACTTCCTGCATTTCTCTTGTATTATTATTTACATATCCAAGAAATCTATATAGATGTTATAATTTGAATAATAATAATAAAATAATCAAAAGAAATAGGGATACAGTACATTATGTTCACCCAGTAATGATCATTTATATTACTCTTCATTCTTCTCTAGGGATTTAAGTTATTGTCTGCTCACATAGCTTAAAAGAACTACTTTTTTATTTTTTGTGTACAAGTCAGCTAGCAATAAATTCCCTCAGCTTTTGAGTATCTGAGAATGTCTTTAGTTTGTCTTAATTTTCAAACGACAGTTTTCTGGGTAGAGGCTTGGTGGCCATTTTGTGGTTGTTGTTCCTTCACCATTTTGATTGTTCCATTTCTGCTTCTAGTGGGAAATCAGCCAGCCATCATGGTTTCTATATACATGGCTTTGCTTTTGTCTTCAGTTTCAGGGGTTTGACCATAATTGACCATTAAAGTTTTGACCAAGTACGGTTCTGTTTGAATTTATACTATTTGGGGTTCATGGTTTTCTTGGATATTTAAAATGATGATTTTTATGGGTTGGACAAATTTTGGACATTTTTCCTCAATTTTTTATTCTTTGAGTTCACGGATTATTTCTTCTATGATATCAAAATGATGTTGATCTCACCAAGTGAATTTTTAATTACAGTTATAGCACACCTTGACTTCACAGTTTTCATTAGATTCTTCTTATAATCATATTTTCTTATTACAGCATTGGATTTTTCCAATTTGTTTAACATGGCATGCTTCTTCATTTATTTAGATCATTTTTTTTTCTGAAACATTTGATACTTGTCGCTCCCCCTCTTCGCGGAGGAACGACACAGGACCCTGCGCTGTTCTTTTGTCTGCTCGGCCCTTCCCGGGTTTGCTGCTGGTCCTTCCCGGGTTGGCTACCATCCCTTCCACCTCCGTGGAAGGGCGGCTCCCCCTGCCACATTCCCCACTTCCGCGGGGAGCGGCACACCGCCGGCCGGCTCTCTCGGGGGCTGCTCAGATGTTATCCTGATGTTCCCCTCAGATGTTCCTGGCGCATGTTGTCTCTCTCCTCCTTTTTAGTCCTCTTCCACCAATCCCAACTCTGCTACCCACACGCCGAGCACGCTGCTCTCCTCCAATCAGGAGCAGGATCAGCTCCTGCAGGTTATTGGTCGAACTGGAGGCAGCTGTGTAAAAGTTGTTTAGTCCTCTCCCAGCGCCATATTGTGGGAGAGCAGATGCATAGAATAAGTCTTAATTCCAGTAACTTACTCTAGTCCAAGTTGCTTCCCACAGATACTGTTATCAGAGATTTACTATTAGATATTTGAGGATTTTGATGCTATTTTAAGTGGTGGTGTTTATTCTGATATTTCAGATTGTCCTCATTGGTTACAGAAATGTAACTCCTATTTCTGTAAATTTACTTTGGATACAGAAACTTTGGTAAATTTGTGTAGTGATTTCTGATAGTCTACATAATACTTTAAAGTTACTGCATGTACTATGACGTTTCCTGGGACTAATGACCTTTTATTTTCCTTTCAAATATTTATAACTTTTTTCTTATTTTTAGCATGAGCTAGAAATTACTAATAAAATATTGAATAAATGCACTAATAGCAGACCTTCTATCTCATTAGCAGTTTTAGAGGAATGCATTTGATGTTTCAGCACTGGATGTGACCTTAGCTGAGGAGTTTTGGGAGATCCTCTTTATCAGATTAAGAAAGTTTCTTGTCACTTCTAGATTTTTAAGATAAGGTAAATGTTTAGCCATAAACATTGACATAAGTGTCAAATTTACTTTGTAAATTTGCTTATGGTCCTTTTTTTAATTTGATGTCATATTTTTAATACCTAATAGTGGTAATTTATTTTCTCCTGATATTTTCCCTTGATGTCCCGATAAATTAATTTTTAAAAACCCATTCAGGGGTTGGTGTTGTGATACAGTGGGTTAACAGTCACTTGCAATGACACTTCACATATCCAGCTGCCATCCTGGTGGCTCCACTGCCATGGAATTCCATTAAGTGGATTATGACACAAGTCCGTGAGTCCTTTTCACTGAGTAGCAGACCTGGATGGAATTCTTTAACTCCTGGCTTCAGCCTGGCATAGCCCTGGTTGCTTCAGCCATTTGGGGAGTGAACCAGCAAATGGAATAGCTCTCTGTCATTCTGTCTTATAAATAATTAAATACCCATTCCGTAATCTAAGTATTTGGCTTTGTTGATTTTGTCTTCTAACATTTCCAATTTCAATTATTTTGACCTTCAAGTTTCCCTTTTTTTCCATCATATTTACACTTAAATTTCATTTTTAAAATTTTGTTTATTTATTTATTTTGAAGGGAGGGGGAGAGAGAGAGACTGAGAGAGAGAGAGAGAGAGAGAGAGAGAGACTGAGAGAGAATGCCATCTGCTGCTTCATGCTCCAAATACTTGCAACAGTTAGGACTAAGCCATGTTGAACTCTCTGACATTGGTGGCAGGGACCAAGTACTTGAGCTGTTGTTGGCTGCCTGCCAGAGTACACATTAGCAGGAAGCTTGAATAGGGATCCAGGCCAGGCCTTAAATCCCCAGGCATCTGAAGGGGCATATTAACCACTAAACCAAATGCCCATTCCAGCCTTACATTTCTTTTCTTTTTCTAGTTTCCAAAAATGAACACTTTGGAGGAAAGAGAACATTTATTTTCAGCTCTTTCCTCCATTTTCACTATGTAATTTTAGGAGCAATTCGAAATTCTTTAAAATTTTTGTATTAACAATAATTATGCATATTTATGGACTACAGTGTGACATTTCTTTTTTAATAGTAATAGACATTTTTATTTATATAAAGGGAGCAAATTTCATGTATTTCATATATACAGCTTTAGGAGCATAATGATGCTTCCCACCTTGCCCTCCATCCTTCCCTCACTCCCACCCTCCCTCCTCCTCCTTTTCTTGTTTTTAACTTTCACAATGAAATACTTTCAATGTGCTTTATAATCACAAGCTTAACTCTCTACTAAAACACTTGTGATTATAAAGTACATTGAAAGTATGTCAATGTCTCTCACTGGGATTAAACATGACAATAGGTCTGATCTGATTTCATCATCATTTTAAAAAAATCATCTATTATTTTTCACTTTTTGTTTCTGTGTGGGAGCAAACTGTTGAAATACTTACTTAAGGTATACTAAGCTGATCTTCTGTATATTAAGATAATCGAAAATGAATCTTGATGTGAATGGAAGGGGAGAGGGAGTGGGAAAGGGGAGGGTTGTTGGTGGGAGGGACGGTATGGGGGGGGAAGCCATTGTAACCCATGAGTCGTACTTTGGAAATTTATATTCATTAAATAAAAGATAAAAAAAAAAAAAAAAAAAAAAAAAAAGAAAGTATGTCAATGTGACATTTCAATACATGTCTACAATGTGTACTAATCAAAACAGGGTAATCAACGTTTCCTGTTTTTGACATCACTTCATGACTGGAGGCTTGAAGCTGCCCTCCTCATTTGTCCATTCAATGTATATTGGGCTGCTGCAGGCTATAGTGTCCCACTGTGCTGTGTAATACCAGGAACTTATTTATCCCATCTTGCTCTGATATGGTACCGTTACCCAAACTCCACCTCTCGTCCCCCCAACTCTCCCAGCCTCTAATAATCACCACTCTGTATTCAGGATGATTTAAATTTTTATCTTCCACATATGAGAGAGAATGTTCAGTATTTGCCTTTCCATATCTGGCTTATTTCACTTATCGTGATATTCTCACAGTCGATCAATTTTGCTGTAAATGCTAGGATTTCATTCTTTTTGTTTTTATGGATGAGTACTAATCCACTTTTTCTTTATCCATTCATCGGATGATGAACACCTTGGTTGATTCCATATCTTTACTGCTCTGAACAGTGCTCTAATAAGCACGCAGATCAGGTATTTCTTTGATACAATGAATTCATTCTTTTGGATATATACCCAGAAGTGGGATTGCTGGATTATATGGCAGTTCTATTTCTAGATTTTCACTGTTTTCAATAGTGGTTGCACTAATTTACATTCTTATCAACTGTGTATAAGTGTTCTTATTCCTTCATATGCTCACCAGAATTTCTTAATTTCAGTATTTGACAATAGTTATTGTAACGGGGTTAGTTGATATCTCATTATGGTTTTGATTTGCATTTCCCTGATGGCTAGTGAATTTGAGGACTTTTCATATTTTTTTGGTTATTTGTATTCCTTCTTTAGAAAATTGTCTGTTCATATCCTTGGCTCATTTATTAACTGAATCAGGTTTTATTTATTGTTGACTTTTTTTCTTTTAGTTCCAGAAATATTCTCAATATTAATTTTTTCTCAGATAAAAAGCTTATAAGTATCTTCTCCCATTCTTTTGGATGTCTCTTCACTCTACTGATTTCTTTTTGCTAGGCACAACATTCTGAGATTAATATAATCCATTTATCTAGTTTTGTTTATATTGTTTATGCCATTGTGATCTTATCCAAGAAATCACTGGCTACACCAGTGTTGAAGAGTTTCTGTTACATTTTCTTCCAAAGATTTCATAGTTTCAGGGTCATATTTATTTCTTTGATCTATCTTGA
The DNA here is from genome assembly GCF_964237555.1 of Oryctolagus cuniculus. NCBI lineage: Eukaryota > Metazoa > Chordata > Mammalia > Lagomorpha > Leporidae > Oryctolagus > Oryctolagus cuniculus. The sequence continues at coordinate 9,110,676 of NC_091439.1, read as the reverse complement.
GTTGATTTTTGTATATGGTAAGAGGTAGGGATATAGATTCATATATATATATATATATATGAGAAATGATAGTATTTTTAGTGAACAGTTCTGGCAAAACAAGACATATATATATAAATATATATACACTATATATATTTAAATATATATAAATATATAAATACTATCCTTTCTCTAATGTATGTTTTTGGAAACTGTTAAAAATTGTTTGACTGAGAGGCTGGTACTGTAGTGGTTAAAGCTGCTGCCTGCAGTGCCTGCATCTACATGGGTGCAGTTCGAATCCCGGCTGCTCCACTTCCCATGGAGCTCTTTTCCATGTCCAGGGAATGCAGTGGAACACGACCCAAATCCTTGGGCCTCTGCACCCATGTGGGAGACCCATAAGAAGCTCCAGGCTCCTGGCTTCAGGTTGGCACAGTTCTGACTGTTTCAGCCAATTGAGGAATGAACCAGTGGATGGAATACCTCTCTCTCTACTTCTCCTTCTCTCTATATATAACATTGACTTTCAAATAAATAAATAAATGAATATTTTTTAAAAAATCACTTGCCTGCACAAAATGTTGCAAATTATTTATCAAAGAATTTAAAATACTTTTTATTCTCCATGACAATATTTTGCAATTTTCCAGTTTCCTTGTTCTTTTTAAATTTTGCTTAATATGTTATATCTCTATATAATTTCAATCCTTTGAAATTTGTTGTATGTTCGAAATGAATCTCGATATATTCATATTAAGTTAAAACTTTAGAAAAACTGTACATGATGAGTTTGGGGAAGACTCATTATGTTAACTAGATCAACTTTTACAGTCATGTTGTTCACAGTTCCTGTATTATTAAAAGTTTTTGATTATTATCCCATTGTCTACTAAACAAGTGATGTTAACATATCCAGTTATTAATTATCAATTTGTTTATCTCCATATGTAGCTTAGTTTAAAATTTTAATTTTAAATGAGAAATAATTTTATATTGAATCAATTGAATTTGATATTTTGATATATGATTTTTCCAGCCTCTGCAATTTTATTTATTTGTGTGTTTTCAGTTCTTCAGAAAAAATCCTTTATGCAGTACAAAAGAAAATGTTTACACTAGTTAGAGTAACCCAAACTTGTGTAACAAACCCTTATTCTCACTGGGTTAATGCAATATGGTATTATTTCTTATAGATTACAGTCCAACGTGGTTTCTAATTTAGACTTTATATGCATAGTGATTTGTGTATCCATACTCCTTTCTTGGGTCTTGTAGTTGCTATCATTCATTTTTAGTCACATGATCCCTTCCGGATGCCATGAAAGTCTAGGAAAAAAAATTCATTACTCTTTAGTTGGATAACAACTTCTCAATGAAAGTGCTTAGCTGTATAAAAGGAAACAATAATGTTAGTAAATATTTGCCCATCTCTGCTTCTTTGCATACTCATATTATTAAAATTATTCAATAAATGATTTTTCACAATTATTTAAAACTTATATTGAACTACATGTTACTAAGTGAGAGAACTTCAAAAATCCACGGAAAATTAATTAGAAAACAAATTTATCTTGGCATAAAAGCCTTGAAATCCATACATATTTTTTATCATATGTGTTCTCCATGAACTTTTGAAACACATCAACTAGAATACTCATCAGAACACTCTCGCAAGTTCAGTATAATTTCCCCAATATCATATGCATAAATTAAGTTTTTGAGAAATTTACTTACTCATAACCATGCGATTTTTTAAATTAATTAGTTAATTAAAAAAAATACAAATTTTGGCCGGCACCGTGGCTCACTAGGCTAATTCTCTGCCTGTGGCACCAGTATCCTGGATTCTAGTCCTGGTTGGGGTGCCAGATTCTGTCCCGGTAGCTCCTCTTCCAGTCCAGCTCTCTGCTGTGGCCCAGGAAGGCAGTAGAGGATGGCCCAAGTCCTTGGATCCTGCACCTGTATGGGATACCAGGAGGAAGCACCTGGCTCCTGGCTTCAGATTAGCGCAGCACCAGCCGTAGCGGCCATTTAGGGGGTGAACCAACGGAAGGAAGACCTTTCTCTCTGTCTCTCTCCCACTGTGTAACTCTGCCTGTCAAAAAAAAATACAAATTTCTTTTTTTTGTTGTTCATTTTGGTACAAAATTTATTTGAAATGCATGAGTAGTTTTTACATACTATACACTTTTCCATAAACTTTTTGTTTGAAGTCAGCTGTACACTTCGTACTCTGCTAAAGACAGTAGGTTTAAAACTCCAAGTCTCTGAACGCTCTTAGAGTTTTTATTGTCTGTGGCTGTTATACTTCTTTTTTTTTCTTTTTTTTTAAATTTTATTTAATGAATATAAATTTCCAAAGTACAGAATATTGATTACAATGGCTTCCCCCCCCCCCATAAAATACAAATTTCGTAAGTAGAACTTTAGGAATATAATCATTCTTCCCACCATACTTGGCCTCCCACCCTTCCTCCTGCTCCCTCTCCCCTTCCCAGTTCCATTTTCCATTAATTAATTTTCAATTAACTTTGTAAACTTAAAGCCAACTCTATAATAAGTAAAAATTTCAACAATTTACACACACATCCACACACACAAAAAAAAACTATTTGAGAATTAGTTTTACAGTTAACTCTCATAACACAACTCATTGAGGACAGAGGTTCTGAATGGGGAGTTAGTGCATAGTGAGTCCTGTTGTTAATTTAACAATTTACACTCTTATACATGATGTCAGGGACCACCCAAGGCTCTTGATATGAGCTGCCTAGGTTATGTAAGCCTTTGGAATCCACAAACTCCATCATTATTTAGGCAAGGCCATAAGAAAAGTGGAAATTCTCTCATGCTGTTAAAGAAAAGTACATTCTTCTTTGATGATCACTTCTTTCTGTTGGGGTCTCACTCACAGAGATCCTTCATTTGAACATTTTTTGCCACAGTGTCTTGGGTTTCCATGCCTGAAATGCTCTCATGGGCTTTTCAGCCAGACCACGAAGCCTTAAAGGCTGATTCTGAGGTCAGAGTGCTACTTAAAGTGATTGTCATTGTATGAGTCTGCTGTATGGGCTGCTTCCCATGCTGGAACATTCTCTCCTTTTTAATTCTATCTAGTATTATTATCAGACACTTGATCCTAATTATATGAACACTTTAATTCTTAATCCTATCTATGTATTCACTTTAACACTTAATATGATCACTTGGAATTTGGGGTCCCATGACAAGTATATAAACTGTACCCTTAGAAGTAAGTCCATAGGAATGTATGCAGAACTATATAGATTTATAGCTACAAACTTCTTCCTCCCTCTCTTATTATCACTCTTATTTTTTACTGAGATCCATCCTCAATTGACTTTATACATATATAATTAACTCTATGTTAAGAGTTCAAAAAATAATATGAAGGGAAAGGATGAAAAAACAATGTGATACCAATCAAAATACCAAATACAGTCTTCTCAGATATAGAAAAAATGATGCTGAAATTCATATGGAAATACAGGATCCCTCCCACAGCTAAAGCATTCTTATACAACAAAAACAAAGCAACAGGCATCACAGTACCGGATTTCAAGGCATACTACAAGGCACTTGTAATCAAAACAGCCTGGTACTGGTACAAAAACAGATGGAAAGACCAATTGAACAGAAAAGAAACAACAACAGAAATCAATCCAAACATCTACAACCAACTTATATTTGATCAAGGAGCTAAAACCAATCCTTGGAGCAAGGAAGTCTCTTCAAAAAATGGTGCTGGGAAAACTGGATTTCCACATGCAAAAGTATGAAGAAAGACTCTTACCTTACACTTTACACAAAAATCCACTCAACATGGATTAAAGATCTAAATCTATGACCCTACACCATCAAATTATTAGAGAACATTGGAGAAACCCTACAAGATATTGGCACAGGCAAAGACTTCTTGGAAAAGACCCCGGAGACACAGGCAGCCAAAGCTGAAATTAACAACTGGGATTAAATCAAACTGAAAAGTTTCTGTATGGCAAAAGAAACAGGAAAATGAAGAGGAAATCAACAGAATGGGAGAAATTGTTTGCAAACTATGCAACTGATAAAGGATTAATAACCAAAATCTACAAAGAGATCAAGAAACCCCACAACAACAAAACAAACAACCCAGTTAAGAGATGAGCAAAGGTCTTCAACAGGCATTTTTCAAAAGAGGAAATCCAAATGTCCGATAGACATATGAAAAAATGTTCAGGATCACTAGCTGTCAGGGAAATGCAAATCAAAACAACAATGCAGTTTCACCTCACCCCAGTTAGAATGGCTTTCATACAGAAATCAACAAATGTTGGTGAAGATGTGAATAAAAAGGTACCCTAATCCACTGTTGGTGGGAATGTAAACTGGTAAAGCCACTATAGAAAGACAGTATGGAGATACCTCAGAAATCTGAATATAGTCTTACCATACAACCCAGCCATCCCACTCCTTGGAATTTACCCAAGGGAAATGAAATCAGTAAATAAAAGAGTTTTCTGCAACCCCCATGTTTACTGTAGCTCAATTCACAATAGCTAAGACATGGAATCAACCTAAATTCCTGTCAGCTGAAGACTAGATAAAGAAATTAAGGGATATGTACACTGTGAAATACTTCATAGTGGTAAAAAAAATGAAATCCGGTCATTTGCAGCAATATGGATGAATCTGAAAAACATCATGCTGAGTGAAATAAGACAGTCCCAAAGGAACAAATTCCATATGTTCTCCATGATGTGAGAACTAATAGAACACCAAAACACAAAGCTGTAGAAGTGAAATTGACACTTTGAGAAAGGATGACCTGAGCGTCCCTTATCTTGAATGTCGAGGAACAGTTTTGGATTTTTTTTTTAATATATGTTTACAACATGACATGATGTTTTTAAAAGATTTAATTTATTTATTTGAAAAGCATAGTTACAGAGGGAAAGACAAAGAGAGAGAAATCGTCCATGTGCTAGTTCACTCCCCAAATGGTCACAATAGCCAGGACTGGACCAGGCCGAAGACAGGAGCCAAGAGCTTCTTCTGGGTCTCCCACATGGGTGATAATGACACAAGCATTTGCACCATCTTCTGCTGCTTTCCCAGGCACATTAGCAGGAATCTTGATAGGAAGTGGAGCAGCTGTGACCTATACTGGTAGCCATTTGGATGCTGGTGTCGCAGGCAGCAGCTTAACCTAGTAGGTCACAATGTCATCCCCACAACATGTAATGATTAACTCAGTTTAACTAACAAAGTCATCACCTCATATTCTTTTTTTATGATGTGAAGGTTTAAAACCTACTCTCAATAATCTTGAAATACACAATGCATTATTACCTTTTTAAAATCACCACTCTGTCCAATAGAATAAAGCTTATTCCTCCTGTGTAACTGAAACTTTGTATTCTGATCAGCATCTCCCCTATCCCAACCACCCTCCTGCCTGAGCCTCTGGTAACCATCATTCTACTCTATGGTTTTTTATTAGGTAAGCATGTTTAGTGTTTTCCTCACCACACATGGGCACACACAAACACTTCTGTATAACTTTTGTTTCACTCTTTTGGTATCCTTGTATTTAAGGTACAGCCATGGTAAACTACATGTAGCTAGGATAGATTCTTTAGCAGATGTGTATTTAAGATAAACACTGAACCGATGGGTTTAGTCATAACTCTACATTCTTAGTAATTTTTCTATTCATCTTACTTACCTGGTCTTTGTTTCCTCTTCCCTTTCTCTTGCTTTCTTTTACATTAATCAAGTGCTTTATTACTTAATTTTCTCTCAGTTAGCTATGTGTTGTTTTATTTTTCTTTTAGTGGTTTCCTGGAGACTAAAGCACACATTCCTTACTTTTTAGTCTATCTCAAATAATTACTGCTAATTCTTCCTGTGCAATGGAAGAAACTTAAAACACTGCCACTCTATTAACTTACTACCAATTTTTGTGTAACTGTCTTATGTTTTACCTCTAATTGTATCTAAACTCATCCTGTTATTACTGTATTAGTTATAATCATCATATTAGCTATATTTTTATCCTTTTCAGTATTCTTTCCATCTTGATAAGCCACACTTCCATCTGAGTCTAATTTCCTTCTTCTTAAAGAAACCTCATTCAGCTTTACCTTAAGTGTATGCCTACTAGCAATGATTTCTCTCAGTTTTGATTTTGTCATTTTTAGGCAACTTGCGAGAAAGTGAAGTGAATTCCTATCTACAAACTGAGTACTAATTTTATTGTTTTCTGATAGGTTGACAGGGTATTTTATGGCTATTTTAAAAACCTATTTTAAAATTTTTATATTAATATAATTTCAAAAGTGAAACATAGCACATGGTTTTGCAATGTAGGTCATTCACTTGACTAAGCAATGTATTGAGACATAAATCAATAATGATAGCTAATTGAGAACTTTTTAAGTTCTAAGCACTTTACTTATTTTTCCCATTTAATCTTTATGATGACTCTTATAGATGCATTTCATAACTCAAGTTATAGATGAGGAAATAAAGTTGAAGAGACATTTAGAAACTTGCTGCTCCCTCTCTCTTTTTTCTTTTCCTTTCTCTTCTCTCTTTTTTCTTTCTCTATCTCGCTCTTTCTTTCTTTTGGTCAAAGTACTATATTGGGAAAATTGAGGGAGTGGGGGAAGTTGAAGGTGTTCTGAGACTCAGACATCCTTTGCCTGGATCTTCCTAATGTCAATCCCTGAAAGAGCTGCTCCATTTTATTTTCTTGTTTTTTTTTTTTTTAAAGATTTTTTTTACTTGAAAGGCAGACTTACAGAGAAAGTCAGAGAGGCAGAGAGAGAGAGAGAGAGAGAGAGAGAGAGGAAATGAGAGAAAGAGAGAGAGAGAGAGAGAGAGAGAGAGAGAGAGAGAAAGCTTCCATCCACTGCTTCACTTGCCAAATGGCCAGACAGGAGTCAAGAGACTCATCCAGGTCTCCCACATGGATGCAGGGGCCCAAGCAATTGGGCCATCTACCATTGCTTTCCCAGGCGCATTAGCAAGGAGCTGGATCAGAGTTGGAGCAGCCGGGACTCAAATCGGTGCACATATGGGATGCTATTGCTTCAGGCAACCCTGGCTTTACCCACTAAGCCACAGCACAGCCCCCACAGCTGCTCCATTTTCAAGTAGAAGGTTTGTACCATGTGTGGTTACCACCTCTTTCCTGCTAATATCTCACTAGAGATTTGGACCTCAATTGTGAGCACCATGGGTTAAATTCATGATAAAACAGATTTATTGGATCATCTATAATATTAAGATAAGGCTAGTTATTCTTTACACTTGACTTTCCACATCAAGTTACCATCTCTTTGGAATTATGTAGATGCTGTGCTCCTTAAAGGGGTAAGGGGAGACAAAGTACATGACACTGTAAGCTATGTTTCCCAGACGTTCAGAGGAGAGTCCATAACTTGGAGAGAAGTAAACATGTGGAAGCTTCAACAAGTTTGTGGGAAAATGGAATTAAAAGAAATGTGAATTTTTTTTTTTGACAGACGGAGTAGACAGTGAGAGAGAGAGAGAGACAGAGAGAAAGTTCTTCCTTTGCCATTGGTTCACCCTCCAATGGCCACCGCGGCCAGCGCACTGTGGCCGGTACACCATGCTGATCCGAAGGCAGGAGCCAGGTGCTTCTCCTGGTCTCCCATGGGGTGCAGGCCCCAAGGACTTGGGCCATCCTCCACTGCACTCCCTGGCCACAGCAGAGAGCTGGCCTGGAAAAGGGGCAACCGGGACAGAATCTGGCGCCCTGATGGGGACTAGAACCCGGTGTGCCGGCGCCGCAAGGCAGAGGATTAGCCTATTGAGCCGCGGCACCAGCAAGAAATGTGAATTTTCCATGAACTTTTTGAAGTCGACCCCCCAAATGTTTATAAAAAGCAAATGTAAAATGTCCTAACACATTTAGTGAAAATGCATTTAAACAATGAGTAACTTGAAGAAGTTTAACAGAAACATTCCTATAAAGACATTTTATTTAATCATGATGTGTAGATTTTTGTGTTTTATTGAAAACAGTATATCAGCCATCCAGAATTGTATTGACTCACAATGGAGTTTCAACATATTTGTGGAATGAGTGGAGGTATCCTAAAACTTATAAAGTTTTTATAAGAAGAAATTATAAGGAAATTTATAATATGAACTATTTGCTTTAACTTTCACAAAAAAAATTGAGATTTCATTTTTTCCTTAAAATCTCTACTGTAAAACATCATGTTATTTAAGTAAGGCAAGTTTTACAAGGTAAGGTAACTTTCTGGTTTTCCTTAATATATAATGTCTTTGCTTGTTGAGACATTTACAATTTGAAATGCTTGTAACTCATAAAGGTACACAAAATTACTCGCTGAGATTTTGAGTTACCAAAGACTGGAGAAGATGAAGATGAATGAGTCAAGTTATTGCAGGTAGAATTTGTAAAGAAAAGTGTCTTGACCTCCATCTACACAGGCAAGATGGCTCAGAAGAAAATAGACTTCTTAAATTCTGTTTGACTTTTTTTTTAACAAAGGATGACAGATACAAGTTTAAGTAGAGAAGCCCAATACAGATCTAGCAGAGTTGGCATAAGGTTAGAAGGAACTCTACTCAGAAACATGATTGTTTGTTGGTGTTCATTCCAAGATATTCAGCAGGAATTAAAGACTCAGGATGAAAGAGTGGGAGTTTGCTCTGATGCTGGGTCAGGACGCATACCCTTGCTTTAGTGATTACAGCAGTTATTGGTTGTGTCTATCTTACAGCCTTCCTTCCCCTTCTTCTTATAGAATAAAGATCCTAAACGCCTGGAGGTTTCATAGCATAGATTGAAGCTATGTCATTCTACCATTCTGATATTCTGGATTCTTTTTTGTCTATGATTATCAACCCTTGAGCAGAAAATAGGCTACTAAAGCTTCACAATCTTTAAGAAGGGCATGAACCACACCCATCTACCTCAGATATGGATAAAGAAATTAAGAAACAGAGAACAAACTCTTAGATGGTTGGGCCAGGAGCCACAGAAAACAATGGGTAAGATCTTCCTGCAAAGTACAGAATCTGTCTACAGAAATCTGTGTCTATATACTTTCACTTATGCTAGCAGATAACATATGCATTCATAAATTTCACTGCACTATGCAAAATCATGCATTAAAACTGACAAGAGTAATGGGAAAATGGAGCTAGAATCACACTATGCCTCGAATGTGCCTGCTCTAAAAATTAGTGATTGTCAATGTGATAGTGGTAAGAATTGGAGGCTTTATTGGAAAGAATTGGAGGTAATTACACCATGAGGGTTCCTCCTTCATAATGAGATTTAGGCCACTGTAAGAAATGTCATGCAACATTCAACAACCTCTTGTCTTTCTGTCTCTGTCATGTGAAGACACAGCAAGAAATCCCTCACCAGAGATACATGCTGGTGTCTTAATCTTGGACTTCCCAGAACAGTGAGAAATAAAATTACTCTTTATAATCTACCCAGTATCCACTATCCTATTGTAGCAACACATAATAAACTAAGAGCATATCACTCAAACGTTTTGTCAACACGGACAAGCACTGTGGCTCAGCAGGTTAAACTGCCTCTTGCGACATGGGCATCCCATAACTGAGTGCGCTTTTGAGTCCCAGCTACTCTGTTTCCTATCCAGCTCCCTGCTAATGTGCTGGAAAAGTAGTGGAAGATAGCCCAAGTACTCAAGTCCCAGCTACTCATGTGAGAGACCAAGATGGGATTCCTGGCTCTTGGTATATACCTCGCCAAGTCCTGGCTCTTGCAGCTGTATGGGGGAGAAATTAGCAGAAGGAAATTCCTTCTCTCTCTCTCTCCCTCTCCCTCCCTCCATCTCTGTCACTCTGTTTTTTGAATAAATAAAAAATAAGTATTTTTTTAAAATAATTGTCAATGATTGATATAAAAATGATGGAGACCCGATTTTAGAAATACCCATAAAGGGTTAAGAAATGTTAAAAAAAATAGTAAGTTAAGCACTTTCCTTGAAAAACACCTGAATTTGCTTATGTAAATGGCTGTGGGAAGGATTGCACCTGTGAGTTGTTATGAAGTGGTAGAAAGAGAGTTATTTGAAATCACACAGAAATCTATGACACCAGATATGAATGAGTATGACATGTAACACAATGAGTTCACTCGTAGATGTTTGAGGTGTGTGTGTATGTGTGTGTGTTTCTACTCATCTTTATTCAGGCAGATGCAGTTTTCTTAGTAGACAACATTGTGCATAAGCAGACACAAAATGAATGATAGGCTCAACTTGTTTCCTAACCTATCAGCCACCTTAGAGCAAAGTCACCCTTTAAAAACAGGCACTATAGGAGAACAGGTTATATTCCCAGAATAAAGCCTGTTTTCCACATCTAATTGATTCTTTCAATGAAGCATATGTGAACAAAATCTTTTCTAATTAATAATGTCATAGTTCTCAAAAACAAATTTCTTCTAAAAATTTGTACCCTCAAACTTATGAGCTGGATACGTGCTCTGAGATCCAATTTGATATGACATCCTACTTGCAGCAGTGACAACAGGGTTAGGGCACTTACAGGGTATCACACAGATCCGGCCAATCAAGATTTGTAATGCTGTTGCTGTGTGTGTGTGTGTGTGTGTTAAAAACATATCTTTACACTAAATTACTTTTTTCTGAGGACAAATACATTAATCAGAACAAATGGAGTGTGGAGAAAAAATCAATTGCTAGTTGGCATAGTCTAGATGAGTTCAGCAATTCCTTTACAATGCTGATTGTCAATTCAATTAGAAAATGCTTTTCAGGGTGAACACTACAAATACTGAATTTCAAAAATATTCTTTCACTTGATTATTTTTCCCTTAGGACCCTCTGTATACATTGTGCAGTAATATTAAAATCAATAATTTTATTTTCGTCATTTGTCTTTCGAAAGTGGCAAAACTGAGTAACATGTTCAGGTAAAAAAATAAAATATATGCATATATGTTTATTTTTATATGTTATATGTATGTTAGTTGTGATAGATATCTATACAATATTTTGTCTATATTACACATGTTGTCTATATTGTTTTAAATATGTTTTAGATGTGTGAATAAATATATGGATATTAGATATGAGGTTGACTGTGGGCTCAGAAGAGCACAGGGGACAGTTCCTCACTCCCCGATTCTGTGATCTTAGGGTGTTTTTCCCTTTTTCTCACATGCAGTCAACCTTGGGAACCAGCATATCTCCAACACCCACCCATGGCCCATCTGAGAATGGGACACCCATTCTCCAACTGCTTCATCCCACAGTACTCTTCTCAGTCTTTGGAAAAACCACACCTACTCTGGACAGACAATGTTCATATTATTACAGGGAAGTTTAGAGCTTGTTTTAAAGGGAAACACAACAAAGGCCAACAGAAATCAAAGTTGTAACTTACTGGCACTTTTAGCTAAATCCAGTTAAGGGAAGTTTCTAGACAGTTTTCCAACTGAGGAAGGGTGTGCCCCTGACCACTTTCTGTACTTGTGCAGATGTCCCTGTCCTCAGTTCTCCTTCTTTCCCCACCAATTCCTCCCCACTCCTATCTCAAGCGATCTAATTCTCTCTGCTTTTGTCACTGCACAATTCCACCAAGCCACTCACACTGCCACCATGGCTTATGAGTCAGGCAGAACCAAGAACAGCACCAGACTTCAGACTCTCAGTCTCTAAGTTTGCAGAAAACATGTGAAGTGGGAGAGTCAGTTGGGGGATGGTTGTAGAAAGGGGAATTTTCAATCCCCAGAGCAAATACAGACACTGATTCTCAAATCTAATATTCTTTTTAATAGCTTATGGTGTGCTACCCCCAATGTCTCTGCTCTCCCAAGGAGAAGCATTCATTAATTTCACCCTGGGGAGCAGAATGAACACCTCTACGATGAGATTAGCAATGCCTTTCAATATACAGGAACAATGTTTTCCTTTCTTTCCTTGGTGTTTGGAGGAGGAGGGCGACAAAGGAGGGATGAGGGGTGTTGCTGGAACTGGAGGCATCAAGGGAAACTGTTTCTGTGCCTCTGGGAAGGTTTCAGTTTCATTAAATTGTTGGAATTCAAGGTCTTCCTCAGAGAAGAGGATGACAAATGTAAATGTCACTTCTAGCCACTTAAATGCAAGTTTTAAGTCATCTTTTACAGATTTATTTATTTGAAAGGAAGAGGTACAGAAAGAAGGGAGGGGTGGAGGGGGAGAGAGGGAGAACTTCCATCTGCTGGTTCACTCTCCAATTGTCTTCAACAGCCAGGAATGGGTTGGGCTGAAGCCAGGAGCCAGGAGCTTCTTCTGGGTGTCCCACATGGGTGCCAGGGACACAAGCACTTGGGCCATCTTGTGCTGCTTTTACAGCCCATTAGCAGGGATCTGGATAGGAAGCAGAGTGGCCAGGACTCAAGTAGGTGCCCATATGGAATGCTAGTGTTGTAGGCAGTGCTATTACTTGCAACACCACAATGCCTGCCCCTTACGTCATTAAAAAAAAGGATCTATTTATTTGAAAGGCAGAGTGACAGAGAAAGAGAGAAACAGAGACAGAGTGGGAGAGAGATATCCTTCATTTGCTGATTCACTCCTCAAATGGCTCTGATGGCCAGAGGGGCCAAGCTGATGCTAGGATCCCAGAACTCCATCTGGGTCTCCCACATGGATGGTAGAGGCATAAGCACTTGGGCCATCCTCTTCTGCCACCCCTTGCACATCAGTAGGGAGCTGGATTAGAAGTGGAGCAGCTGAGACTCAAATCAGAGCTCCTATGTGAGCTGATGTCGCAGGTGGTGGCTCAACCAGCTGCACCACAATGCTGACTCCACACAGATGGCTGCTCCAAACACCTTTCCCTGGTGTTATATATTTTTTAAAATATTTATTTATTTTACTTGAAAGTCAGAGTTACAGAGAGACAGAAGGGGAGAGAGAGAAAGGGAGAGAGAGAGAGAGAGAGATGTTTTTCATCCACAGATTCACTCCCCAAATGGCTGCAACAGCTACAGCTGGGCTGATCCAAAGCCAGGAGCTTCTTTCGGGTCTCCCACGTGGGTGTAGGGGCTCAAGGACTTGGGTCATCTTCTATTGCTTTCCCAGGCTATAGCAGACAGCTGGATCAGAAGTGGAGCAATTAGGACTCCAACTGGAGTCTGTATGTGATGCTGGCACTGTAGATGGCAGCTTCACCTGCTATGTCACAGTGCCAGCCCCCCCGGTGTTATATTTTTAACAGATATTTGGCTCCATAAAACTATTCCCTTTTTTATTTATTTGACAAGTAGAGTTATAGACAGTGAGAGAGAGAAAGAGAGAAAGGTCTTCCTTCCGTTGGTTCACTCCCCATATGGCCACCATGGCCGGCACTGCACTGATCAGAAGCCAGTAACCAGGTGCCTCCTCCTGGTCTCCCATGCGGAGAAGGGGCCCAAACACTTGGGCCATTCTCCACTGCCCTCCTGGGCCACAGCAGAGAACTGGACTGGAAGAAGAGCAACCAGGACTAGAACCCAGCGCCCATAAGGGATGCTGGCGCCGCAGGTGGAGGATTAACCAAGTGAGCCATGGTGCTGGCCCTCCCATAAAACAATTCTTTTAAAGAAGGGATGTAGCTCCAAAATTTTATCTCCTCTACCTAAATTTTCTCATACAGATACAATGATTTTTGGTTTATTTTTCTAGGAAGGAAGAAACTAGAACTCATAGAATATGCACAGAGACATAAGCTAACTCTTGTTTTCTTCTAATAAAAGCATTTGGAATCAAAACATGGAATTTCAAAGGGAACCAAAATCTTCCCTGCAATAATTTCTTCCTAAAGTTTTAGTTGTGGAAATGATTTGGAGGAAAAAGGAATATAGCATATTTTTATATGGAAACAAGTGGAAAATTTAGAAAATGGAAATCACAACTTTAGGAAATCACAAGTTTTGGGAAAAAATAAGAAATGTAATCTGCGGTTTATGTTGTGGCATAGCAAGCAAAGCCACATCCTGTGACACCAACATGCCATATGGGCTCTGGTTTGTGTCCCAGTTGTTCCACTTCTGATTCAGCTCCCTGGTAATCACCTGGGAAAGTAGTGGAAGATGGTCCAAGTGTTTGAGCCCCACCACCCACAGGAAAGCCCTGGAGGAGCTCCTGGCTCCTGGCTTCAGCCTAGCCCATCAGTAGTCATTGCAGCCATCTGGGGAGTGAACCAATGAAACCAATCTCTCTCTCTCTCTCTCTCTCTCTCTCTCCCTCTCCCCTTCTGTAACTCTGGATTTCAGAATAAAATAAAATAAAACTCTTTAGAAAAAGAAACATAATCTTCATGAGTAAGTAGAACACTCAAAATTATTAAAACTCAGTAACTTGTAATATGATAATAGTAATAACAATAATTAATGTATTTGAACATTTACTGCATACCATGCACTGTGTGCATGAATATCAGTGGCTGCATAATATTACCACAGACTTAGAAACATGAGACAGCAAACATGGTATCTCAGTTCCTGGGGATCCGAATCTGGGCACAATTACTGCATTTTTCGGCTTCGGAGTCTCTCAGGGCTTCAATCAGCATGTCAGTCAGGGCAGTGGCTTCATCAGATCAACTCTGGGAGGATCTGCTTGCAGACTCACGTGGTTGTTGGCATCACTCAAATCCTTGCAGCTGCCAGACCAAGGATCTGAGTCTCGGCCGGCTGTTGCCCAGAGGTTAGCTTCAGTTCCTTCCTGATTCCAGCTTCCTGGCAGTGTAGACCCTGGGAACCAGTGGTGAAGGATCAAGTAGTTGGGTCCCTGTCGCCTACACAGGAAACCTGGATTGAGTTCCTGGCTCCCGGCTTCAGCCTGGCTTTGCCCCAGCTGTTGTAGATATCTGGGGAGTGAACCAGTGAATGGAAGCTCTCTCTCTCTGGATATTAATGTCTCACTTTCAAATGCATTTGTAATTGAAAAAGTAAAAAGAAATTAGAGCTCTTTTAAAGTGATAAAAATATTTTACATTAATTTCTAGCATTCATTTGCTGAACATTTCCTGTAACTTGTATGTTTGTGAAAGGATTTCATATAGTTGTTATATTGATTGAACATGGTTAACAAGCCATTTTCCATTAGCATAAATTAAAATTATAAGAATAAAAAACAAAAGGCATATTTACATAGAATTATCCTTTACTGAAGGCTTATTACAAATCCTAGCCTAAGGAATTTTTCTAGATCAGTATATTATGGATATTTGTGATCAGTATATTATGGATAGGATGCTGAGGTTAAGACTTGTCAATATCCACAAAGAAGAGACAGCATATCTGCCACTCAAATACATACTATGTGATTCCAAGCAGAGTAGCTCTGCAGTGTGTAGCACTACCACTAGCTTTATGTGGCTATTGAGCCACTGAAATGTGTCTACTTTAGACTGAAATATGCGGTAAGATTTCAAAGACCTTACATAAGCAAGAATTGAAATATTTCATTGGTAATTATATATTGACCACAGATTTTTTGCAGCACACTTTAGCATTATTAGTGGTTTTGTTAACTAGTATGAGTTCTATGAAATATAAAATAAATGGCAGGAAATGAGGCTTTAGTGTCATAAAAAATAAAAACAGCTGTTGCAAAACACTCAACTTACCATGGTACAGCACCAACTCATGAGTAGTCTGCAATATTTCTTCCAAATAATCAATAACTGACTGTCTCTAAATGCCACATTGCACTGACTGTGATTGGTGGTGCTAAGAACTCAGAGAATATAAATATTGACAGGGCAGATTGAAGGTTCGTCTTTATAAATATTTTAGGAGGCTATTGCATAAATAAATAGAATTACTATGCATCAGCAGGATGCCAAGCAGTGAGTAATAAATTTTGTAACATAGAAAGTAAATCTTGAAGGAGCACTCTGGTGCAAAATGTTAAGCAACCATTTGTGACACTGGCATTCAATATAAGAGTGCCCGTTCGAGGCCTGGCTGCTCTGCTTCTGACCCAGCTCCCTGACAATGTGCCAGAAGAGGCAGTGGACTATTGCTCAAGTACTTGGGCCCTTACCACCCATGTGGGAGACCAGCATGGACTTTCTGACTCCTGGTCAGGGTGGTCCAGACCTGGCTTTTGCAGCCATTTTTGGGAGTTAACCAGCCAATGAAAAATCTCTCTGTCACTCCCTCTTTCTTTCATATAAACAGGTATTTTAATAAAAGAAACTAAATCTTGGGTTGGTTAAGTAATTTTCTCAAGTGCACATGATAAGTTAAAAAACAAAGTCAGGATTGAAACTCAGACAACTGTGCCTGAGACAAATTCCAAGAAGACTGAATAGGGAAAAGATATACTGCTATAAATGAGGGTAAAATAGCAGAAAAAAAGTGGAGGAAGTGTGTTCCTAGGGAAAAGATGGAGAGATCTGCAGTGAAAATTCTATAGAAGGAAAAAGGATATTGTGGACATTCTGGGAATGTTTCCGCTCTCTCCATGGATGTGACAGGCCAGAGAGGTGGGGCAGATCCACTGTACCACATAACTGCAGGGGTCTTCTGGACTGAGACTGGGAGAACTCTGTGACTACATGATAGGTCACAGGGTGTATCTGGGTCTTGGGCAATCAAAATGTCTGTCTCCTTGATTGTTTGGGGATGGTCATTGAGGAAGGATCCAGGGTCACACTGAAGACTTCTGAGGTCCTTTGTGTTGCTCATGTGGGATCATGGGTGAGTGTTCATCCACTGAGGGTAAATCTCAGTCATTGGTCACCTTTGAAGAGAGGAGGTAAGCATGTGATTATATCAACACAGGTGATTATACTCTCTTTCCTGCAGACAATAGAGATCTACCACACCCAACTTTGGTATCACCCTGGATACTCACACCACCCTGGAGCACTGAACAGAACTTTTTGGGCACACTCAGCACACAGCTCTGGGAATTTAATGGAAGATCAGATACTTCACTGGGCCACAGAGGCATAGTTCAAAGATAAAAGTCATCAGTAAAGAAAACCAACAAGCATTTCTACAAATGATCTAAAAGCAAATGCAAAAATTCAAGAAACAAGAAAAAGGAAGAAAACATGACTCCTACAAAGGAATACAGCAACGCTTCAAATTAGAATTTGAAGATGAAGAGACTGATGAAATGCCTGAAAAGCAATTCAAAAGATTGGCCATATGATTACTCAGAAGCAATGAGAAGCAAATTCATGAGTTAAAGAAAACCATACATGACATGGAAGAAAAATTTCCCCATGAAATTGAGATTTTGAAGAGAAATCAAGCTGAAATATTATAAATGAAAAATTTAATATGTCAAATGAGTAATACAGTCAAAAGCCTTAACAACAGATTCAGTGAGGCAGAAGAAAGAATATGCATGTTAGAGACAAATCTTTGGAAATATCTCAGTTGGATCAAGAAGAAGGAAAAGGGAGGAGAAGAAGAAAAAGGGGAGGAGGAGGAAGATGAAATTAGAAAAATTAAAAATAATGTTCAAAATTTATGATATACTATCAAATAACCCAACATATGGGTCTTAGGATTTTCCTAAGATGTGTAAAGAGAAAATGGATTACAAGGCCTATTCAGTGAAATAATTACAAAAAACCTTCCTTAATTTGGAGAAGAAAGGGAAGTGAAAGTACACGAGGCACATAGAACTCCCAATAGACATGACCAGAAAAGAGCTTCCCTACCACATATTGTAGCCAAACTTTCCACAGTAAAACATAAAGAAAAGATTCCAAAATGTGCACAAGAGAAATGCCAGATTACTTGCAGAGGATCTCTAATTTCACATCAGAAATCCTACAAGTTAGAAGAGAATGGAGAGACATACTCCAAATCTAAAAGAAAAAACTTTCAACCCAGAATTCTGGACCCTGCAAAGATCTCTTTTATGAATAAAGGTTAAATAAAGACCTCCCATAACAAATGGAAATTGAAATAATTTGTCACCACTCATCCAGTATTAGAAATGATGCTTAAGGATATGCTTCACAGAGAAACACAGAAAGATAGTCATCAGTATGAAATAATGAGAAAGCAAAAAATCTCACAGTAAAAGCACAAAGAAAATCCAAAGAAAACAATATGAATATTTATAGAAAAATGGCAGGGCCAAGCCATTAATTATCAATATTAACATTGAATATGAATGGTCTAAATTCTCCAATTAAAATATACAGACTGGCTGAATGGTTTAAAAAAACAAGATCCATCTATTTTCTTGCTACAAGAAACACACTCACCAACAAAGATACATGCAGACTGAAAGTGAAAGGATATAAAAGATATTCCATGCTGATGGAAAGCAAAAGGAGCAGGTGTAGCCACCCTAATATCAGACTAAATTGAATTTAACACAAAAACTATTAAAAGAGACAAAGAAAGGCATTATGTAATGAGAAAGGAATCAATTTAAAAGGAAGATGTGACTATAATAATTGTATATCACATAATGACAGGGTA
This sequence comes from Oryctolagus cuniculus, assembly GCF_964237555.1. NCBI lineage: Eukaryota > Metazoa > Chordata > Mammalia > Lagomorpha > Leporidae > Oryctolagus > Oryctolagus cuniculus. Next base: position 9,092,195 of record NC_091439.1, on the reverse strand, counting down.
CATGACTATTGAAAACACGTTAGTGGACCTAAAGGGAGACACAGACTCCAATACAATAGTAATGGGGGAATTCAACACCCCACTTTTATCAGTGGACAGATCAACTGGAAAGAAAATAAGCAAAGAAATAACATAAAATCTACACTGTGGACCAAATGGACCTAACTGATATCTACAGAACCTTTCTTCCCACAGTTGCAGAATACACATTCTTTTCATTAGTGCATGGAAATTTCTCTAGGGTATGCCATATTCTAGGCCATAAATTAAGTTTCACCAAAAAAAAAAAAAAAACTGAAATCATGCCATGCATCTTCTCTGACCACAGTGAAATGAAGTTGGAAATTAACAACTAGTACAATATACCAAAATTAAGTCATGAAGACATAGAACATATAACAGACACATAGTTAAGACAAAGATTGAATAACTAATAAAAACCTCACAACAAGGAAAAGCCCAAGATCTGATGGCTTCACTGCTGAATTCTACCAGACATTCAAGATCTAATCCCAATTCTTCTCAAGCTATTCAAAACAATTTAAAGGAAGGAAGTCCTTCCAAACTCATTCTATGAAGCAAGAATTACCTTTATTACAAAACAGAAAACAATACTACAAAGAAAGACAACTATAGACTGATATTGCTGATGAACACAGATGCAAAAATCCACAGAAAACACTAACTAATTGAATAAAAAAATACCAGAAAATTCATTCACCCAGATCAAGTGGGAATTAACCATGGTATGCAGAGATGGTTCAACATATGCAAATCAATAAATGTGATAGATCACATTAACAAATTTAAGAATAAAAACATATGCTTAGGGGCCAGCACAGTGGCACAGCAAGTAAAGCCACCACTTGCAGTGCCAGCATTCCATGTGGGCACCAGTTTGAATCCTAGCTGCTCCACTTCCAATCCAGCTCTCTGCTATGGCCTGGGAAAACAGTGAAAGATGGCCAAAGTCCTGGGGCTCCTGAACCCATGTGGGAGACCTGGAAGAAGCTCCAGGCTCCTGGCTTCAGATCGGTCCAGCTCCAGCCGCTGCAGCCATTTGGAGAGTGAACCAGTGGATAGAAGAACTCTCTTTCTCTGTCTGCCTCTGCCTCTCTGTAACTCCACCTTTTGAACAAAGACAAATATCTTTAAAAAATAACATATTATTATCTCAATATATGCAGAGAGAGCATTTGATAAAATACAACAACATCCTTTTTTGATAAATTTAAGCAAATTGGGTGCAAAAGAAAACTTACTTATACAATCAAGGCAAATTATGACAAACCCACAGCCAATGTCATATTAAATAAAGGAAAGTTAGACCCATTTTCACTAAGATCTAGAACCAGACAAGAATGCCCATTTTCAACATTGCTATTCAATATTGTACTAAACGTTTTAGCTGGAGCCATTAGGCAATAAACAGTAATCAAAGGGATACGAACCAGAAAGGAGGAAGTCAAATTATCCCTATTTGCAGATGACATGATTCTATATATAGGGGAACTAAAAGAATCCACTAAGATACTACTGGAACTCATCAGAGTTTGGTAAAGTAGCAGGGTATGAAATGAGCACACCAAAATCAGTAGCCTTTGTATAAACAGGCAATGCCATGGCTGAGAAAGATTTTCTAAGATCAGTCCCATTCACAATAACTAGAAAAAATTAAATACTTAGAATAAATTTAACCAAGGAGATTAAGGAGCTCTATCTTAAAAATTGCAAAACACTGAAGAAAGAAACAGAAGGAAAGGCAAAAAAAGGAAAAAATCATACATCTACATGTGTTGGAAGAATTAATATTATGAAGATGTCCATACTATTAAAAGCAACTTACAGATTCAATATGATCCCAATAAGGATATCATTGACATTCTCCTCAGATCTAGAAAAAATGATGCTAAAATTCATATGGAAACATGAGACCCCAAGCAGCTAAAGCAATCCTACACAGCAAAAACAGAAAAGGCACCACAGTACCATATTTCAAGACATACTACAGGGCAGTTGTAATCAAAATAATCTGATACTGACACAAAATTAGACAATAAGGCCAATAGAAACAGAATAGAATTCAATCCATACATCTACAACCAACTAATCTTTGACAAAGGAGCTAAAATCAATCCTTAGAGAAATAGTGCTGGGAAAATTGGATCTCTGTGTTCAGAAGTATGAAATATAACCTCTACTTTACACCTTACACAAAAATCAATCAACTCAAAATGAGTCAAGGTTCTAAATCTACATCCGATACCATCAAATTACTAGAGAAGAACATCAGGGAAACCCTGAAAGATATTGGCATGGGAAAAAAACTTATTGGAAAAGACCCTAGAAGCACAGTCTATCAAAGCAAAAATAGACAAATGAGATTACATCAAGTTGAGAAGCTTCTGCACTGCAAACAGAACACTCAGCAAAATGAAGAGGCAACCAACAGAATGGGAGAAAATAGTTGCAGACTGTGAAAGTGATAAAAGATTAATATTCAGAATCTATAAAGAGCTCAAGAAACTCAATAACAACAACAACAACAAAAAAACCAATCCAGTTAAGAAATGGGCAATGGTCTTTTTTAAAAATTTTTTTAATTTTTTGACGGGCAGAGTGGACAGTGAGAGAGAGACGGACAGAGAGAAAGGTCTTCCTTTGCCGTTGGTTCACCCGCCAATGGCCGCCGTGGCCGATGGCAGGAGCCAGGTATTTATCCTGGTCTGCCATGGGGTGCAGGGCCCAAGCACTTGGGCCATCCTCCACTGCACTCCCTGGCCACAGCAGGGCATTTTTCAAAAGATACATTCAAATGGCAAACAAACATATGAAAAATGCTCAGGATCACTAGCCATCAGGGAAATGCAAATCAAAACCACAATGAAGTTTCATCTTATCCCAGATAGTTTGGCTCTCATATAGAAATCAACAAGCAGCCGGCGCCGTGGCTCAATAGGCTAATCCTCCGCCTTGCAGCGCCGGCACAAAGGGTTCTAGTCCCGATTGGGGCACCGGATTCTGTCCCAGTTGCCCCTCTTCCAGGCCAGCTCTCTGCTATGGCCCGGGAGTGCAGTCGAGGATGGCCCAAGTGCTTGGGCCCTGCACCCCATGGGAGACAGGAGAAGCACCTGGTTCCTGCCTTAGGATCAGCGCGGTGCGCCGGCTGCAGTGCGCAGGCCGCGGCGGCCATTGGAGGGTGAACCAATGGCAAAAAGGAAGAACTTTCTCTCTGTCTCTCTCTCTCTCTCACTGTCCACTCTGCCTGTCAAAAAAAAAAAAAAAAAAAAAAAAAAGAAAAAGAAAAGAAAAAAGAAAAGAAATCAACAAGCAATAAATGTTGTTTAGGATGTGAGGGGAAAGGTACTCTAATCCATTATTGTGGAATATAAACTAGCAAAGCAATTGTGGAAGATACTATGGAGGTACCTCAGAAAGCTGAAAGTAGATATATCACATGACCCAGAAAACTCACTTCTGGAAATGTGCCCAAGGGAAATGAAATCAGCACATGAAAAAATTATCTGTACTCTCATGTTTATTGCAGCTCAATTCACAATAGCCAAGATATGGAATCAACCCAGATATCCATCAACTAATGACTGGATAAAGAAATTATGGCACCTGAACACATGGAATACTATTCAGCTGTCTTTTGCAACAAAATGGATGCAACTAGAAACCATTATAGTTAGTGAAATTAGCCACTCCCCAAAAGACTAATACCATATATTTTCCCTGACCTGTGGTAACAAATAAAGTACCAAAAATGCAATGTTTAGGAGCAAATTCTCATTTTGAGTTTTGATGATTGCTTATGTCCCTTGTCTCTAGTGTTAAAGAGCAGTGCTTTTTTTTCTTCTTATTAGTTCTTGTACTCTTAGCTTAGTGTAGGGTTAATCTTATGAGTACAAAGTAAACTGAAAGTTCATCATTGTTAAAAATTAAGGGAGGGAATAAGAGAGGAAGGAGGAGGAAAGATGGCAGTGTGGGCAGGAGGGAGGGTAGGATGGGAAGTATCTCTATGTTCCTGAATCTGTATATACAACATTCATGAAATCTGTTCACATTAAATTAAAAAATTAAAAAAAATTGTTTCCAGTGCAACTTTCATCTAAAGTTTCCTATCCCTGGTACTGATGACACTAACCCCAGGAGATTTGGGAATATATACATATTTTGACCACATTGAGACTAGTTAAATTACAATTCCAGGTGTTAGGTACCAGGTTTTTATGCATTTTTAAAGGACTCTAGAGGATCCTAATACAAAATGAGATTTGAGAGGCACAGCTTTATGTTGTATATTACAATATTCATGCTATAAAATATCATTGTGCTACCAAATTCTCTTATCTATGTTCCCTTTAGCCCTGTGTTTCTTTCTTCAGAGCTTCATGGGTAGGAAGACATAAATATTACCTATTTGGGAACTGTATTCTTTTAGATTAAGCCACAGACATCAATTCTCACAGATACTTATTGAACATAAAACAGGTAGCAGGACATATTTGTTTCCTTTGGCACAGTACATTTAGTTTTTATTAGTTTGTTTATACCTTTATTGTGTTATTTAAAGAAAAGATTTTAGGAGCCGGCACTGTGTCTTAGTCAGTAAAGCCACCGCCTACAGTGCCAGCATCCCATTTGAGCGCTGGTTCAATTCCTTGCTGATCCACTTCCAATCCAGCTCTCTGCTGTGGCCTGGAAAAGCAGTAGAAGATGGCCCAAGTCCTTGGCCTCCTGTGCCCATGTGGGAAACCCAGAAGAAGCTCCCAGCTCGTGACTTTGGAATGGCACAGTTCCAGCCATTGTGGCCAACTGGGGAGTGAACCAGCAGATATAAAATTTCTCCCACTCTTTTTGCCTCTCCTTCTTTCTCTGTGTAACTCTGACTTTCAAATAAATAAATAAATCTTTAAAAAAATAAATATTTTAGTTCTCCTGCGGTCTGAATTCATGCCAGTAAACATGACTATTTTTCTAATCCCTATGCTCATGTACTTTAATAAATGTTTTACTGCTTCAATAAGCAGATATTTAAACCATCCAAATAAATTTGGAATTAAGTCCAAGTTAATCATTTGTTTGAATGTCAGCATCAGCTGAAAATTTTAGACATCCTCAGGTGGTTCATTTACTCTACTTCTGAGCATTATTTAGCAGGGTTTTTCTTGCTTTCTGCTAAGAGTTTCACATTGATCTTATCCAAGAAAACTCTGTTCTTATAAATGGAACTAGTGAATTTTGAACTGTAATTGGTGTTGAAGAAACTACAAATCAAGTTTTCCTTAATTAGCTCCTGATGCAAATGAACTCATATGTATGTATCTGACATTCTACTAGGTCTTCTAAATTTATCTCATTTATTATTCACAAATGCTACTGTTTCCATTTTAAGGGTGACACACAAAGGTCCCCAAGCTTGTGAGCGACAGTTCCCTCCCAGATTTCTGGACAAAGATTTACAGAATATCATAATTACCCCTTTAAAAACGTGTTTGAAATTTGTATGTTTAAATCTGTTTTAAGTCTTTGAATCAAAATGTATTACATCGAACACACAGTCTACGAAGAGTATTTTACCATATAAAACATAAAGGAACACTTTGGGTTAAAAAACTTTATTCGGGCAGTGAATCTATTCTGACCTATTCCATCAAACAGGTTATCTTCTATCTATAACAACTATGAGGCACAGCCATAATGGAAAGGGAGTTCAAGAACAAATTTGAGAAGTCTGAACGAGGTTGTTTGAGGAAGTACAATTTGGAGAGTTCAGGAGAAGTAGGGATATATGTATATATATATATATATATATATATGAACTTTCTAATATTGTCATGATTTTCTAATCATTGTCATGATTCAAATAATTATTTATGATAACAAGAAAATCATCCCACAATACTAAATGATTTTTGTTCATTATAACTTTTATTATAAGGATATGAAATTGCACATAATGAAACTGAATTATAGTCTGAAATTATTTTCTAATAAAAAAGTTTTAAATATTTAAAAAGTGAAATTGGATCTCAATCTTCTACATGAAAAGGAATAGAAAATTCATTTTCAAGCATCAGGAACTTCTTTGCTCTTCTATCATAATTTTCCCTGATTAGCTTGAGAGAATTTTGTGCAGAATATGGTTACAATGTGAAATAATAATTTTAAGGTATCATTAAGGCAAACTTAGTCAACCAAGAACTATTTGCAGAAAAACAAAGTTTGGTAGCATATTATGATCACAAGGAGTATGAAGGAGAAAAAAAGAAATGATGCCAAGTCAGGAATAATCTGCCCAAGAATTTGTTAATACTACACAGACAAGATGCACACAGTGAAAGCTGATTTTAAGGTTTTATTTACTTATTTGAAAGGCAGAATATTGAGGGAGGGGAGAGAAGAAGGGAAGGAGGGAGGGAGGGAGGGGGAGAGAGAGAGAGAGAGAGAGAGAGAGAGAGAGAGAAAGGAGAGAGAAAGGGAAAGAGAGAACTTCCATCCACTAGTTTACTCCTCCACATGCCCATGACAGCTGGGACACGACAAGGCCAAAACCAGCAGCCAAGAACTACATCCTTGTCTCCCCTGTGTATGACAGAAACCCATGTGCTTCATCTGCTGCTTCCCATGGTGCACATTAGCAAGAAGCCGGATTAGAAGTGGAGTAGCCAGGACTCGAACCAAGAACCCTGATATGGGATGTGAATGTCTCAGGTGGCAACTTAACACACTGTGCCACAACACCCACCACAAAATTTCACGCATTTAACCTTTTTAAAAGTGGAAGAGAAAATAAGGTTGACTGTGGGAACAGCAGTGAAATCCCAAAGATGGTTTACAGTGAAAGAAAAGGTTTTATCAGTAGTCTACATCAAATCCAACCTCACCTCTGCTGTCTGGTCATCCATATCAATATCTAGATCTTGAAGTCTTGGGTCTCATTTGTCTCCAGTACTGTAGGGAAATGGGAAGATAATTTTATTTTATATGTAAAGAGTAGATTCTAATATTTGGTAAAAGGCAGTGAATTACATATCCAGATAATAGTGATTTGTTTGTTAAAAGCCTGTTCTCAGGTGTAGTGTTGAACTAAAGAGACAAGAGATTAACTAATTATTCTTGGGTTATAAATCTGAGAAAGCAATGGGCACTAGTTTTCTATTTGTTCCAAGTGAGGTCAATTGAAGTTGACCCCATAAAACAAGGAAAAGAGGGAGAGGGATAACGTAAGAGTGAGATGGAGAGGAAGAGGGAGCAGGAAGGAGGAGACACAGTACATCAATCCATTTTTGTTGCTGTATAAAGGACCTGAGGTTAGGTACTCTGTCAGTAAATAGGTTTGTTTCACTCCTAGTTCTGGAGCTGCAAGGGCACAGTGTCATCTTCTGCTTGGCTCTGGTGAGGGCTACGTGATGGACAGCATCCATGGTGGGATCATGTGTGAGAGCCGTCACGTGGTGAGATGTGACAGGAAGCAAGGGAGAGGTCAATCTGCCATATTTTGTAAGGACCCAGTCCTGCAGGAACTAACTGGGGTTCCAAAGAACACATTCATCCCATCCAAGGGAGATGGCCACATTGACCCAATCGCTCCAACTTGGAGGAGAAGCATGGGAGTTGCACAATGCTTGCAAGTCTGGTGTCTTCACATGCTCTGTGCACGGTAGCTATGTAAAACTCAGTTGTTCATTTTGGAGGTTTCCAAAAGTACTTGGAATATTACCTCCCCGGGGGCCACCACAGTTTCTTTTAACCTGATGGATGTGCTTAAATCTTAGGTAGTCACTTAGCAAATCCTTCCTGTTGTTACTGCCCTTCTACCTGTCTAGGCAGCTGTACTAAACTCCACTCTAACTAATCTTAAGTCATTCACACTGTCTCCTCTGTAGTCTGTTTTGGAAATGCTGCTACCAATAATTTAAAAAATAGCACTTCTTCTATGCATTTTTAATTGCTTATAAACTTACATATGCAATTGAATTATTTTTCAACAAAGAGGGTACTCTTCCACACTAGTCACGAAGATGTACTTGAATGCATTCATTACACAGATGATTTTCTACAACATTCCTCATCACGAAACAATATAATTGCTCATCTGAATGAATGGAATTCTTTTATTTGAATTTTCTTTCATCAAGGTACTTCTTATACAGCTAGAAAGATTGATTTTTTTTAACTATGTGTAAGGTATATAAATTTCATGATTCTGTCATTTTGTAAGAAACAATTAAGTCCTTATTCTCTGGCTAGATTTATTTTTAAATTCCAGGGGGGAGGGGGGAATCGGGATTTCCTTTCTTGTCTCAGACCTGCAAACTTTAATGTAAATGTTTGATTGGTATAGGTATGGTTCTCTGTGAAATTTTACATAAGCTTCATATTTTAATAATTCCTATATTAGCATAGGGATATTAGTGTATTTGCATGCAAAATTTAAAAGCCAAATTTTGGGGTCAATGTTGTGGAGCAGTGGGTAAAGCTACCACCTGTACTGATATCCCAAATGGATGCTGGTTTCAGTCCTGGGTGCTCCACTTCCCATTTGGCTCCCTGCTAGTGCACTGGGAAAGCATCAGAGGATTGCCCAAGTTTTGGGGCCCCTGCACCCATGTGGGAGACCTGGAGGAGGCTTGTGGCTTGTGGCTCCTGGCTTCAGCCTGGCCCAGCCCTGTTACTTGTGACCACTTGAGAAATAAACCAGCAGATGGAAGATCTCTCTCTCTCTCTCTCACCCTCTCTCTCTCTCTTTCTTTGTCTCTCCTTCTATCTGTAAGTCTGCCTTTCAAATAAATAAAAATTTTAAAGCCCAATTTTAACTTTTCACTTGATTATTGATATTTTATTTTTGACATACAAAATTTGTGTAACAGATGATTGATTTTCTGTAATAAGCCTGTAAATTTGAACAGAAAAAAATATATTTTATTGGAAATTCAAATAAAATAAGCATTCTAGTATTCAGTAATGAAAATTATCAAAATGGTGAGTAACTCTCAAGAAGTTGAGAAAATAAACAAATTGCAGTATTCCTTCAATTTGCATGCCTGATACTACTAGTAAAGTCAGCATTTTACAAGTCTACAAAAGTATATTGAGACAGTTCCCAGTCTTAATTACAGGGTAATAGTCAACATGTGCAATTCGTGAAGTGCATTCAAAGGTTATGTAGTACAAGGATGACTTCTGGTGAGGACTTGTCCTGACATTTCAGCAAATTGAGTATCTTTTGGTCTCACCCAGGAGATGGCAGTGCCAACCCCTCCAACCTACCTATCATCGGAGCTTCTCAAAAACACAATTTTCTAAAGCACATCCTTTATTTTATCACCAACAATGTAAAATAGTAGAGGAGAGGGGAGGTTCAAAAGGTTCATGGTCCACATGGATCAGTAGAATTAATAGATAATGTGTAGATTTTCCATGAAATTTTTGAAGACTTCCCTCTGTTCTTCAAAGAGGAATAAATTTTGGCATGGATTTATAATCTGAAGCATGAAGCTTCCATCTCCTTGAATAACTTTCCTAAAAGAGGATAAAGAACAGCCACAATGCTGTGGGTTTGAATGTTCATGCATCTGTTGCAATCCTGATGCCCACAACGATAAAATTACTAGGTAGGACCATTGGAATGTGCTTATATAAGGAAGACCAAGCCCTCATGAATAGCCTTAGTGTCCTTAATAAAAAAGTCCAAAAAAAGCTTGTTTGTCCCTTCCATTACAAGAGCAGACAGTGAGACAGAGCCATCAATGAACGGAAATGGACCATCACCAGACTCAGATTGTGCTGGTATCTTGGCCTTGGAGTTCCCATTCTCTAAAACTGTGAGAAATGAATTTCTGTTGTTTACAACCTGCCTGCTGTATGGTACTTTGTTACTGCAGCATAAACCAAATAACACACCCCTGATCAAGACACTGAAAAATACATTAGTGGGAACAGCACAAATTTCCTTGACAACCCTTTGAAAATCATGAATGAACTTGGAGAGGCTGTCATTAACATGAGTCCCCTGATGTCATTACGGATGATGGGATCATCACGAAAATTGAACTTTACAATCAGAGACAAGGTGTTTGTGGTTTCCACAATAGGCAATAGTGCTAGAAGAGTAAGCAAAATTATTTGCTCTGTTGAGACAACTAATAGCCAATTAATCATGAGGTCCCTAAGACCAAAAGAGTTATTATTCCTCTAAATTATTATCTACGTTACATTGGATACCTCCTTGGTTCCCATCACATTGCCCTACTGCATTACTGAGCCATTATTTTTCTGGAATAGAATGATAAGTTTATGCAGAAATACTGTCTTCAGAATGTATGACAAATCTGCTGTCCCTAAAAGCAATATACAGCCATCATTTGGTGGGTGTCTTTGGATTCTAGAAGCAACCAAAATCTGTATTTGGTGCCTCTTAGGATGTTACATCCCATATTGAAGTGCCAGATCCAGTCCAGGGTACTCCACTTCCTATCCAGCTCCCTGCTAATGTGCCTGGCAAGCAACAGATGATGACTCAAGCTCTTGAGTCCTTGCCATCAAAGTGGGGACCCAGATAGAGTTCCAGCCTCCTGGCTTTGACCTGGCCCAGCCCTGGCTGTTGCAGCCATTTGTGAACCAGCAGATGGGAGATCTCTCTTTGTGTGTGTGTCTCTCTCTTTCTCTCTTTCACTCTTTTCTTCCTCTTTATCCTTTTCCAATTTAAAATAAATAAGTACATTTTTTCTTTAAAACTTTGCATTTTGTGATATCCTCAAAATGAATGTACCTATACTCCTGAAACTCTTAAATTTAAATGAGGTGCAGAGAGAAACTTTTTCTGGCTACGTGAGCTTCACTTGATGTCTCTTGGTTTGGCTGAGCCAATAGATCTAATGAAATGTTAAGAGTCTGTGCCATGTAGAGCCTCTCTAAGACTGCAACAGAAGAATCAACAAAGGTCACTTGATTTACAAAACAGAGAGCTCTTTTCAAAAAATAGTATTTTGAGATTACCGCTCTTGGTTCTCATGGGAACTTTAAAGAGAATGACTCTCTGACCACAAGACACCACAAAGCCTGTAGCCTGAGCTTCCCATTATATACTGTTAAGCTTTTATTGTCTACTAAGCCATAAACTTGGGGATTACTAGTAGCACTCCATCATCCAAAAAAATGTACTACAAGCAATTCTGTGGCCAGCTCCAGTAATGAATAAACAAGTTGCATAACTAAGCACCAAAAAGGAAACCTGTTAAAGTGAAATGAACACTATGAGAAACGGTGACTTGATCAGCCCTCACCCTGACTGTTGATGAGCAACTTAATATGCTATCCCTCTTAGTATTTTTGTTTGTTTGTTCTACTTAATACTTTTGGTTGACTACTGTAATCAATACACAATTATTCTTAAGTGCTGAAACTTAACTGAAAAGTGATCACTGTTAAATATAAGAGTGGGGATAAGAGAGGGAAGAGATGTGCAATTCGGGACATGCTCAAGCTGACTTACCTCAAACAGTAGGGTTAGAAACATACCAGGGGATTCCAATTCAATCCCATCAAGGTGGCATGTACCAATGCCATCTCACTAGTCCCAGTGATCAATTTCTGTTCATAATTGATCATAATGATAGGACTAAGAACCAAAGGGATCACATAAACAAGAATAGTGTCTGCAAATACTAGCTGATAGAATAAAAAAGGGAGAGAATGATCCAACATGGGAAGTGAGATACACAGCAGACCCATAGAATGGCAGATGTCCTAAACAGCACTCTGGCCTCAGAATCAGCCCTTAAGGCATGCGGATCTGGCTGAAAAGCCCACGAGAGTATTTCAGGCATGGAAAGCCAAGACACTCTGGGGAGAAAAAAAAAAAAAAAAAACTAAACGAAAGATCTCCGTGAGTGAGATCCCAGTGGAAAGAACGGGTCATCAAAGAAGGAGGTACCTTTCTCTGAAGGGAGGAGAGAACTTCCACTTTGACCATGGCCTTGTCTAAATATGATCAGAGTCGGTGAACTCAGGGGGCTTCCATAGCCTTGGCAGCTCATGACAAGAGCCTACGGTGATCATTGATGCCATAAACAAGAGTGTCAATTTGTTAAGTCAACAACAGGAGTCACTGTGCACTTACTCCTCATGTAGGATCTTTGTCCTTAATGTGCTGTACATTGAGATTTAATGCTATAACTAGTACTCAAACAGTATTTTTCACTTTATGTTTCTGTGTGGGAGCAAACTGTTGAAATCTTTACTTAATGTATGCTAAACTGATCTTCTGTATATAAAGAGAATCGAAAATGAATCTTGATGTGAATGGAAGGGGAGAGGGAGTGGGAAAGGGAAGGGTTGCAGGTGGGAGGGACATTATGGGGGGGAAGCCATTGTAATCCATAAGCTGTACTTTGGAAATTTATATTCATTAAATAAAAGTTAAAAAAAATAAAGAAAAAAAAGCAATTTGCTCACCATCTCTATATGCTGTGCCTACTTACTAAACGGATGTCTCTCTTTCGGTATACGTTTTTATCCTTTTATCCTTATACACCTTTTATTTCGGTACACATTCTAGGACCATGTGACTGGGGAGGCAAAGGACAAGTTACTTTCCAAATTATTCTGCCTAATTAACTGACTCCATCTTGAAGTGAAATTAAGGTATGGTTCTGCAAAATAGATTTGAAGTGAATATTACAAGTTGGGCAGCATTTAAAATGGGACATCAGATTTTCACCATCTTTTTTCTAGGAAAAAAAGAGAGTCAAAGGCAAGTACCTATCTGTCTGTCTATATCTATACACATTTATGGTCAATTTAATGATTTTTATCAAAGGTATTGGAAGAATGGGATAAGAAGATTTGGAGGAGGAGGATGTTGACAGATGTCTTACAAAGGATCTGGAGTCTAAAGAATTTTGTGAATCATGTGAGTATTTGCTGAATGACAGAATGTACCCAGGAATCAGAGGGACAAAATGACCTGCACTGCAAAGTGTTTGCTTATTGAATTAATGAACAAAATGTCAGTAGAGGTGGGGAGTACAACACGGACTGCCCTGTAAATCATCATATTGCAGTCCCCTCCTGGCTGCAGGGGACAGAGCACCACACACATATGCCTGAGGGCATGGTAGGTGATACTGAAACTTCTATGAAGTGCTGCAATACTGCAACAGTTAATTTGATGTCCATCATGGCTACTAAGAACAGGACAGTAGTATACACAGTACAGAGAGACTGGACAAAGGGATGATTCATATCCCAGGCTGGACAGAGCAGAAAGGTGAGAAACTTCATCATGCTACTCAGAACAGTGCCCAACTTAAACTTAATGAATTGTTCATTTCTAAAATTTTCCACTTATGTTTTAGACCGGGATTGCCTGTGGCTAACTGAAACTGCAGAAAGATAAACTGTGGATGATGGGGAGCTATCACATCCACAAAGCCTCTAATCAAACCTCAGAACCACATGCCAAGCAGATCAACAAATCATTCACTTCACAATGAAAACAACAACTCCATCCTTTTTCCCAACTCCAAGCATATCCATGTAAGCCTTCTTGCCTTGTCTCCCTCTACACTCAGTGCAGTCTATCCAATTTGGGGATATCTCTCTTTTTCTCTTGATCTTATCTTGGTTCTATTCCACTCAAGGCCTGACTGCTCATTATTCCTTTTCCCTTTCTACTGCTCCCTCCAGGCACAGACATGTTCCATCTATCTTTCAAAATAACCCTCACTTGACTGCCAACCCCACCTCTTGCCACCAATCATTTCTTCTTTAGTGCCCAGATAAGTGCCCTAACCAACTGGCTCTCTGGTTGTCTCCAATTCAAGTCTCTTTCAGCCTGAAAATCTAAAGGTCAACTTTGGACCTATTTTTCATGAATTAAAGCCATGGAGAATTGAGTACTGAAGTCAGGGAAGTAATTTTTCACCTAGAAAGATTTTAAGGTATCGCAAATTGAACTTTGAAAAGCTTATACAATTTGTGTTCATTCCAGCGGTAAGAAACAGAGTTTGGTATAGTATCTTAACTTGTAAACAAATTCGGGTGAATTTTTCCCTCCCATAGATTCTCTAAAATATACATTGTCCTTTCCAGGGATAATCTTCATTAGGCAGTGAAATTGGGACCCCCTCAGCCACAGAAGATATCCCAGATATGTGTGCTTCATCTAACTCTGTTAGTAGTTGTTGCAAGTGTCAAATACAATCATCACTTCTTAGTGTTTGGCTTGTCATATCTGAATATATGAATCATCTTTAAATATTGTACTTACAATGCCTTCTGTGAACAATCAATTTGCCCAGTTGTGCCTGGTAAAATTTAACATTATAATTTATTATTAAACCTATGCAATTAACTGTATTGCCATGAAAAGCAAAGGAAAACCAGTTATTTCTGAATCCTGAGAGATCGGTAAAAATCGGATATCAATTTTTATACTATAAGTCATTTCAATTTACAGATGCATAGTGTTTAAAGTTGGAGATAGCTTAAGAAGAAACAACATGAGTTCTCTATATAATCCTTAGAAGATAAAAATCTTAAAATTAATATTCTGAGCAGATGTTTGGCACAACAGTTAAGAAACACTGCTTTGAATGACTGCATCTCATATCAAACTCATATCAGAGTCAATTTCCAATGCCAGGTCGAATTCAAATTGCAGCATCCCCCTAATGTTCATCCTAGGAGGTAGCAGATGACGAGTCAAGTAGTTGAGTCCCTACCACCCAACTTGGGAGACTCAAATTGAGTTCCTCCATACTGACTTCAGTCCGGCCCACTCCTGACTGTTGATGGTGTTTGGGAAGTGGATCAGAGGATGGGAGATCACTGCCTGTCTCTGTCTATCTTTCAAATAAATAAATAAATAAGGATTTTAAAATATTAACAATATTCCAAATAAGCAATCACAATTAAACATCTCTTATTAGTTTATTCAGTCCTAAGCAACACATTTGTGTTCCAGTGGATCCTGAATCAACTCTGTGCTTCCCAAGGTCATCTAATAGTGAGCTAAAAAGTGCCCTGGAAATCCTGACTCAGTGGCCTGTTACGGTCTCAAAGACACAAAGGACGTGTCCACCTGGGGATGGTATGCACAGTTCATTCTTTGAAGGTTCAGTCTTTAAGAGTGTCTGTTACATCCTGTCCTTGATTCTCTGAAACTACTGTTGACTTAAAACAAAATCCTGGTCTGAGCTGTAAGCCCCAGAGTAAAAGTTATAGCTGCTGATGATATAGACTGCCATGGTAAATTTATTGCAAAAACCAACAGTATAGGCAAGGGAGAGAGTAAAATCCTCCATTGGGCATGACATATTATGCTTTATAAGAATGTCTTTAATGTTTTCTCTGAACCTAAGGACATACTATGATCAGGGGGAACATTAAAACACTCCAAGGTCTTCTATAACTTCTGAGAAATTACAGTAGTAACTTTACAAAGTTACCCTTTGAGTTAACAACTCTGCTTTCGGAGCTCTTACAGTGCTATTGGGGCTGATTAAGAAATATGGAGCATATCAAAAAAACTCAATTATTTCTAGATCTCACTTTTCATAATGTGAACGAATAAATCTTTATTTTATTTTATTTTCTGGGTCCCTACAGGGAATCTTTACTTTGTTTCTAAATCAAGTGTCCAATCTTGGAATGATAAAACTCAAACAAGTTTTCTGAAGTCTTTTGTCACTTGATTAAAAGAAAATCTGGCTGACTAACCGGTAAGAATCATAATATTTTACATATTCATAGCAAAGAATAACATTGCCTTTTAACAAATATTATCTTTTTCAAAAGTGAATGAAGGGGGTCAGCACTGTGGTGCAGCCAGTTCAGCCACTGCCTGCAACGAGCATCCCATATGAGTTCTGGTTTGAGTCCCGGCTGTTCCACTTCCCATCCAGCTTCTGCCTAATGTGCCTGGGAAAGCCAAAGGTGCTGTCCTATGAGGGCCCCTGCCAGCAATGTGGGAGACGTGGGTGGTTTCAAGCTCTTAGCTTTTGGTCATCCGGGGAGCAAAACAGCAGATGAAAGATCTTTCTTTCTCTCTACCTTTGCCCTCTCTCTCTGTACCTCTGCCTTTCAAGTAAATAATCTTTAAATGATAGAAGTGAGTGAAATGCGTTATTTTAAAATAAATTTATTCTTTTTTAAGAGTATTTATTTAATTGATTTGGGATGCAGCGAGAGACTTAGATATAGAGACAGACAGAGACCTCCCATAAACTGGTTCAACTCCCCAAATGCCTGGGAGCCGGAACTTCAATCCATACCTCATGTGTGAGTGGCAGGAACCCAAGTACTTGGGTTATCTTCTGCTGCCTCCCAGGGTACACATTAGCAGGAAGCTGAAACAGAGGGCAGCTGGGATTAGAACCTAGGTACCAAAACTGAGATATGGTGACTTACCTGAGGAACCAAATGCCCACTATTTCTACTTTTCTAACAATCAAGGATTTGAAGCATTCAGTCTTGAAACAGTAGAATATTTCAGAAGCATATGGAATATCTACAATCAGGGTAAACTACTTATATGGTGAATAAATAGTTTACCGGCTCTTTTGGGGCAGACTACATGTTCTAGAACAAAGTTATCCTATCATCATGTTTTAGATCAATTCATGCAATATTTTACACACAAAATATTCAAGCTCTTAAAAAATTACCTTTTGGGAAAATCATCAACCTGAATAATCTATGCCAAAATTTTAATATGTTTAATAATTTTTGTATCTCCACTAATTATAAACCAGGACTAATAATTTCATTCTGTTCAAATCTCCTTCAGCTTGCCTTACAAAACGAAATGCTTCTCTTCATTATTTCTTATTTTTATAGATTTTTGGAAAATTCACATTTATTTTAGGTCAAGATTTCTCATTCATTTTTTCTTAAAAGCAGAAGGCCTCATTAAGTCTAACATACAACTGTTTTCATACACATATATGCTCCTACTATACGCTTAGTATACCTAAGTAAATTAACTGACTTCTACTTAACCAGGAAGTACATACATGATAATTATCATCATATGCGGGCCGGCGCCGCGGCTCACTAGGCTAATCCTCTGCCTAGCGGCGCCGGCACACCGGGTTCTAGTCCCGGTTGGGGCGCCGGATTCTGTCCCGGTTGCCCCTCTTCCAGGCCAGCTCTCTGCTGTGGCCAGGGAGTGCAGTGGAGGATGGCCCAGGTGCTTGGGCCCTGCACCCCATGGGAGACCAGGAAAAGCACCTGGCTCCTGGCTCCTGCCACCGGATCAGCGCGGTGCGCCGGCCGCAGTGCGCCGGCCGCGGCGGCCATTGGAGGGTGAACCAACGGCAAAGGAAGACCTTTCTCTCTGTCTCTCTCTCTCACTGTCCACTCTGCCTGTCAAAAAAAAAAATTATCATCATATGCTAGTAATTTAGTGGGTAAACAAAGCTCACCCACTAGAGGCACATACATCACGTCTACCCCTCTATACAGTGACAAGTACAGCAGCACATAATCATTACAAGACCTAAAAGTATAGTAAGTGAGTGTTTCAGAAAATCTGTGGGAAATGGAACAAGAAGACAACTTATGTTGGTGCAAATTGATTTTGAAATAGTTTCTTTATGATAGGCATTTTCTGGGAACCTTTTAAAGGCCCCTCATATAGCTACTCCATAATCTAATAATGTAAGAATCCGAGTGACATATACTGAAAAGCATGCCTTATGGCCTAGGTGTCAGTGTTCTCTTACTTGAAAAACCATCTAGGAACCCAAAGGTTATTTATTAACCAGATTTAACATTAGTATAAGGTTATAAAGTTAACTAGGGATCTGGATTTTCTGTTTTAAGCTGACACATTAGGAATCACGATTTCTGCTGATATGAAACAATTTTTCAGACTTATGATTCAATTTAAATTAACACAATGTTGCATTATATATAATCAAATCATTTTTCAGTCTTATTTGATGAGTAAAGCAACATTAGAATGTAGAAAATTCAGACAAGGGGCCGGCGCTGTGGCATAGCAGGTAAAACTGCTGCCTGCTGTGCCGGCATTCCATATGGGTACCGTTTCAAGTCCTGGCTGCGCCACTTCCAATGCAGCTCCCAGCTAATGTGCCTGGGAAAGCAGTGGAAGATGGCCCAAGTCCTTGGGCTGCTACACGCATGTGGGAGACCCAGAAGAAGCTCCTGGCTGCTGGCTTCCGACTGGTCCAGCTCAGGCAGTTGTGGTCATTTGGGGAGTGAACAAGCAGATGGAACTCTCTCTGCCTCTGCCTCTCTGTAACTCTACCTCTCAAATAAATATATCTTTAAAATAAAAAAAGGAAAATTCAGACAAGCTAGTACCAACGAGTACTAAAATAAACAGAAATTTAATAATTACTTCAAAGAAAAGCCATATGGCTGTTTAATTACTTACTTATTTATCTATTTATATTTTTAAATTAGCCTGTTAAAAGTGTCAGTACTTATGCTATGTAACATGATGTTTAGATATATGTATACATTGTGGAATGTTCAAATCAAGCCGATTGACATGTGTATTGCTTCGTGTATTTAATCTTTGTGGGATGAGAACACTTTAAAGCTACTCTCTCAACAGTTTTCAAGTGTATGAGACATTGTTATTACTATAATTACCATGCTACACAACAGGGCTCTTGAATTTTTTCTCTTGTCTGTTTGAAACGTATCCTTTGACAAATGTCTCCCTAACCCCTGCATTCTCCATCCCCTGGTCACCATCGTTTTTACGAGTTTTAATATGGATCTGTTTTTAAATACAATTTATTGAAATAATACTATTTACCTAAGGATTTATCTTGTCTTTGTGAACTTGAATTCTTATATAAAAATATTGCTTAGTTATCAATAGAAGGGATTTTTCCCTTAAAAGCCTAACACATGTAAGTATTAAAAGGTCAGCTTCCTTATGTTCTACAAATGTGGGGGAATATGAGATTTACATTAGTCTTATTATTCTCTTTAAACTAATTATAACAGAGTTCCTTTAATCAGAGGAACATTAAAATCTAATTAATTAGTACCTAATGGAAGTAGGAAATATTTTATAGTGATACAAAAGATGCAGGCTATTCTCAATTACAGACACACAGGCACACAACTTGCAGTTTCATTTTCACAACCTCAGTTATGGGTAAAGCAAATAGAAGCACAGAAACTCATTCCTCTAGACCTCAAACAGCTACTCCCCTTACCAATAGGCACAAACCGATTTCTAAATTGATTTGCATACACGAATAGGCAAATAAGCATTAGATAATATGAAAGTGAGTTCTGTCACCTGTCATGCAACAGAGATTGCATGACAATCTCAGATTTCCATCATCTTGGTAGGGATCATCAAAAGGTCAGATCATAAATTTTCTGGTTATCGTCACCATTACCGAGGAACAAAACTTTCAATGTGCGAAATGGAACCAGAATCTAAGAAACAGAAGCAAAAACAAAGATGCAAAGCAGTAAAAATCAAGTGGAATCAGTAAGCAAAGGTAGATAATGTTTGATTGTCACTAAAATGACTTTAGGAATACAAAGCAAATGAACAAATAAACAAGCAAAAAGAATACACAAACACACATGCAAGCACACACACACACACACAGACACATACAGAGGGGGAGAGAGGGAGAGATTTGGCAGCACAATGCAATTGATTACCTAAAGTGAGACCACTTGGACATCTTGTCAATACCTCCAAAATCTCTGAGGAATAATTTTCAAAAGTAAAAACAGGGTCGGTGCTGTGGTATAGTGGGTAAAGCCTGCAGTGCCAGCCATCCCATATGGGTGTTGTTTCAGGTCTCTGCTCCTCCACTAATGATCTAGCTCCCTGCTAATGTGCCTGAGAAAGCAGTGGAAGATGGCCCAGGTCCTTGGGCCCCTGCACCCATGTGGGAGACCTGGTAGCAGCTCCTGGCTCCTGGCTTGGATCGTCTCAGCTCCAGATGTTGTGGCCACTTGGAGAGTGAACAAGCAGATGGAAGATATCTCTCTTTCTCTCTCTCTCTCTCTCTCTCTCTCTCTCTCTCTCTCTCTGCCTCTGCCTTTCTGTAACTTCCTTTCAAATAAATAAACCTTTTTTTAAAGAAGTAAAAACAGGCTGGTGCCGCGGCTCACTAGGCTAATCCTCCGCCTGCAGCGCCAGCACCCTGGGTTCTAGTGCCTGTCAGGGCGCCGGATTCTGCCCCAGTTGCTCCTCTTCCAGTCCAGCTCTCTGCCCCATGCCGTAGTGGCCACTTGAGGAGTGAACCAACGGAAAAAGGAAGACCTTTCTCTCTGTCTCTCTCTCTCTCTCACTGTCTAACCCTGCCTGTCAAAAAAAAAAAAAAAAAAAAAAAAAAACACAAAATTTAAAAACATAACATCCAAATATCCAAATATATAAACAAGTGTCAAATATAGTATACAACTTATTAAATAATGCAGCAGCAAGACGGAAAAATTATTCAAAGAATATTTGAGGATTATATTTGTGGTCAGTTTGATGAAGAACAAGATTGCTAATGTAGTTACAAAAGTGCTTAATGTCTTAACAGCAAAATAAGCCAAAACCTTTAGGTCATTTTTCCACTGGAAAGAAATTATTTACAATTCTAAGAAACAAAAATATACAAACTAACATGTCATCTGTCCAAGTCTGGGAAATTTAATCGGTTGTAAACAGTGAGTTGAACAAACATTCTCCTAGATAATAGAGAGAGCCTTTGGTGGTCCTGATGAACAGTGTCACTGTATATCACTGGAAAGTAATGCCATTTGTGTTTGTTTCTGCCCTATTTCAGAGTTGTAAATACTTTCTCATAACACACCCCTACTCCAACAGATCTAAAACTAAGTCCATTATCACTTTTTTGAGAACATTTCTCTTTTTCTACTTCCTATTTTAGCTAATGGCATCAATATACACTCAATCATCAAGTCCAAAGCTTGATAAACAGGTTCTTCCCTCCCATGCCCTACCCCCAATACAAACAACCACCAACTCTATGTGTGTTATTTTTTCAGTTTTTGAGATCTATCCTTGAAACTTTGTCTCTGCCACTTTTTGCGCCCTAAACAGACCCATGTGAACCTCACCATCAGATGAAGTGTGCAATCAGCAGGTTCCACAGTGGTCCCCAATGCACCCCGTGTCAAGATATTCAAACCTTTGTGTCATCCTCTACCTGGTGTTGGATATCATGGGCCTTCCTTCCTAAAGGGAGAAGAAGGCAAAGGGGCTGTGAGGTCTCTTTGGTTATGTTATAGAAGACTTTAACTTCTTTCTTCTAATAGATTCTCTCCCTTGCTGGCTTTGAGGAAGCAAACCTCCATGTAGACAAGGGACAGAGGCAGTCTCTAGGCAACAGCTAGCAAGCAGCTGAGGTTCTCAGTCTGACAATTCGCAGGGTGTTGAATCCCACAGGCTAACAGCCACCTGAGCTTAGAAGCAGATCCTTCCCTATCCGAGCCTCAAATCAGATTCCAGCCCTGGCCAACATCTTCACTATACCCTAGTGAGATTCCCATGGAGCAGAAAACCTGGTTAAGCCGCACTCTAAATCTTAACTTTCAGAAATTCCGAGATAATAGATGTTTGCAGTTTTACCTCCTAAATTAGCAGTAAGGTGCTAGGAAGCAATGTATAACTAATATTGGAGCTTTTAATATTTATTATTTTCTAAGATTACATATTTTTAATTTACATGAGAGTCAATTTATTTGCTCCACTAAATAAAGACTTCAACAAATAAAAGTAAAATGATCATAGGTAAACAGGTTTTCAAGCCCCCACTTCCACAGGATTCTTTATAGTTAGGAAGCAGAGTCATCAAACTGACCAAATTGACTTACTTGAAAGGCAGAGTTACACCGAAAGAGGGAAAAACAGAGAGTCAGAGAGATTTTCCATTGGTTGGTTCACTACTCAAGTGACTAAAGCCAGGAGCCTGGAATTTTCATCCTGGTCTCTCATGTGGGTGGCAGAGGCCCAAGCACTTGGGCCATCTTCCACTGCTTTCCCAGATGCAGTAGCAGGGATCCAAACTTGCAGTAGGATGCTGACATTGCAGGCAGTGGCTTATCCCACTGAGCCACAACACTGGCCCCTTCATGTAATTTTTAATTTATAAGTTCCCTGAATATTGGATCACCTCACCCCCACAAAACTTTTTCACTGCTACCAGAATGTTCTTACTAACAGTATTTTTGTACTTTAAACTGCTCAACGATTACTCATTGCTAATACAAGAAAATGCAGCTGGCTAGCACACATCTTCAACGATCTGGCTACCATTTATTTTCCAAGGGTAATTTCCTATCATTCCACAAAGAGCATCCTAAGTGAATGTAGCTCATCCTCTGTATCAGACACTATCAAATTTCCCTGCATTTGCTGGTGTGTTTTTTCTGTTTAGATCCCCTATCCTCTATCCCAGCTTCCAACAAATGGTAAACAACTCATCTGCCGGATACAAATACTATGTCATATCCTCCATAAATCAGACACTCATGGGACTTACCATGTTGTGGCATAATTAACTTTGAAATTAGTATCTTGACCATGAGGTTGTGGTCAGATGGCTGGATCTAATTGTATTTATGTTTGTTTGGGGTAGCATTGATAAAATTTACATGTCCATCATATACATATGGAAAAATTCATTCTGTAAAGTTCTTCAATACAGTATTGAATGACTTAAAAATATGTTTGCTTAGCTTTGTTGCTTATAGAAAGCTACATATAGGATCTTGCTGTTACCCTTGTCCTTACACACACACACACACACACACACACAGAGGGTACTTCAACTTTTAGTGTAAAAGGGAATAAAATATAAGTTGGGGGGGGGGGCTGGCACTGTGGTATAGTGTAATAAGTCTCTGCCTGCCGTACCAGCATCCCATATGGGCACCAGTTCTAGTCCTGGCTGCTCCTCTTTTGATGCAGCTCTCTCGTATGGCCTGGGAAAGCACTAGAGGATAGCCCAAGTGCTTGGACCCCTGCACCCGTGTGGGAGACCCGGAAGAAGCTCCTGGCTTCTGGCTTCAGATTGGCTCAGCTCTCGCCATTGCAGCCATTTGGGGAGTGAACCAGCAGATGAAAGAGATCTTCCTCTCTGTCTCTCCCTCTCTCTGTCTGTAACTCTACCTCTCAAATAAATAAATAAAATCATTTTTAAAAAATACATTGATTTTGGCATGAAAAGTTTTTTGATTCTATGCACAAAAGGGGTCTTCAAAAAGTTGATGGAAACTGCTTTATGAAAAAATAAGTATGAATTTCAAAAATTTTGCACCTGAGTCATCTTATCTTTTTTTAAGATTTATTTTATTTATTTGAAAGTCAGAGTTAAACAGAGAGGGAAGGAGGCAGAAGGTAGATAGAAAGAGAGAGAGAGAGAGAGAGAGTTCTTCCATCTGATGGTTCACTCCCTAAATGGCTAAAGTGTCCAGAGCTGGGTTGAATTGAAGCCAGGAACCAGGAGATGCTTCCAGGTCTCCCACACAGGTGCAGGGACCCAAGGACTTGGGCCATATTCCACTGCTTTCCCAAGCCATAGCAAAGAGCTGGATCAGAAATGGAGCAGCCGGGACTTGAACTGGTGCCCATATGAGATGCCAGCACTTCAGGTAGTGGCTTTACCTGCTACACCTTATCTTTAAAAAAAACCCTTTTATTTAATAAATATAAATTTTGAAAGTACAACTTTTGGATTATAGTGTTTCTCCCCCCATAACCACCCTCCCACCCACAAACCATCCCATCTCCTACTCCCTCTCCCATCCCATTCTTCATTTGAAATCTTTGCTTAATAAATACTAAATTGATCTTCTGTATATAAAGATAATTGAAAATGAATCTTGATGTGAATGGGATTGGATAGGGAGCAAGAGATGGGAGAGTTACAGGTGGGAGGGAAGTTATGGGGGGGGGCACTGTAATCCAAAAGCTGTACTTTGGAAATTTATATTTATTAAATAAAAGTTTAAGAAGATTCATTTTTAATTATCTTTATATACCTAAGATAAACTTTGTATATACTAAGTAAAGATTTCAACAGATTGTAACCACACAGACACACAAAGTATAAAGTACTGTTTGAATACTAGCTTCACTGTTAATTCGCATAGTACAACACATTAAGGGCAGAGATATGAAGCAAGCCCACCTTATCTTTTAAATCCACTTTTCTACAAACTTTTTGAAGTACTCTCAAATATAATTCCTGTTAATTTAATGTTTTCTAAATGAAATAATATGACTGACTTCCATTATTTAAAGGAATTCTTAAGTAAATCTTTATTTAAAGCTTTTATTTAGTGAATTCATTTTTCATAGGTACAACTTTAGGAATATAGTGGTTCTTTTCCCCATACCCGCCCTCCTTCACTGACTCCCATCCCTCATCCTACTCCCTCTCCCATCCCATTCTTCATTATGGTTCATTTTTTTTTTTTTTTTTGACAGGCAGAGTGGACAGTGAGAGAGAGAGACAGAGAGAAAGGTCTTCCTTTGCCGTTGGTTCACCCTCCAATGGCCGCCGCGGTCGGCGCGCTGCGGCCGGCGCACCGCGCTGATCCGATGGCAGGAGCCAGGAGCCAGGTGCTTTTCCTGGTCTCCCATGGGGTGCAGGGCCCAAGCACCTGGGCCATCCTCCACTGCACTCCCTGGCCACAGCAGAGGGCTGGCCTGGAAGAGGGGCAACCGGGAAAGAATCCGGCGCCCCGACCGGGACTAGAACCCGGTGTGCCGGCGCCGCTAGGCGGAGGATTAGCCTAGTGAGCCGCGGCGCCGGCCCATTATGGTTCATTTTTAATTTAACTTTATATACAGAAGACCAACTCTATGCTAAATAAAGATTTCAACAGTTTGCACCAACCCACCCACCCACCCACAAACACACACACACACACACAACATATAAAGTACAGTTTGAGAACAAGCTTTACAGTTAATTCTCATAGTACAAATCATTGAGGACAGAGGTCCTACATGGGGAGTAAGTGCACAGTGACTTCTGTTGTTCATTTAACAATTAACACTCTTATTTATGACATCAGTGATCACTCAAGGCTCTTGCCATGAGCTGCCAAGGCTATGGAAGCCTTTTGTGACCACAGACTCCATTAGTATTTGGACAAGGCCATACGCAAAGCGGAAATTCTCTTCTCCCTTCAGAGAAAAGCACATCCTACTTTGATGGATCCTCCTTTGTTAAATCAAGAAATTCTTCTGAGAGCATGTTATTCTTGCGTACCCTTACTCTTTGTTGCCCTTAGGTTATAGTGAGTTACTTGTCTTTAAGTGAAGCTCATTAGGGGCGGGTGTTTGTTGCAGCAATCAAGACCCTGCTTGGTATGCCTGCATCCCATGTTTAAGCTTGAATTTGAGCCCTCGTCCTGCTTCTGACCCGAATTCCTGCTAATGAGTGCCCTGGGAGGCAGCAGGTAATGGCACAAGTACCTGGATCCCTGCCACCCTTATGAGAGAAACAGACCGAGTTCCAGGCTGGCACATTGGGAAAGAACACTGAATGGAAGTTCTCCCTCTCCTTCTCCCTCTCCCCTCTTCCCTCTCTCTCCTAATTCCTCCCTCTTTCCCTTCCTTTCTTGCTCTAACCCTCTTCTCTCTCTCTCACACACACATACACTCTCTAACCCTCTTCTTTCTATGTCTTTCAAATGTATAAATTCATTATTTTTAAGTGGAGCTCATTTATTTTCAGTCCTATGAAAGTAATATATTTGAGCAAATGCTTTTCTATCCCTGATAGTTCTCGAACATACATTAGGATTGACATTTAGATTATTTAATCCCAGGTAGATAAAGAGAGAGACAGAGAGAGAGAGAGAAGCTGTAGCTCAAGCCTATACAAAAATCAACATTGAAATAATTTTTGAAATCAATGCCATGACAAAGCAAGAATTACATGAATAACATTTGATGTTGAGTAAAATGTCTAGACTACATGTTTCAAATCATAGCGAAAGTCTCCATGTTCAGGCCTCTTAACTGGGAAAGAAAAGCTGAGAAGATTAAAGAATGACTAGTAGTTGAAGGTAAGTTAGACACCTGTTTCAAGTATTTTCTTCAAAGGGTGAAGAGCATAGATAAACAGAGTTCCAAATTTTAGGAAGAACAGGGCACTGAAGACAAATTTTGTATCCTTAAAAGGGGTCAGCCACTCAAGAACAACCAACCAACCACAGCTTTCTCTTATTTTTGCCTCGATTTTGCACAATACATTACTGAGGAAGGGACAGAACAAAGCAAATCAAAGGAGAATCCTTGTCATATGCTCCTGTTCCTTTCTTGGGTAAAACCGTAGTACTTACTTAAATACATAAAATTTGTATTACCTGAGCAAAAGTTTGGGAAATTTTTTCTTGTTTGCTTTTTTATAAAAAAGTGCCATGCATAATTTACCCTGAAGTGTTTGCAGTGACCTAAAACAAGATTGTCAAATATCACTGGCAACTTTCCTGGGCTTTACCTTGGTGCCTTTTCAGAAATTTAACATTTGAGATTATATCTCCAGTGGTTGAAAGAAATGACAGGTGGCTCAATAGTCAAACCAATTATTAAGGGAAAAAGAAGCAAATTGACAGTTTTCTTTTTCTATATTGGCTCTTTGCTTGTTACACAAAAAATGCTTAAAATCATCATTTACTTTGTTTCACACTAAATATTTCTAATGTAAAAATTGATTATATTTTCAGAATTGAATTTGTTTTATTTGTAAAGGGACAGTTGTCTCTGGTTATCACAGGGTTTTATTTCTGGAAAGGGTTTTATTTTCATCCATTATTTTAGAGGCAGAGACAGTGTGTGTACTCTCAACTGGCATTTTACTCCCCAGACACCTACAATAGCTTGAGCTAAGCCAGGCTGATGCCAGGACCCAGGAACTCAGTACAGGTCCCCTGCCTGGATGACAGGCTGAGCCAGCTACTTGAGCCATCAGCTGTTGTCTATTCGGGTGTCCATTAACAGAAAGTTAGATTCGAAGCACACCCAGGCTCAAACTCAGGTGTTCCAATATGGGATGCAGCCATCTCAACAAGCTTCTTAACTACTAGACCAAATACCTGCCCTTGCGAAGGAGTTTTTAAAGTTACTTTTACTTGTTTCTCAACTAGATAATGGTACAATCAGTTGGGAAAACAAAGTGCCTTTGTGTTTATGGAAACCATTATCCTGAAGAAGCAGAGAAGAGGAAGGATGAAAGTAAAGAAAATCATGGAGATGCACATCCCAGAAAGGTGCTGGGGAGAGAAAACCCACAAGGCTTTCATACTTGGCCTTGTTGATCCTTGCTTGGTTAGTGCAGATCTAGCCCCATATTTTATTTTGCAGTTGAAGAAGGGAGTACCATGGCAAGTCAGGTCTTGTTCCAACACCAGGCAAGAGTTTGTTGAAGAGTTACAAAAACTTAGAGTTGCAAAAGCTCAGGCATCACCTAGCCCAACAGACTTTCCACCTGACCAGATGAGTGTAATTTAATGATTTTGGAGTTCTGGTCTAATTAGAACACCTTCCTTCTTTCTCTTTGAACTTTTCTAAACTAATGGGACAATTTTCTCATTTTTTCAGACCTCAGGTAAATTGAAATGCCATAAAGCAAGCTGCTTAAACACATTTCACATTGTGTGCTTCCAGTGAGAAACCAGAATCCGTGGGCAATAGATGCTTCCTTTTTCTCCTACACAATTGCCTGGCAAACTCATTCATCTTCCAAATCCTTGCTCAGGTGTAGTAGCTAACCCTCCATTTGCTTACAGAATAGCAAACATGCACGTTACATTTCTGCAGCATGTACAGGTTGTAGACTTCACATGTTGCATCTGTGATATCACATGAAATTTGATTTTCATATGTCTGCTCTTCAATCGGATTTTTTAATCCTTTGGGACAAGGAGTGTCATTCTTCCTCCAGTGACTGGTACAATGACTAGTATGTAGTACATGTTCTGTAAACTATTGGCAAGAAAAAGGCCCCCTGTTTATTTTTAAAACAGTGGAGATATAAAAATCATTTATGTGTAACAAATTTAAAATTATTGCCTTATGTGTACTTATATACAAAGCATCACCCTGTTAGTGAATTTCCTGGTGATGTTTTTCACTTCCATCTTATATTTCTCTGTAGAAGTATTTACTGTGCAATTCTTTCAAACAAGAATGTCAATGGTTTCTCAAATTTATTTTACCTTAATCATGAAATTGTGAGGTGTTTTTGCATCCTAAGTACTGCTTTTCAAAACAGTTACTGCAGCTTTCAAGATAACTGATGGAGATGAATGCATCGTCTTTTGCTCGGTGACCTGACCTGTTCACAGAACATGTGATTTTAAAACGGCATAGAGTGCTTCAGTTTTTAAGTCTTTTAGAATTATCTAAAGTTCTAAGAAGCTAGCTGTTGTGTTTAAAATTATATAAGAAAAAGTGTGTAAGGCTACCATCTGCCTGACCTAGGAGGCGTATAAACTAGTGAAAGCACTTAGGAAAATTTTCTAGTAGTTTGCTTATGACCACTCTATAATCACTGCTTAGAGTAATCTCTACTATCCAGTTCCACATTCTTAATCCTGGTATTTCTGATCATTTTCTAAAGCCAAAAATCTATTTTCAATGTGCATTTTATGTAGTTTTTCCATAGATATGCTTTACTCTTGAAAAGAGCATGTTTAACATTTCATACACATTGAAAATTTTGAAAGTCTTTGCTTTCAAGTTCTATACTTTATCATCATTTCAAATACCCATCACGGGGAAAACAAAAATCCAGTGAACATAATTCAAAGATTTTCAAGCCCTCAAGAGTGGCACAACTTTTAGGACTAAAGTCATAAACCATTTCGACTTTGAAGCCAGGACAAATAATCTTCTCTAGACCTGGTCTCTGGAATGAAGGAGAGAGAGAGTCATTAGGATTGCGTTGTGAAAGAGAAAGGCTCAGTGTTTTCCTGGTGTGGATAATAGCCCATTGTGGATTTCCAGTCACCTAGGATATCTTCTCAGGTATTAGTGCCCATTTGCAGTAAATAAGTAAATAATGGAGTAAAATGTGAGGGCAGGGAAGTATTCAAGAATTTCATATTTGAGATTTGCAGTAGGACTATAGGTAAAGGAATTTAACTTAGAAGTTATATGTCAGAAAAGAAGGCAGGAGGTCTGTTGGATAATGATAACTAATATTTATTGAGAGTTTACTCTGATCCAAGTGTGGATCAGATCTTTAGTTCTAAGAGGTCTGAATACGTCGTCCCATCTAATCCCCTTGACAGGTTTAATAGGTTCAGGACTATTATCTTTGTTCCACAGATGAAGAATAGGAAGCTCACAGAATTGGCTCAAGTGATTTCCCCCAAACAGGAAAGCTAAGGAGCAACATACCGGTACTCAATCCAGGCAGACCACCCCTAATTTATGCACAGCTAAGCACAGCTGCCTTTGTGTTATATGTGTGAGCCCTTTGATAGGCAAAGTGCAACATACAAGCTGACTTCAGAAATAAGAACTCACCTACGAAATGAGATCCAGGGAAGAATTAAAAGTTTTGCATCCCTGATTCAGAGGGAAATCTACTTTGGGGAGTACACTTTGTACTCTGAAGTGGAGGTGAAGAAAGGGAGGGGAGGCATGTTCAGTAGAGAAGTAAGGTCCAACTGGGCAAGGCAGTGATGCAACAGAGAGTAGGACATCAAGAGGAAAGAATAAGAAAGGAGAAGAGAGTTTCAAATAGTTTGTGTATGCAGAGTAACCACTTAATAGGAGGAATATTTGGAAGACTTTTCCCTGCCTCACCAGTACACAGCAACGTACAAGCAACATTTATTAGCATGCATGCATAAGAGGCACCCAGTTAAAGCTGATGATGCTCAGCACCTCAAGGTCTAGTTGGGAAGATAGGCATCAATCAAGGTCTAAAATAATCACCTAGACTGTAAAATTTGTAGTGCGGAATGCGTCAAAGAGAGACATGGGGGGCTAAGAGCACTCTAATAGGGAAAGTTGTCCTCTTAGCAGGGTAAGAGACTGTTTCCCTTAGGAAGTAAGTCTCTAACTTCTACCCAGAGAGTTAATTAAGCAGAGATATGTCCACAGGAATTTACATTAGATAATTTATATTGCAAAGATTCTATCAAGGGAAACAAAATGCATTTTAACATTAAATATGTATGAGCAATGGGAGGCAAATAACTCCCCAGCAATTTCTGAAGAACATAAAATGTCACTTTGAATAATTCAGATAAAATTCTCTCTTTCACTCATTTTATTTGCCCCTATAATTATTGGCATATTAGCAGGCTGTTCATCTATGTAAGTTCTTGTCCAAAGTGGCTATATATGCAGATTATTTGGTGAGTTTGATTATGGTAGATTGCATATTTTCCCCCAAGAGATTCGTTGGTGTTAGTGTCGGGGAGAAGCCCTGGCATCTGCATTGATACAATGGATCTCAGAAGGCTTTGAGGAAGGGGATGACAGTATAACCCTAGCTTATACAATTGTTTCTATATTAGCATAGGTGCATTTTCTCTACTATGTTTATTTCAGCATCTCAGCATTATAATATAGATTTCCTGTTCAATTGATTAATATTAGTATATTCATGATATAAATTATGATATACAGTCCATTTAACCAAAAGTTGTATTAACGATTTCTACATGATCTTCCTGTTTCAGGTAAGCTTAATTAATTGGCATTTCCAAGCAAAACATCTCTTGATCAGTTTCGATGTGCTAGCAGAGAAAGATGAATGAATCTATCAAACGCTTTATTATAGCTATTTTTTATGCTGTCACAATACAGAAGGATCAGAACAAGTGGACAGAGAACTGAGTGCGTAACACAGCACAGGATTCTGTAACAGTTGCTTAGTTATTTGTGTGAGAAAGTAACTCAGGGAAAACAATAAAAAAAAAAAGTATAACAAATCTCTGCAGAGTGTGATTTATATGTTAAACAATGAGATTGAAGGTCTTACAATCGTTTTTAAAGATTTAACAATAAAAATCATAAGTGATTACCTGTTCATGTTAGTATGGTTTTCAGAATCTTATGAGGGTCATCTGTTAAGATCTAAAAATGGAAAAACAAAACTAAACAAAAATATCCATCTCTTGCATACTAGCTGGTGCCCAACATTCCAGTTAAAACATTCTTCTCTAAGTCTTGCTTTTCCTCCTTCACCTTTTTCTCCCCACTGTGGGCCACTGACACCTCTGCGTGGATTACCTCTGAAGTTTTTAAGAGTAGGTTATGATGGAGAGAGAGGAGGCAAAACACCAAAGAGAAATGTTGGAGTTGTGGTGGTGGAAAGAAAGATGAAGGGGATGGACAAAATGGTGTCATAACTATTTTGAGCTGAAATGGCATAATTATGCTTCAAAGGGACTTTGTGAAATTAAAACTGTTGATTGAATTTAAAGGAGCTTGAAATGGCCAGAGTATAGAAAAATGAATAGGAAGCCCAGAGACAACCAAACCCTTCCATTAGAGGCACAGAAAAGGGTTATGAAGGGGAGAATCTTAAGCAAGAATGGTGAAGAAGAAATAAGGAATCACACGTGGCTCCTGGGCCCCAAATAGATCAACTGAAGAGGATCTCTGCCACAGGGTGATCCTTTCATTTGCACGTTTAAAAGCATCACAAGGAATTCTAGTGTGGAGCCCCAGTTCAAAAGGGTTAATTCTTCCTGCCTGCCCTCCTTCCTTTTCCTTGTTTCCCAACTAGGAGGGGCTCTCTGTTGTCCTTGTTACAGTAGGATAAGGCAGAACCATAAAAAGAATGCTGTAAAATAGAGGTAGGTGAATGCTAGCACATACAGGCAAACTTTTATCAAATTTTCTTTCTCAGATAGATCCCAAGAGTAATTTCCACAGAAAACACCTCTCTAGGGTAGTCAAATGTTAAGGCACTAAAATGATTAATTAAATTGCAATGTCTCTTCCTATATGAACAAAATGCTACACTCAGAAAAACACATTTTGAAGGCAAAAAGTTTATGATATCTTCTAGATCAAAAGAAGTACCTAACAGCATCATTTATCATGCTTGATAATAACTCAATAGTCATTTATGTCCTAAGAGCTAATAAACATTTGAGAAAAAAATGTGTATTTCCAAAATGTAACATTTCATTTTTAAATAACCACAACTACATGCTAATAGGATACAGCTGTCCCTGGTGGAACCTGTGCAACTCCTCACACCTTGAAATCAGTTTTAATACTGCCACTCTCATTTTCTGCTCCTCAAGGACTTTTCACATGCTAACTGCTTTTTATCACAGCAACCACTAGAAACCGAGCTTCATAAAGATATTATGTCATTGAAAAACGTACAATGCAATGAATGTTGACACTGTACTAATTCAAGCTGTACTTTGTACAGTGTCTAATACGTGCCAACTATCAGTATCCAACAGATACTGAACAAGACTGTGCTCTCCTTTGAAGCTTCAAATGCCTCTCCGCACGTAGTGAATTTGCTATAGTGACCTGGGATGCCTACGTGCAAAATTGGGAAACCATGGATTTCGCATCATCTGAAAATTTCAATTTTTCCTTAGGTGTTTCATAGTATGACATTAAATAGTACCAACATGTATAAATAATCATTTGTCAATGGGGTTAAGTCAAATAGCAAATTACTAAATTTAAGAAATAATTGATGGCAATAGTCAACACTATTTTTTAAATTAAGTAATTTCCTTATGATGTAAAGTATCACATTTTTTTCAGGTGAGGAAAGCTAAATGATTTTGTTGATTTTTGTTGACTTTTATGTCAGAGGCCCTTTGCACTTTTAAGACATACCTCTTATTTTATAGTCAAGGAAACTAACGGTCAGAGAGATTAAATGACATTTGCAAATCACATTGCAAGTGAACCACAGATTTAAGACAGTGCTCCAGGTCTCCCAAGACCAACTTCTTGAATTACTGAGCAATAACATCTTGTATAGACAACAGGTCTCTGCAGCTCCTCCTGGGCTATCCTACCCAATGAAAATACCATTGAAGACATTTTACCCAAATATTGGAACTAGTTATTTGGGAGTCTTATGCTATCCTCTTACCCAGGTGTCTAAGATCCTGTTTAAGTGTCATTCACTTTAAGTCAATCATAGGAGTAAAACCTACAGCCTGGAAGAGGGAATTTCTTACTGGCACACAATGGTTTAGGGCTGATCACCATGTTCATCCAAGCACAGATGCTGGAAATGCTCCCCCTCCTCATTCTGTATTTTTGCCCCAGGACTTCCACTGTCTAAGAGAAGGTCTTAGACTTTGCAGTCTGCAGGCTGTGATAATCCTATCAACTGCAAGCCAAATAAATAAATAAATAAATAAAAATAATTATGGAATTTGAGAAACTATGGTTCTCTCTACCCCCTCCCCAAAGTGCCCCTTTAATGGGTATATTAAATAAGCAAAGGAACAACAAACATCTAAAATGAAGTAAAAAGCAAAGAGATGAGTGACAACATTTTTCTTGGGCCATCATCAATTCCTTCCCCGTCCATAGAGACATGCCCATCTCCTATTTGGTGGCAGGATTGAATCCTGTTCTTCCTTTCTGTGTAAGCTGACCTCAGAGACTTGTTTCACTAAAATGATGCAAGACAAGAGATGTTTTGTGGATTGGTGACATCATAACAACTTTGAGATTTCTGCCTGGGTCTCTTGGAGCACTTCTTTTAGAAGGAGACTTCTTTGGAAAATCCAAAGTTCTGAACCTACTACTCTGACAGTACAATGTGTGGAGACAGAGAAATACAGGCCATATGTCAGCCTTTCTATTAACCCAACCTTGGCTCCAGACATGACGGTACCATGTCTGGAAGAGAATCCAGCAGCCCCAGGCTTTCCTGTTGATGCTACAGGGATCAGAGATGAACCACCTAGCTTAGCCTCTCCTGGATTTGTGACTCACAATAGTGCAATAAAGTAATTGGTTAAAGTCAATGAATTTTGAGATGGCTTGTTAGGCAGCAGTAAGAAAGCAGAGTTGACTATCATATGTTCCTTCAAGGCCACCTTGAAGTATCATATTGGCTGCATAAAGATCAACTAATTTGCCGTATGTGGCAAGGATAACCATGACTTTTAGATTCTTTGACTGATGACACATATGCATTCACTTTGGGATTCTACTTCAAACCAGTTTTGCCCCATTATTCCAGTTATTAATTAATTAAATACATCTTGGCCACATATACATATTTATTATATATTCTGCTTGAGAATCATGTCTTTAACTTTGGAAATTATGCTTAGACATATGGAAACAAACATTCTTCTCTAGGGAGTTCCACTTAACTTCCTGTCACATTTCTCAGCAAAGTGCAGGGGAGAGGTTCGAGGACACTTCCCTTGAAAAGTGCTGAGTGCTGTGGACCCCAGGGGTTTGTCAGTGCCCCACGAGGCTCCTTACTGAGAGACTATGCATTGTCAGGTTTGGGGCTTGCTGTGTGGTTCCTTGGGGACCTGGAATTGCTTGTGTGGGTGTATTGGGTACATCTGTCCCCAGGCCTCAAACCATGGTGGAGCCTCTCTGGAGTTGTTTGCCAACATCCCAACCCAGAAATCAAGGGTCCAAGACCATTTTCATTGAGCTCATGTTTCCTTTCCTGCAGGAACTCTTCTTTCTTTTCTTTTCTTCCCCACCCCAGCACCCACTGTACTTCTGAAGGCCATGTCTCATTTTTCCTGGATCACTACAGTGAAGTATTACAATTGTGCAGTTCCCAATCTGGCCTTGGCTTGCTTGGATAAAGTTTTGTATGGCATAGATTCTATATTGTAATGATGTTCTATGCAAAAAAAAAAAAAAAAATGAAATTGTAAAATTTATTGTTTTAATGTATATGCATGTTTAGTGATAGTTCCATCTTGAAATAAAATTTATAATTCGTTTTTAAAATAAAAAGTCCACAAAAGGTATATTTAAAAAAACTTTGCATAGATTTTAATATGTTTGGCACCAAAATAAGCTTATTTAATTCAAAAGTTCCATGTACATTTTGAAATATTCTTATTTTATCACAATATGGTCTCCCAGTACTGGGCAAAGCCAAGAAGGGCATCTGTCTAGGTTTACATTGCATTATTTTTCCCACAAAGCATTTCCCTGGTTCTCCCTACATACAAGACTCGCATAAAAACCAACAAAACAGAACCACCGTTCCTCCTTGAAGTCCCAAATCTGCTTTGTCATAATCCATCTGGACTCTGGTATCTATTTATATGCTTTATTATTAAAAGTCTATGTAGGCCAGTGCCACGGCTCAATAGGATAATCCTCCACCTGCGGCGCCGGCACACCGGGTTCTAGTCCCGGTCGGGGCGCCGGATTCTGTCCCTGTTGCTCCTCTTCCTGTCCAGCTCTCTGCTGTGGCCCGGGAGTGCAGTGGAGGATGGCCCAAGTGCTTGGGCCCTGCACCTGCATGGGAGACCAGGAGGAAGCACCTGGCTCCTGGTTTCAAATCAGCATGGTGCGCAGGCCGCAGCGCACTGGCTACAGCGGCCATTGGGGGGTGAACCAATGGCAAAGGAAGACCTTTCTCTCTGTCTCTCTCTCTCTCTCTCTCACTGTCTACTCTGCCTGTCCAAAAAAAAAAAAAAAAAAAAGTCTATATAAACTTAATAGACTAGAAAAAAAATCAGTGAGAGGTCTGTGTGTCACAGACCTGTGCACATTGTCTAACCAATTACACAACAAATATTTGTTTGGAATAATTGTGGTTAATAAAAAGTTTACATTGCTTTCAAATACTTTTTCCTACAAGAAGAGACTAATGACTCATTAATTACATCCAATTTGCATAATTCATTTAATGTTTTGAATTTTTTGTTTTGAATTGTCATTTCACCATCTCCAAATTGATATGTGAAAATTCTACAAAAAATTTTAGTTCCCTGTCTCCTAGGAGATATCAATAGTAATTTAAAATGAGAGAGTTTTGATTTCATTTGGACTCTTGAAAAAAATTAAAAATTAAATTTGTTTTGAGTGTATGATTCAAAA
Source organism: Oryctolagus cuniculus (assembly GCF_964237555.1). Lineage (NCBI taxonomy): Eukaryota > Metazoa > Chordata > Mammalia > Lagomorpha > Leporidae > Oryctolagus > Oryctolagus cuniculus. The sequence goes on along the minus strand of NC_091439.1, from coordinate 9,056,152 downwards.
ATATATATCAAATTATGTCTCTATATGCTACAAGGATAAACACTTATTAAATAAAATTGAAATTTCTAAAAGGGTACATGTTTCCTCTTTAACCATGGATTTTCTGTGCATGTTTCAGATAATCAAATGAAAATTTGCATTGATTAAATTCTGAATTGCACATAAAAATGTCCCTTCCTTTATTCTTCATTAAAATTTGAACCATGAATCATTTGCATTTAAATACTCTTTTAGATTTGGTTCCTTACCAGTCTCAATATCCATTTGGATGATCACTGAAAGATAAAAATCTCAGCAAAACGTGCATATGTTGCTTAGAATTCTAATTACTTTGAATCCACGATTAAAAATCCAAAACAAAAATGAAAACCCCAAATCTGTAGAAATAAAAATCATGGCAGAAGATATTTATGCTCAGGGTAGGATTTAGTATACATTTTACTTTGAATGACAGCTGTTTTTCTTGAATAAGACACCTGCCTTCTGTACAGAAAAATTTTAAGAAAATCTAGACTAGCTTTGTAAAATTCATGATTTGGTCACCATTGCTTATACATTCTCACTGTACTGGTCCATTCACTACTAATGAACCAAATTTAGGTCAGAAAACAAACCCAAAGTAGTGCCTTTTTCTTAAGAACGAAGTTGTTAGGTAGGATTTTTTTTCAAAATTGCTTTTGTTAAGAAAAAGACTATTTTAAAATACTCTATTCATGTAAACTGGCTTCTGTTTTATATTTCTGCTCTACGTGGTCTCAATCTTAGCCGTTCAAGTGTTAACTCCCATGGCTTCTGCTTTTCCATGAAAGAGAAAATGAGCACAGATCCAGTCAGAAATGTGTCTAGAGGAGCAGGCATTTAGCTTAGCCGTTAAAATATGGCTAAGAGGCTGGTGTCCCATATCAGAGTACCTGGGTCTAGCTGGGCTCCGATTCCTAAAGGCGGCTCCACGCTAATGCAGATCTTGAGAGGCAGCAGTGACAGCTCAAGGCATTCAGTTCTTGCTCCCCACGTGGACGATCTGGATGGAGTTTCAGGCTCTGGGCTTCAGCACCCACGCTGTCTTGGGAATTTGGAGAGTGAGTCAGCAGAAGAGTGCTCTATCTCTGTGTAATAGAAAAGTGTTAAAAATGTGTCTACAACATATTGAGAATTTACATCAAAACCCAGTGGCATTAGGATATCTAGGTTCTCCAATAATTACTACAAGGGAATATTATTAAATTTTTTTAAAGAATTTAATAAGCTGGCCAGCGCCGCGGCTCAATAGGCTAATCCTCCGCCTGCAGCGCCGGCACACTGGGTTCTAGTCCCGGTCGGGGCGCCGGATTCTGTCCCTGTTGCTCCTCTTCCTGTCCAGCTCTCTGCTGTGGCCCGGGAGTGCAGTGGAGGATGGCCCAGGTGCTTGGGCCCTGCACCTGCATGGGAGACCAGGAGGAAGCACCTGACTCCTGCCTTCGGATCAGCGCGATGTGCCGGCCACAGCAGCCATTGGGGGGTGAACCAACAAAAAAGGAAGACTTTTCTCTCTTTCTCTCTCTCTCACTGTCCACTCTGCCTATCAAAAAAAAATGAATTTAATAAGCTTAGGATAATATTCATTAAATTTATTGAACATTTAAATAAAGCAAGGATAAAATACACTAAACACCATCACTAAATGTTCCGCTAGCTCGATTAGACTATTTCCTAACTAAGGACTTGTTTGGGGACTTTGTTTAGCCTAAGAATTTATTACACATCCCTTTTTTAGGTTCTTTGAACTTTCCTCACGCTACTGGAGTTCTTGCGCTTGCTGCCTGTCTCTGAGATTTCTTCTTTCTGCTGGACCAAATGTCAGCACTTCAGTCATACCTGCCTAGAGCTACCAGCATTTTATCCTGCATACTTTGTGTGGACTCAGTGGTATTCCAAACTCCACAAGACCAGAAGTATTTACCATTTCCTGGAAGGAGCTTCTCGGCTTTCCTTTTCCTCCACTTAACCTTTGTGGTTAAGCTGGTTGCAGTGTGAACTTGGCTTAAGGACAAATTTTAAAGTGCCCGGTTCTCATTCCTGTTGCAGTTTGTATGAAAGAAATAATTTAACCACTGTATTGTAAATACATACAAGATTGCTTATCACAGTTCTGTCTTTGACAACAATAACTAATCAGAATATAATCATATATTTTAGGGCTAGACAACCATTAAAGGAATGATAGAGAAATGTAAAGATGTCGGCTCTATGTTGTTAAGTGTGAAACGCTGGGGGAAGGCATTTGGTGTACTGGTGATAACACTGCTCCCATCTTACTGAAGTGCCAGGGTTCCAGTCACTGCTGTGCTTGCAGTTCCAGCTTCCTGCTAATGTGTACCCTGGAAAATAGCAGATGACGGCTCAGGTATTTGCGCCCTATCTCCCACGTGGGCGACCCAGACTAAGATGTAGGCTTCTGGCTTTGACCTGGCCTAGTCCCAGCTATTGTGGGCACTGGAAGAATGAACCACAGGATGAAAGAGTCTCTCTCTTCCCTCTCTCTCTCCCCCTCTCTGCCTTTTAAATAAAAACAAATATTCTTTAAAATGTATTTAACTTTAAAGAAAAATGACCCCAAAGCAAGGGTAGTGATGCTGGCAATTTGAATATGACAAAGAGAAGCTGTAAAGTCCTTCTGTAAAACTCTCACACACCACCAGAAGAGTGAGTGTAGTACCATATGATATTTTGAGACATACACACAGAATACAATTTACATTGTTATAATTGTTTTATTTTTATTATTGCTGTTAATCTCTTACTGTGCCCAATTTATAACTTAAACTGTGTCACAGATATGTGTGAATAGGAAATAACCTAGCAGATACAGGATTTGGTACTAACCAAACTTCCAATCATCTACTGGTGGTCTTTAGAAGATAAGGAGGGACTACTATATCTATCTATCATCTGTCTATCTATCACTTCCTTATTTATCTGATCCATTCACTTAGTGTTTTTACTTTTTAAAAGCTAATTTATTTTACTTAAAATTATTACAATATTTAAGAATATTGAATTTAAATATTTAAAAATTTCTCTTAAAAATCATATCTGACAATCCTAGATCTGTATTTTTGAAGCGTAGCTCGGTGATTCTGAGAAAACGGTCTCCCCATTCAAGTAAGGCACATGCTTTTGTGAGCTTATTGCTGCCACTAATCTCTCCTATCTACTACAATCAAGTTGCTGTTACATCCGTATTACAGGCCCTGACCATGTAGCCATCTGAGATTGAGTCTGCTCTCTGAAGAGTAGTCAGCATGTATTTTGGTTAGGTAGAGTTGCCTTGAAAATTAAATGCTTGACACAAGAGGTTCAGGTATAAATAATCCTGTCTTATTTCAACTTAGATTGTTCCATTTGTCACCACCAGGTTCCCACACTTCTGTCAATATTGTAGTAGGATTTAAGGACATCCATTGGAGTGGTTCTTTGTGACTGTAGCACACAGTGTATGTAGCTTAAAGGATAGTCATAAGACTTCAGTGCACAAAAGTGTCATGAGCTCATTGTCAAACTACCCTTAATAATGTGACACATAGTAAAGTGACTTTAATTTCAGGGGATCAATTTCTCATCCAATTCTGTACTGCATTAAAGCATTACTTAAGGAGGACATTTACTCTTATTGGATTGTCAACCAGATGTCTGTGGGCCTTTGTAGTTCTTCTAAGACACACAAATGTCAATAAGGGAGTGAGACAAATCTCCATTTGGGCCTGCTAAGATACTTTCAAAAAACAATTCTAAAGAAAGCAAAAAATGTTTTGTGCATGCAGTGCCAGTGAACTCATTGATCTTCCAAAGCAATTGCTCTAAAGCAAAATAGTCATCTGCTTTCCTGAATTTTTATTTTCTTGTTTTGTGGTTGTTTTTTCCAAACCACTCCTACTCTTAGAAAGTTAGTTTATGGGTACATACTGCATTCATTACTCTTTGCTGAGGCAAACATATTAAGGAGCATGGAACATGTTGCATAGAACACATGTGTGAGCAAGGAATATTCCCTAAGGTCAGAGATAGCCACAGAAATATCTTTAAGTGGAACTGCGGAGAACTCCTTGGATGTTTCCAGCTTTGTTTGCTTTGTGCCTTCCCCACTGAAAAGCCGGAGCTGCTTTGTGGCATAAATGAATCCCATGCTCCTGTAAGCGTACTTGTACATTAACTGGAGATTAATTACAGATCACTCTGTTTAAATAATCCTGTCTTATCTCAGTTTAGTCTTACAAATGCAAGGAAAGCCTTGCTGGGACTGAAAACTCAATCCTCTTGAAGGGACCCTTTCATTAATATTTTGGAGAATAGTCATTATCTTTTATAACAACTGACCTATCTCTGGTCTTTTTTTTTTAATTAATTAATTATTTATTTATTTGAAAGGCAGAGTTACAGAAGCAGATGCAAAGAGAGAGAGAGAGAGAGAGAGAGAGAGAGAGAGAGAGAGAGAGGTCTTCCATCTGCTGATTCACTCCCCAAATGGCTGCAATGGCTGGAGTTGTGCCAATCCAAAGCCAGGAGCCAGAAGCTTCTTCCGGGTCTCCCACGCGGGTTCAGGGGCCCAAGGACTTGGGCATCTTCTACTGCTTTCCCAGGACACAACAGAGAGCTGGATTAGAAGTGGAGCAGCCAGGACTCTAAGTGGCACCCATATGCGATGCCAGCACTGCAGGTGACACTTTTACCTTTTATGCCACAGCACCAGCCCTTATCTCTGATCGTTGAGTAGAAAAAGAGAATATATAATTAATATCAAAGAAATCTTATTTTTCTGTATCTCATAAAACTCCCAAGAGAACCGCCTGACCATCCTCATTTAAAACAGGAGAAAGGCATTGTGGCTTAAGCCACAGCCTGAACAACGGCAACCCACATGGGCACCAGTTGGAGTCCCAGCAGCTCCACTTCTGATCCAGCTCCATACTAATGAGCCTGGGAGAGCAGCTGATCATGGTCCAGACTTGGGCCACTGCACCCATGGGAGACCAGGATGAAGCTCCTGGCTCCTGGCTTCCACCTGGCCCAACCCTGTTTGGAGCCATCTGTGACTGGTCTTTTGGGGATTGAACTAGTGGATGGAAGATCTTTTCTCTGTCCTTCTTCTCTCTCTGTAACTCTGCCTTCCAAATAAATAAATAAATAAATCTCTAGTGAAATAAGCCAGTCCTCTAAGGACAGATATTATGTTTCCCCTGACCCAAGGTATCTAATAGAGTACCAGAAATGTAATGTATTGGAATGTTGAGATTCCATGATTATTTAGAGTCCTTGTCTCTTGTGTTGAGGAATAGTGTTTTTGTTTTTCTCTTCATACTATTTGTTAAACTATTACTGTACAGTTAACTATATGATCATTAAGTAAACTGAAAATAGAACTTTGTAGAAATTAAGAGTGGGAATGTGAGAGGGAGGAGGAGGAAGGGTTGGAGTGTGGGCAGGATGGAGGGTCGGGGGGAAGTGTCACTATGTTCCTAAAACTGTATACATGGAATTTGTATAACTTAAATAAAATTTTAAAAAAAGAAATAACGAAAATGGATGCATAGAGGGGAAGTAATGGGCCAATGCCCCAGCACAGGATGGTTAAAGAAAGACTTCAGCTGCTGGTCTCTTGGGTTTTAGATTCCTAACTTGGAAGGCTCCAGAGCTTAAAAAAAAAAAAAAAAAAAAAGTAAAAGAGAGAGATCGGCTGTACACTTCTAGGAAAAATAACTTTTGAATAAGGAATTTCTGGAAGGAATGGCCCTGCAGCTGTGGATTGACCCCATTACCCTTCCGCGCCTAGCCACTAACAGGAGAGCAGCGGGCTTGGCCACAAAGGCATCAGCTCGAGGAACCAGGGCACCTGCTTCTTCCTGGCCACACCAGTGACTTGGATCACCACCAAAGAGCTGCGATCCGGAAGTCAGCGAGATGGAGAAGGCAAGGGAGATGGTGTTTCATTTTTGAACTATGGCTGTCCGCCTCCTCTCCCTGTCCCAGCTTCTGCCCAGCGCCAGGGCGCACAGCACAGGCGGTCAGCTTTCCAACCTCAGTCCGCAGCACCCAAGTTAGAAACGGTGCGCGGACACCTGTTAGGAGAAACGCTGATCGCGGGCAAGAAGCCGGATCTGAACTCGCTTTGCCTGTAGAAAACAGTGCCAAGGAGCGCCGGCGCTGGGCGAGGGTGCGGAGGAATGGGCCCCTGCGCCGTTTTTCCGTGGCTCCGCGTGCATTCAGCTTCCCACTTACGCTCCTACACGCAGAAAAGGGCAGCCACTTCGGACTGGGAGTTGTGGGGCGAGGCGCGGAGATTCAGCCTCCCGCCGGCCTGAGCCCCGGCTCGTCTCCGTTCCAGCGACCGCAGCTCCCTCGCCCCCAGCCTGGTTTTCCCGCCACGCCTTCACATTCGCCTTTCCCCCCGCGGATTTGGGGAACACGGAGTCCTCGCTTGGAGCATCTCGAAACTGAGACGCTGAGAGCAAAGGGAAGAGAAGGAGGTAGGCGTGGTGCAAACGCTAATGCCACCCAATTTGGGGGCCACCAGGCGGAGCGGCGAGAGTGGCGGCTGCAAGTAGCGGTGGGCACCTGCCTGGGGGCGCCGAGCTGCCTTCCAAGCCAAAGCGGGCAGCGGAGACGGTGAGCGCTGTCCCCTGCTTCCTGGCCACGGAAACTTCCCGTCCAGCCCACTCCCCTGAGGGCCCGATCCGCGCAGCTTCCGCGCCGTCTCCTGTGCTCCGAGGGAGGGGTTTGCCGCCCCTACCCCCGACCCTCCCACTTCGCTCGCGCAGCTCCGAGGCTCGGAGCAGCGCAGTGCGGTGCCAGCGCGCTCGGCCGCAGAGGTCGGTGGCAGAGCCCAGCAGCGCCAGCCTTCCGGCGGCCGCTCGCGCTGCTGGCTGCCAGCTGCCGGGGACCCTCAACGCAGACAGGAGCGCGCTTGCCTTTGGAGACCTTGGAGAGTCCCCGCTGCGTCGGCCGTCTGGGTAATCGTCGGACCCACGGATTGCACGCTTCTTGCTTCCACGTCTCTGCAGAAAGGCCAGGGCCGGCTGAGTAAGTCCAAGTCCTAATTCTGATTCACCTGCTCGGAATGTCCCAAACGGAGCGCTCTTGAGTCCTAGGAGGAGCGCATGGGGGAGGGCTTCATGAGTGCACGGACTTTTTCCGCAGGTTTACCTGGAAGGAAGGGGTCTGGGGATACTGCCATCCCCAGTGTCCACTTTTGTAAGGATTTACCTTTCCTACTGAACAGTGGCTCTTGTTCCTTGTCCCGGGCTGCCCGCTGGTGAGAACACAGGGTGGACGAGGAGGAGCTGGCACTAAAAGCTCTGACTTTTTGTAACAGGGACTCATCATTTTAAACCCAATACAAGATAGCCAGCGCTGTTTTCGAAGGAAGGCCAGAAGCTAAAATACACAGAAGAGAGGCATTCCCAGCCACTATGCCGAATATTTTCAGCTTTCTACTTATTAGGCAAATATCCTATCTTGTTTGTAGCATTCCTAAAAGTTTCATCCTCCTAACCCCAAACCCCACCCCAGGACTAAAAAATGAATGCACAGGTAGAATGGTTGGCACCTTTTCTGGGATTTTTGCTTGGGAAAAAAAATCCCTGGAAGAAATTTCTCCATAAGGTGTCCAGCTCTATTTGGCTAACGTGTGACAATACTGTTGCAGAAAAAAAAAAAAAAATGTGGTTAAAGCATCAACTGCTCTCTGCCTCAGGTTATTTGAGCTTTTTCAGAATCTCTGAACAAACCCCTGAAATTCATTTCCTATTCCACAAAGAAGCATTTCTATAGCAAAGTCTCTAGAGATTCACCTGCTCAAGAAAACTATACCACTCGTAGTTCTCCTTAAATGTCATGAATAATGTGAGTGTCACATTTAACTTTATTTCAGGGAAGGTTTTTTTCCCTTGTCTCCTTGGTTGTTTAATTTTTGTGCTTTTGAGTATTTAATTGGCAGCTTCCTCTGTGTACTCTCTTCTTTCAGTTTTTCAGAAGTGCTGTCATTAAATGATGCATTCTTTGCTCTGAGTAATGCATTGACATCGCTGAAGGCCACAAGTATGCTTAAAAACTAATAGTGCCCATATGCTAATAGCTTGTAAATCGATAATTCCTGCAGAGAAGTTTCCAATGAAAAGCTCTGAAATAAAGAAATAAGACTGAAGAGAAAGAGCAAAATAAATCAATAAATCAAATATACTCCTCCTCTTAATATCCTCCAGTCTCATGCTTCCTCTCAACTGAGTCGGCTACAATCCTCAAACTGCGACCTTTGGAGTCTTGTTAATTCTGTTAATGACATGTCAGATTGACTAACTGTGCTTTGTAAAGGCAGTCTCTTCCTTAGTCTAAGGAAAATGGTATGGCATGGCAAATAAATATACACTCCAAGATTTGAATGCTTCTTTTCAGTTTTCTCTAGTTCCTAAAGAATGGAGGAAATGGGAAAGAGGACCCAGACTCCTGGGAACATTCTGTTTGAAGTCCATGCTGGGAGAACTAGACTGTACCAGTAAAGCAGACATGGGAGCACATGTGTACTCCCATGTTCCTATGTGCAGCTGGGGTCCTGGGGTGGGGGTGGAGGACAGGTGTGGAGAAATAAAAAGGAACAGAGAGGAAAATATAATTTATAATAATAATAATAACTCTTGAGGTAGAAAGATTTATGATGGGCAATTTAAAATATTATACTTGGGAATCGACTCAAGAGGGTTTTAAGAGCAATTACAGGATTAGGAACAAGAAGACAGGTATCAGGAGGTCATGTCACAGTGGTTACCTTCAGGGAAGGACAGGACTACAGGTATACTCCGTATCAAATAGCTGGCTTTGATTCTTCAATGAGATTGTGCCTTCCTCTGGAGTCACATTTGGTTTGTCACATCATTCAGTACTTTGTGTGCAGTAGATAGAGTGCTAGGGATTAACAATTGGTGAAGGCCATCCAGTTCTGTCCTCAAAGAAACTGCTGAGGTGAGGTGGACAGGGAAACACAATTGCAGTGTGGTGTGTGGTACCTCCAGCCCTAGAAGTGAGCACAGCTTTTGGAGGTAAATGAGAGACTTCCCTGTTCAGAACAAGGAGGGCTGGGGGGCATGAGAAAGGCTGAGGTGTCACTGAAATTGGGAATAAATCAGAATGACAGACAGAGAGATGAGGACAGAGAGATAGGCAGGGATGATTTCAAGAAAAATCTTGAAGGGCACACTAAGGAGTTGGGATTTTCTTAGGCTAGTTATCAACTTGTAGGTACAGACCTTTTAATGAAAGAGCAAATTAATGTCAGCATGCTTTCTGCACAGAATGCAAAATAGAATCTATTCAAGAATGTAAAAGAGGAGAGACTGGAGACTGAGAACTGGTTGAACAAGTGGCTGAAGCTAAATGTTGGGCCTGCTCAGTCGTTAGCAAGAGCAAGGAGTTATCACTAACTATCACCAGTTATCACCAGCTATCACCAGTTATCACCAGTTTACACCAGCTTATCACCAGTTATCACCAGCTGGAGGGACATGCAGAGGAGGACCCAGGGATGAGGGCCTCCCACTGACCAAAACCAGGCAGAATCTCAATGACTTGGAAGTGTGAACACTGTCATCTGCAAGAGTCGGCCATCATGTGGTACAGACAGAACAGGGCAGGGCAGGGTGAAGAACGGAGTTGGGGCCAGGCAGGCATAGCCAGGCATCCTCTGTGGACTGGATCGATATGACTCACCTACCCATGGAGCTAGAGGCAATTATGATTAACAAACCTCAGCTTATTAAAAACTCATTCAAAAGAGGTTCTGAATTAATAGCCTTTTATGATTATGAGTATATTTGAGAGGTACTGCCACTAGGATGTTGGCCTTTGAAGGTTTTTCTATAGACTTCAAAAAAAGACCTTTACACTCGAAATCAATGTATGGTTTTATGCAATATCAAGACATTGGGAAAATAATATGACTGCCTTGCAATTCAAAAGAGGTTCTGAATTAATAGCCTTTTATGATTATGAGTATATTTGAGAGGTACTGCCACTAGGATGTTGGCCTTTGAAGGTTTTTCTATAGACTTCAAAAAAAGACCTTTACACTCAAAATCAATGTATGGTTTTATGCAATATCGAGACATTGGGAAAAATAATATGACTGCCTTGGAATTTCAGACAGATCCTTTTCATGCCAGAGTAATCTTTGTCCAGGCAAGAGGCAAGTGCCTTTGAGTACAGGTACTGTCCTGTTGTTTTCTATCCAGAGCAAATCCTAGCTCAAGATGGTTTTTTTAAAGTTTGCTTAATGCAAATTTCAAGAAGCATCAGCAGCTTGATGGGAAACCTGTTTATCTGTGAGTGAATGAATGAATAAGCGAAGGAAAGTGAAAGGCAACAGGAGAGAAGTGGGAAAACTAGTGGAGTAACTATGGGAAGAAACTGAAAAGAAGGAAACCAGTGTGGTGGAAATGATAAGATAAGGAGGAGAGGTCGTGGAGAGTCTGAGAGGTCTCTTGTGTGGGGGGGCTGAAGGAGAGGGGACAGCCTGTTTTCTTTAAATTTTAGGAGACTTAACCACTGGGGACAACACTGGTTGAAGACAGGCACAGAGAAGGGAAAAAAACACCTGGAACAAATGATGAAGAAAATGCCAATACTTGTATATTTACAGCTAAGAGGGAGATGGGGTTCAGATTCAGGATTGCTTTGCCTATAACTTATGTAGAGTTCTGCTGTGTTAGGTAGAAAGTAAAAAAATCAGCAATTCCACACTGGCTGCAGATTTTCATTCCCAGCACATATCCTATAAAAAAAAAAAAAGCTATAAAACACAATCTGCTGAGTTTATCTTGCATATTTTATGGTCCCAAAGTCCAGGCACCAGGCTCAGGGTTTTAATATTTGGCCCTTTCTTATACAGTTTGTACTGTGTATCCATTTAAAGTACTCAAGATATTGAAAGAAATTTTCCTGTCTTTATTTTAAATTAATGTATATGTGCTTGTGCTGTAGCATAATCCACTGCCTGCAGCGTCTGCATCCCATATGGGCGCCGCTTCAAGTCCTGATTGCTCCAATCCAGCTCCCTGATAATGCACCTGGGAAAGCAGTGGAGGATGGCCCCAGTCCTTTGGTCCCCAGATGTAGTTCTAGCCTCCCTGCTTGGGCCTGGCCCTTGCGGTTACTTGGGGAATGAACCAGCAGGTGGAGGTTCCCTCTCCCTCTCTCTTTCCCACTTCTTCCATCATTCTGCCTTTCAAATAAAACAAATCTTTTAAAAAAAAGTTAAAACTTCTGAATCCATTTAGCAACATTCACTGAAATTGTATCTTTACTGTAGTTGGGATTATGCTTTCCTGTTATAGTAACATTTCAGAAATCTGTTTAGGTTGATTTTATATTTGTGAATAGACTTATTAAGGACGTTATACTAAAATGTTATGTTCTGTGAAATCTTCACCGATCCATGTGTTATACTCCTTTGCCTCATCCTTGTGCTTTCCTGGTTCCATATATGTCTATATTTGTAATTTCAGGTACTTGTCCTTCTTGGAGGCTGAGAGAAACTGTGCTGAAAATGGGCCCAATAAATGCAGAGGCTGATGAGAACCAGACAGTGGAAGAAATGAAGATGGAGCCGTATGGACCAGGGCAACCCACTCCTCGAGGTGAGCTGGCTCCTGACCCTGAGCCAGAGCTCATAGACAGCACCAAGCTCATTGAGGTTCAGGTTGTCCTCATTCTGGCCTATTGCTCCATCATCTTGCTAGGGGTCATTGGCAACTCTTTAGTGATCCATGTGGTGATTAAATTCAAGAGCATGCGCACAGTAACCAATTTTTTCATTGCTAATCTGGCAGTGGCAGATCTCCTGGTGAACACCCTGTGTCTTCCATTCACTCTCACCTATACATTAATGGGGGAGTGGAAAATGGGTCCCGTCCTATGCCACCTGGTGCCCTATGCCCAGGGACTGGCAGTACAAGTGTCCACCATCACCTTGACAGTCATTGCCTTGGACCGTCACCGATGCATCGTTTACCACCTGGAGAGCAAGATATCCAAGCGCATCAGTTTCCTGATTATTGGCCTGGCCTGGGGCATCAGTGCCCTGCTGGCGAGTCCACTGGCCATCTTCCGAGAGTACTCGCTGATTGAGATTATTCCAGACTTTGAGATTGTGGCCTGTACTGAGAAGTGGCCGGGGGAGGAGAAGAGCATCTACAGCACTATCTACAGTCTTTCCTCCTTGTTGATCCTGTATGTTTTGCCGCTGGGCATTATATCTTTTTCCTACACTCGCATCTGGAGCAAACTGAAGAATCATATCAGCCCTGGAACTGCTAGTGACCACTACCATCAGCGAAGGCAGAAAACGACCAAAATGTTGGTGTGTGTGGTGGTGGTGTTTGCGGTCAGCTGGCTGCCTCTCCACGCCTTCCAACTTGCTGTGGACATTGACAGCCAGGTCCTGGACCTGAAGGAGTACAAACTCATCTTCACAGTGTTCCACATCATTGCCATGTGCTCCACCTTCGCCAACCCTCTTCTCTACGGCTGGATGAACAGCAACTACAGAAAGGCGTTCCTCTCTGCCTTCCGCTGTGAGCAGAGGATGGATGCCATCCACTCAGAGGTGTCTGTGACATTCAAGGCTAAAAAGAACCTGGAAGTCAAAAAGAACAATGGCCCCCATGACTCTTTCACAGAGGCTACCAACGTCTAAGGAACCTGGGGTGAAAATATGCAGATGGTTCTGACCAACGCTATATGCATGGTTGATGAAGTCTCGCAGGTGCATCCTGATTTCCCATTTTAAGGAAGAAAAAAGTATATATGAATAGAAACATCTGCAGTGTAATTCCTGGAGAACAGTGGGCAGAGTGTAGGTGGAAAGACTTTGTATTCACAGATAGGGCAACAGAGTGGTTTAACCACAATTGCTGGAATGCTCGGTTGAATTATGAGTAAAAGCACAGAGAAATACATGTGACTATTTCTCACATTGAAGGAAACTGGAACAAGCAATTGACATTATCAGCATTGTCTAAAGGTGTTGTTAAAGTGGTTGACTCTCGAATCACACTGGGACCTGGGTTTGGGATGCTGGGTAATCAAGGCTGTCCCTCCTCTAATGAAAATGCTGCTGAATGGAAGTTTGTGTAGGAAACCACGGGATCACCTTGAGTGTATTTTGGTTTTATTGTTCCTTCTATAGAGAGAGTTAATCAGCGAATGCTGTACGCAAACATTTCAGGCAAACTGTTTGAATGCCTTCCAGGAAATAAACTGGAAATTTGCTGTACTCGTATAAATTAATATATTGGCTAGTGATGAGAGAAATCCTGAATTTTCAGTGAGCCACTTGTTCTTAAAGCCAAATGCATGTTTGGTGAGAATGTTCAACTCAGAGTGAAAGAATAAAATCCTCAGAATTATAAGAAATGTAAACAATCATTTAATTTCTCATCTCAAGTTATTTCTCCTTTATATAGATACATTTAGATAACAAATATACATACAACTTGTTACTTTTAATCAGTGCCAATTGTCATAACTTTTAAAAATGTATGATTTCTAACATTTTTCCTATGTTGGAGCTAAGTTTGTGTGCACTATAAACTAAATCAGACTATAAAAATAGTTTTTGTGGGATTTTATAACATTTCACGGTTATTCGTAAGCAAGTTTTGCACAGGTTCATAGTTCTGAAGTGTCAACAGAATACTGCATTTTTCATGGACCCAATCTTGATAACTTGAACAATTTAATTTCATTAAAATGGACCCATCTGGTAAGAAATACTAGAAACATTGTATTCATTCCAACTTGCAATATCCCATTTCAAACAATTCCACAAAAGTTATTTATGCTGTTTTCAAAATAATTAGCTATATTTTTCACTAACATGAATATATACATATAAAATTGAGCCCATAAATAGTGGAACAAAGATGATATACTATTTTGCATTGAGTGATTTTATGAATATAAATTTCCTTTCCATCGTATCCAGCCAAAGATGTTTAAAACCACATTATACTCATTAAAATAATTCAGATATTAAAATAGATGTATTTCTTTTGACGTAATTAAGGAGGTTTCACTGTAGTCATATTTTTGTAAAATAACAGAATTTATTAATATCCTTAAATTTTAAATAAATTTAACAGGAGTGTTATATTTAGCTACAACATTAATTTTATGAACTGAAGAACTTCATTTTATGGATATAGTTTAAATTCCTATCATGGATCCATCACATTCCTTCCCATGGTAAAAATAAAAGACTAGTCTCGAAGTGAACTGTGGTCTTGAAATACTGAAAACAATAGATTAAGTGGGAGAGAAATTAAGAAGGAAACAAGAAACCATGAATGGCTGTTATATGTCATGGAATCGAATACTTTATTTTTTCTGTCGGACTCAGTGTAACTATCTAAGAAGAAGCTTTTTTCTCTTTTAAATGGCAGTCACTTTGCTTAGATTCAAATCGTGGTTAAAATTGCTCCCCCTGCTCCACCACTCAAGAAATGTTGCACTATAAAGAATGTATATGCTACCATATCACTTGTTGTGGCATTAAATTATTAGAATTATTGATTCAATTAACATATATCATAATTAAATATGTCCATTCATTAATAAAATATCTTATTATGTAGTGATTTCATTGTTGAAATAAAAAGGGGACATTAGAGAAATTGCGTGGAATCGTCTATCTGAGTTCTTTTCTGAGACTTCAGTTTTTGATGTAACTGAAAAAGGAAAATGAAAGTGGCTGCTCCAAAGTTAGTAGAGTTCTCTTTCTATTCTGTACCTGAACCTGTCAGGGGATCCACTCCTATAACTGCAATCATAATCCTGATTCTGAGTGCTCCAGAGTCATTATTTCTAAACCACACCTTTCAAACTTGTATCTCTGTCAGCTAAAATCACACGTCTTCATAGGTGTCTCACTAGGAGGTCGAATCCAACACATCTGAAACAGAACCCACTGTTCTGATGCACAGCTCACCTGCCCCACCTCCCATTTATCTTCCTGTATTTCCTGTCCCAATGGATGACACTACTACAACCCAGTTCCCAACAACCTTACGCTTCAGAGCCACTCTCGAATTTTCCATCTCTTAATTCCACATATTGGATGAATTCTCACATCTGGTTGTCTTTTCAGTCCCCTTGTATTGCTCATCTGGGTTAATTAGTTTAGTAGCTTCCTAACTAATCATTCCATAGCTCATCGTTTTCCCATCCAATACAATATTTACCTGCTAACCAGAGTGATTTTTAAACAACTCGTCAATGTCTCCCCCTAATTCTTATGATAAACTCAAAATCGTTTTATTGCTGGAAGACTGTTTAGCACCAGGCTCTACCCATGTGCTTTTCTCAAACAAAATCTCTTTTACTTCAGTTTTGCTATTGGAGTTTAAGCATCATAAGGGCAGGGGACAGGGACTGTTTTCACCAATGTGGTATCATATGTACTTGCAAGTCTTGGCACCAAGCTAATTCTCAATAAATATTCTTCAAGGAGATTGAGTTTTTGAGGCAAAGTAAATATTAAAGCCAAAATTTGAAGATAGATATGCAAGGTTGAAAATCTTATACTTCTCCCATTTTATCATGACGTCTGGGAAAGTAAGGTTTTAGCTATATGGGAGTTCAGAATAGACATTGGTTCAGGATCATATTGGTTTTGCATTTTGATGGTCATTAATGGTAGGTACTTGCATGTGTAGAAAAGACTTTATGCATAGACTTTATTCATGGCTCACTCGAAATTATCTGGAATTTTGTCACCAGGTAAGAATGAAGGCATTAGTGAAGTGTACCAATCACATTTCAGATAACTAGAGGAGCCATTGCAGATATTTCTATTAGAAAGTGATTTAATACAGGGAATTAAAATTCTATGAAACCAGAGAAGCTGGTTTGGAGGAATATTAACAACAGGATGTAGATGGAGAAATGAAAATTATCAAGAGTCTCTACTAGCATTGAGGAGACCAGGACATGCAAAATCAGAGGAAACTATGACTAATGACTGTATAACTTTAACGTGATTGAACACACAAAGACGCATGGATTTATCAGTTAAAATTATTTTGCCTGCTGCTAAGCCTACAAACCTGCCCACCTCTACTCAATAATGACTTTTCTTTTGCTTTCCAAAATTCATGTAAGTGTCTTCTGTCTGTGAAATATAACTCAAACTCTGCCATCAAGGAGTTGAAGAAAACTTAGTTCCTGTGTTTCTAGCCATAGGATGCATGGAGGGACATGGAGGGAAGAACGTGGTGCTTGGTGCTGTCACACTGTCACAAGTGGGAGGATTGCCCAAGCGGTGTTATCTAGGGCTCCAACCTCATCCTCTCCCCAGCGGCTCTTGAGCTTCTTCAAAGTGGCCATGATGTAAGTTGATTATATGATCTTTCCTTTTTCTCTTTTGTTTTTTAAGCTTTATTTTAGTTATTTGAAAGATAGAGAAAGAGAGAAGGAGAGATAAAGATAGATCTTCCATCCACTAGTTCACTTCTCAAATGGCCACAATGACCAGGGCTGGGCCAGGCCAAAGTCAGGAGACAGTACCTTCATCTGGGTCTCCCATGTGCGTGTAGATGCTTTCCCAGACGCATTTGCAGGGAGCTGGATCAGAAGTGAAGCAGCCAGGGCTCGAACCTGTGCCCATGTGGGTTGTCAGCATTGCAGGTAGTGGCTTAACCCACTACAGTACAACACCAGCCCCTCTTTTTTTCTCTTATTGAAGCCAATGTGTTAAAGCTATTTTTTAAAACTGCCCTGTTAGTGTAGGTGGACTGAAGAGTGAAAGACAAATGGTGCCTGTTGTTCCTATGATAGCTTGATTGGAATAGAGGGAAAAAAGGAACCCAGAGAATTATATAGACTTGAGCAGGATGTTAAAAACCACAGAAAATTCTGCATGAACTTCCTAGGATGAGAAAAAGTAAATGATAACATCTCAGACAGAAAACCATCTTTAAAATTTTCAAGTTAATAAGAGATGGACTGTCAATATATATGACCGAAAAGACCAAAACAATTGTTTTTTCCTTAAGAGAACAGAGCAGTTAACCTAACAATAGTACAGAATGCAAACGGCTTCATATACCCAATGACATTAAACAGAGGTAGGAATTTTATCAAATGAAAGGTTACTAGGAATTGATTTGTGAGAATTTATACACGAAACTTGTCAGACTGCTGACCTTTTTCTGCCAGGGTACACTAGATCTTCACAGACTCCTCAGCTTCTCACGGGTATGGGAGAGGTCACAAGATGAAGAATCTGCAGGTTATGGCAAATCATGCCATGCTATTTGCACATCTTCCCCCTTTTGTAAATTATAGAGTAGGTAGCTGAATGAAAATAAGTGAACATGTCTCTTTTCCTCACATTGTACATTATCTGTGTGTGGAATCATCAGCCATCGAAAAGTGGTTATTAGACTTTTCCCAAATGACATACTCATCTCCATCATGTAACTATCCATCAGTAACTATCACTGGGCTTTGGGGTTGTGTGGTGAGGAGGAAAAATGCACTCTGGAATGTAAACAAAATGTTCTGAATATACACAGTTTGAAAAAGTTCCTTGGTGAGTGTGTAACTTATTTCTACAGATCAGCTGATCATCAATGATGACAGATATCCAATTGGTGGTTTTCACCACCAACACATTTTAACAAGACTGGTGTCCATTCGGATAGAATTATCTATGGTCTGCCTCTAAGGACATGTAGACCCATGGAGGGCATCCACTGCAGAACCATCTCTGTTTTCTGGTGTACATCAAAATCTTATTTCCAAGCTGGCGCCGCGGCTCACTAGGCTAATCCTCCGCCTTGCGGCACCGGCACACCGGGTTCTAGTCCTGGTTGGGGCGCCAGATTCTGTCCCGGTTGCCCCTCTTCCAGGCCAGCTCTCTGTTGTGGCCAGGGAGTGCAGTGCAGGATGGCCCAAGTGCTTGGGCCCTGCACCTGCATGGGAGACCAGGAGAAGCACCTGGCTCCTGCCATGGGAACAGCACAGTGCGCTGGCTGCAGTGCGCCAGCCGTGGCGGCCATTGGAGGGTGAACCAATGGCAAAGGAAGACCTTTCTCTCTGTCTCTCTCTCTCACTGCCCACTCTGCCTGTAAAAAAAAAAAATCTTATTTCCAGAATGGAACTGAGGAGAGAGAAACAACAGGATTCAAAGGATACACGTAGAGTTGGGGCTTCCGAATACATTGTCTGCATTAAGTTGGAGTCCAATACCATCAGTCAAAATAGATCTACACAATACACTGAATTCTGTTACATTTGACCATGTGGAGGAATATTAACAACAGGATGTAGAGAAAAGAGGCTATGCAATTTTATGTTCATTGAAGTAATAAGAAAAGTTTGCCACTTTTTGCCAGGATTATTTCTGTCATTTTTCCAGGAAATATTTTTTGCTAGAAATAAAAAATTACTTACAAGGCAACTCCACTTAAATGATTGCCTCAGCAGTTTTGTCAAAGGTACATACATACAACCTCACAAATGGACTGGGCTGGTGTGCTTAATAGCTTATGACCTCAAAAGCACCACAGGAGTTAGACCAATCTGGTTTGTCTCCAACATAAGGATTTTATATTTACTTTCTAGTGTTTAGCTTAAAAGTCTAAAATTAATGTAGACATTCCTTACCTATCAGTACCCTAATGAGAATTATTTGTAACTGCCATTATATTGTATGACAACATGAAACAGATGGTTATAATCATGAATATTAGACTTTTTGTAGAGAAAGGGCCCTAAAAGCTACTTTTAGTGGATTTAACTAGGAAATATGAACAGAAATTTAGAAGTGTCAGGATTGTGATATGATGCTAGTATTATGCAAAACATAGTTCAGCATGTATTGAATAGTTTTGTTATTAGTGCTAGTCATTAGTCATGAGAGGATCTCTCTTTGTTCCTCTTTAAATGTGTGGGAGTGAGTGACCAATGTGACCCTATGAAGAAGCAGCATTGTTATGAGATTATCAGGAGGGCTAGTCCTCTCATCAGTGGGTTTAAGGCCCTAATAAAAGAGGCCTCACATAGCATTCAATGTCTCTGCCATCTGAGTCCACAGTGTTCTTGATGATTCCAGAGGGTGTGGTGATAAATCGCCACCTTGAAACCACAGAACAATCCTCACCAGACAACCAAACCTACTGCAGTCTTTATCTTGGTCATCCCAGCCTCCAGAACTGTGAGGAAAAAATAATTCAGTTCTTTATAAATGACAGAATCTCAAGTCCTTGGTTGTATCAGCACAAATAGACCAAAACTCTTACTGAACACACTTTGTCCACCAGGAGATCTTTTTAAAAAAAGATTTATCTATTTGAAAGTCAGAGTTACAGAGAGAGTGAGAGATTAGAGAGAGAGAGAGAGATATTCCTCTGCTGGTTCACTCTCCAAATGGCCACAACAGCTAGGGCTGGGCCAGGCCAAAGCTAAGAGTCAGGAGCTTCCCCCGGGTTTCCCATGTGGGTGCAGGTGCCCAAGCACTTGGCCATCCTCTGCTGCTTTCCCAAGCACTGGATGAGAAGCAGAGGAGCTGGGACTCAAACCAGCACCCTACTGGAATGCCAGCATCACAAATGGCAGCTTACCTGCCATGCCACGGCGCTGCCCCAACCACTGGAGATTCTTTTTTTAATATTTATTTATTTATTTGAAAGTCAGAGTTACACAGAGAGAGGAGAGGCAGAGAGAGCTAGAGAGAGAGAGAGAGAGAGAGAGAGAGAGAGATCTTCCATCTGATGGCTCACTCCCCAATTTGCTGCAACGGCCGGAGCTGTGTTGATCTGAAACCAGGAGCCAGGAGCTTCCTCCGGGCCTCCCTCGCAGATGCAGGGTCCCAAGGAATTTTACCCAAAATCTCCTTGACCATTCCAATGTCCTGAAGTGTCCCTGCTACATTTATCTCTAGCAATTTCAGATCTTGCATTTAGATTTTTAAACTAATTTTTGAGTTGATTTTGTGCATGGTGAGAAAGAAGCTGGAGAGTGGATCTAGGTTCATTGTTCTGCACATGGATATCCACTTTCCCAAGTATCACTTATTGAAAGGTTTGTCTTGGGGCCGGCGCTGTGGTGCAGCAGGTTAATGCCCTGGCCTGAAGCGCCGGCATCCCATATGGGCACCGGTTCTAGTCCCGGCTGCTCCACTTTCAATCCAGCTCTCTGCTGTGGCCTGGGAAAGCAGTGGAACATGGCCCAAGTCCTTGGGTCCCTGCGCCCTCGTGGGAGACCCTGAGGAAGCTCCTGGCTCCTGGCTTCGGATCAGCTTAGCTCCAACCGTTGCAGCCATCTGGGGAGTGAACCATTGGATGGAAGACCTCTCTCTTTCTCTCTGCCTCTCCTGTCTCTGTGTAACTCTGACTTCCAAATAAATAAATAAATCTTAAAAAAAAAAAAAAAAAGAAAAAGAAAGGTCTATCCTTTCTAATGAATGTTATTAGCATCTTCGTCAAAGACAAGTTGGGTATAAATGTGTGGGTTATATTTAGGGTTCCAGTTTTGTTCCATTGACTTAGGTGTCTGTTTTAAGACCAATGACATGCTGCTTTAATTACTGTAACTTTATAATTTATATTTAGTCTAGTAATGTAGTGCCATCTCCTTGATTCTTTTTGTTCAAAATGACTTTGATTACTTTAAGTCTTTTGTTTTCCACACAAATTTTAGTTTTCCTTAATTCTATGAAAAATGTCATTGATATTTTAATAGTAATTGCACTGATATTTTGTTTTCTCTAATTCAATGAATAATATCATTGGTATTTTGATAGCAATTGTGTTGAATCTGTAAATTTCTCTAGATAGTATGGATGTTTTAATGATATTATTCTTCTAATCCACAAAGGTGGAACATCTTTCCATATCTTTGTAGCCTCTTCACCTTCTTTCATCAGTATTTTATAGTTTAAATTATAGAGATCTTTGACCTCTTTGGTTAAATGTATTCCTAGTTATTTTCTCTGCAACTTTTGTAAAGGGGATTTTTTCCCCTTGATTTCTTTTTCAGATAATTTGCTATTAATGAATAATAATGTGACTGATCATGTACATTGACTTCGTACTTTGCAATTTTGTTGAGTCCATTTATTAAATTTCTTTTTTTTGAGCCTTTGGGGTCTCTAGTATATAAGATTATATAATCTGCAAACTATTTGATTTCCTTCTTTCCAACTCACATGCCATTTATATCTTTCTCTTGTCTTGTTTGCCCTGGCAGGGGCTTGGAAGTCATAGTACTTGGAAGTGGTGAAGTTTGGCATATCTTAATTAATTCAAAAATTATCTTCAGTTGTTTTGCTTTTAGCTGTATTCCTTAAATTTCTTGCAGATATTTCAAATCAATTTTTATGCCCCTTGCTTTGTGTAAAAATTCAGGACAACCGAATTTCTATTATAGTCTTTAATTTGGCTTTATTTGGTAATAATATTAGCAATCTTTTTATGAAGTTTGCACCTCCTTTTTACAGTTTTCTCATTTATTTTTTTACTTTAATATCTGTTGTACTCTTTGAATGTCATTGGAGCTTTGTGAAGCCTTGAATATTGTTTGTCCCCACCAGAACATGTTGGGGCTTGGTTCCCTGTGTGATAATGTTGAGAGATGATCAAGGATGCTTCTTTTAGGTATTAATTTTAATCTACTCTAAGTCCAACTTTTAACATTGGGATCATCTCTTTTGCATTGGTTGATCTGATAGAAATGTTTTATTTTTTTTTTAAAGATTTTATTTATTTTATTTAAGAGGTAATGTTACAGACAGTGAGAGGGAAGACAGAGAGAAAGGTCTTCCTTCCATTGGTTCACTCTCCAGATGGCCACAATGGCCAGAGCTAAGCCGATCCAAAGCCAGGAGCCAGGGGCTTCTTCTGGGTCTCCTACATAGGTGTAGGGGCCCAAGGACTTGGGCCATCTTCTACTGCTTTCCCAGGCCATAGCAGAGAGCTGGATTGGAAGAGGAGGAGCTGGGATAGAACCAGCACCCATGTGGGATGTCGGCACTGCAGGCAAAGGATTAACCTACTGTGCCACAGTGCCAGCCCTGAGATGTTTTCTTTTTTGTTTCTTAAAATTTTCTGCTTAATGTATGCTTTTTTATATTTACTTTAGATATATGATCTATTCTTCCTTTTATTTGATGTTGAGGTTTCAGTGGTGGGTATAGTTGTGGTTGTGTATGTGTTAACATTATTGATAGCTCCTAAAACATATCAATAATTTTTGAGTATCCTAATGATTTTAGGAGTGATACATGCCACTGTCACAGAAGTGAGCTCTTGTTCTCTGGGGACTGAATTAGGCCACTGGAAAAGGGAAAAGGAGGCTGTTGCAAGGTGAGATGTGCTGGGGTGGCTCTCTCCCTTGCTTCCTGTCTTGCCTGGGGATCTACACACACCTACCTCTGTGTGTGTTTCCCCTCTACTCTCCCACAATGCAACCCTCACCAGAATCCCAGCAGATGCCAGGGCTGGGCTCTTGGACTTTGGGAACTGAGTGCCAAAATAAACCTTTAAATTACTTTAAATTACTCAATCCTAGGTATTCTATAGAGAAACAGGAAATAGACAAGATTAGTTTTCTTAGCTCTCTGCAGGCCTATTTGCTTATCTACTGTTTATCTTTAGTGAAATGTTCCAGAAACATTTCAGACTCAATAGGTACAAAATTTAACTTTGTCCCCACAAAATTTCTTCTTCTTGTCTCTCTGTGGATAAGTGATCAATAAGTTATCCAAAATAAAATGTTACTTCTGAAAAGTAATAGAGACTCTAAAAATAAAATAAGCAGTGTAGTTTCTGTTACAGCACATGTACAAGACTTGCAGCTACTATGGTTATACTTGGTGTGCCTTCTGAATACCGGTAGTGATACCCTGTCTTTAGACTAAGGGTTGGCTTTCTGCTTTGATATGTGTGCACCCTCAGCTTTGGTATTCCCTTTTAACTGCACTGCAGACAGGGCTCTCTGTACACAAGCATTGCCTGCCTGAAGCTTGGGTGCTTGGTAATGGTGGGTGGTGTGGGGGTGTTCGCTACTCTGAGTAAGCCTCAGCTTCAGGCAGGCACCACATCCCTGCTGTCAGGAATCGGCCTTCTCAGTTCCCCTGCATCTTTCTGGCTGTGTGGGCCCAGCATGTATTCCTGCCCTTCCTCTAAGAGTTGATTTTCCTAATCTCTTCCATTCTCAGTAACCTAAAGGTGAGAGTGTTTGTTTCCCTTTCTCTCACAGGCTTGTGGTCCATATGGAGAGATGTAGGAAAGGGTTCAGGTGGAGTCTCTTGGCTGTGTAGCAGAGGTGCTATTCTCCTACCTTGAATCCATACCCCAAACAACAGTTTCTTCAGGTTCTCTGGTCTTTTCTGTGAGTGCATGGTGGGCGTCATAAAAAAATCCTACAAGAGCATGTGGGTTACCCCAGTTTCTACAGCTCTCAGGGGCTCTGGGCTGTCGTGCAGGCCTGTCCTGGGCCTTTGCTGGTGTGTCATCTACTTTTGCAGAATTGTTCCTGTAGGGTCCAGGGCGTCTGATGAGTGAGGGCTGACTCTCCTTTCTCTCCTGCAGGTGCTTGTCTCTCCTTTGGCTCATGGGTTGCTTCTCTGATAGATTATAAAAGCATCATGAATTTGAAGTTCTCCCAATTATATTTTGTTACAAGAGTGAGCCTGTTCTTTTCTGTTCTCTGTGTTCTGGAGAGGATATTAAATGTCCTTTGTGAAATACTTTGCATTCTTTTTAAAAATAATAAGCCTTAACAAATCTGGTGTGGATCTCTTAGTTACAGCACATCTCAATTTGGTTGAACAGTACGGCCAGTGCTCAGCATGGGGTTCATGGCTTCTATACAGAAAAATGTGGCCCACAGACACACAGTTACTGAATACCTTGCACATAATAGTGTGGTATGCTTGTTGTCTTCATCCATTAGGGCTGCTATAACAATAACTACAAAACCACAGACTGGGAGGTTCATACGCAATAAATATTAATTTCTCATAGTTCTGAAGGCTGCGAAGCCCAAGATCAAGATACTGGTATTTTTACAGGGCTGCAACTCATAGAATTACCTTCTCCCTGTATCCAGAGATAGTAGAAGAAGCAAAAAAACTTCCTCTGGGCCAGTGCTGTATTGTAGCAGGTTAAGCCATCAAATGAATCACCGGCATCCCAATTAGGCTCTGGTTTGAGACCTGGCTGCTGCGCTTTTGGTCCATCTCTCTGCTAATGTGCCTGGGAAAACAGAGGGAGATGGCTCATGTGCTTAGGACCCTCCACCCACATGGGAGACCCCAATTAAGCTCCTGCCTCCTGGCTTCAGCATGGCCCTGCTCAGGTCATTTTGGCCACTGGGGAGTGAACCAGCAGATGGAAGATATCTCTCTATCTCTCCTTCTGTCTCCTCACCCCTTCTAAATAAATAAAAAAGAAAGTGTTCTCAAGCGGCTTTTGTAAGAGCTCTAATCCCATTCACGAGGGCGCTGCCTTCATGATCTAATCACTCCTCAAAGCCCCAGTTCCTAATACCTTGGAAATTAAGATCTCAATATGAGTTTTTTGAGGAACATACCAATTCAGACCATGACATGTATTGTAAAATTAATGCCACTGGATTCTATCATATGAGGAAATAAACATGTTGAGCTTGATATTTTTGTGATTTTAATTATTATTCTTGGTGAATTTGAAGTTTGGTGTTTTTCTAATTAACTGATCTGAATACAGAAGAAGAAAACAAATGTCGTGTTGTCCTAAATATGTAGCTTACTTTCATTACCTGTTTGTAGACCTGAAGATATAGTGAGTGTTACTGTGCAAAGTGGAGATGAAAAGTTATTGTTTGTTTAGTAGAACATTTTCTAGCGCATACCATGGTCTGTGTCTTTAAGCCCGAGTTGCTATGTTAAAGTATTTCTTTTAATGATATATAAGCATTTTCAACTTATTCGTGCTGAGAGCCTTATTACCATTCAACACCAAAATAACAATAATTTTTTGACTCAGTAGAAGCATGAACTGAGATATTATGAATCAGCTTATTTTCTTGAATAGCAAAGCCAACCAAAAGTCCTTTAGCAAATTCATCAGTTTCAATGTATCCAGATGCATAAGGGAGAACTTGAATTCCTAATGTAGATTTGAAAGGGAAATACCGAGGAAGTCCATAATGTCAAAAATGCAAGATGGTTTACAGTTGACTTTATTAAATTCATTATTTTCTTAAAGTACATCCCTTCAGCCCATTTGCTTCTGTGACATTTATAACTCCACTCTCAAAACCTACCCAGTTATAACAAATCTTTGTTCATTTCACTCCTTGTTCTGTGCTGTTTTCTGCTTCATCTGTTTCAATATGAAACGTGTTCCAACCAAGAGAAATGGTTTCAGGAAATCAGTTATTTCTCTCTCTCTCTCTCTCTGCTTGGACATGTCATAATTCTGTTGTTCTTGGAATCAATCATGACATCTTCATCACTTTTCTTTCTTTCTTTCTTTCTTTTTTTCTTTTTTTCTTTTTTGACAGGCAGAGTGGACAGTGAGAGAGAGAGAGAGACAGAGAGAAAGGTCTTCCTTTTGCCGTTGGTTCACCCTCCAATGGCCGGCGTGCTGCGACCGGCGCATCGCGCTGATCCGAAGCCAGGAGCCAGGTGCTTCTCCTGGACTCCCATGCGGGTGCAGGGCCCAAGCACTTGGGCCATCCTCCACTGCACTCCCAGGCCACAGCAGAGAGCTGGCCTGGAAGAGGGGCAACCGGGACAGAATCCGGCGCCCCGACTGGGACTAGAACCCGGTGTGCTGGCGCCGCAAGGCAGAGGATTAGCCTAGTGAGCCACGGCGCCGGCCCAACATCTTCATTACTTTTTCATATTTGCGATGGTCCCATAAGACAGTAACATGAATGGTTATTTCATAAACCATTAAATGCAATATAGTTGAAAATCAGTACTCAGATTTTTGAGATGGTTAAAAATCACAGAGGGGTTCAAAGTAAGCCTGACAGAGAAAGGACACACAATAGGCAATAAATGTGCATGCTAATCTTTGTCCACAACATCTTCCCTGTCCCCACTGCCCACCAAATACTTCAGCAACCAGACCAGTCAATGTGAATTTGTACTAATGGTTTAAGTGGTCAGTTTTTAAGCACAGTTAACATGGAGATACTATTTCTTTTATATTTTTCTCATGTTACCTATATATATGTGCATGACTAACCCTTGTTGTTATGATATTTCATAGGTTTGGTGAAAGGGTGCAGCTGTGAAAGGATTGAGTTTAAAAAGAGAAGTAGGAGAATTAGAAAAATGTACAAAAACTCTTTTGAGGAATTCTTCTTAAAGGTAAGCAAATAACAAAATGAAGCTGTAGCTGTTGGGTAAAATAGGATCAGGAGTTGTTTTGTTTCTACTAAGATGGAAGAGGAAGAACATCTTTGGAAGCAAATGAAAAAGATGACGAGAGCGAGGAGAAAGGAGAAATAGGTTGCACACATGGAAGGACTCGCTTGCACAGGGGCTTGTACAGGGTAACCACGTGACAGCAGGATGATAGAACATACAGCTGCACATGCTATCGGTGAGTTAAGTAGGTGCAGTTTGTGGACTCACAGCTTTCTTTCTGATTGCTTCCATTTTCTCAGTGACTCTGCAACAAGGTAGTTTTGCTAAGATGGGAGCTAGGGCAGGTAGTTATCCAGGGTTGAATATAAAAAAGAATGTATGAAATAGATAGCTTTAAAGCACAGAGAATGAAGAGACAAGGGATTGTTTTATGGCATCACAGCCCTTTAGCTATAAAGCCCATATCCAACTCAACTCCAAGTCACATACATTTTATTAATTAATTATTTATTTAGAAAAGCAGAGTGACAGATGTGTGTGGGAGAAAGAGAGAGAGAGAAAAAGAGAGAGAGAGAGAGAGAGAGAGAGAGATCTCCCATCTATTGGTTCACTCCCCAAATGCTTGCCAAAGTCAAGGCTGGACAAGATCATAGTCAGGAGCCGGGAATTCAATCCAAGTTCCTGCATGAGTGGCAGAGACCCAACTACTTGAACCATCACCTGCTGCCTCCCACCACCTGTGTTAGCAGAAAATACGAGTCAGAAGCCGTTGCCAGAGTTCAAATCCAGGTACTCTGTATGCGACAGGAATGTCTTCATCACTAATTTTAACCACTAGGCCAAACATGTGCCCTCTGCACATTCTACTTTATAAACTTTTCTCAAATTCTTCCTTTTGTCTCCATTTCTGCTATTACCCTAGTTCAAGCTACTATTACCTCTTGCATGAACTAGTAAATTTATTTCCTTATCATCCATTTTTGTTCATATCCAATGAATACTTCTCATTGCAGCCAGACTCACCTTCCCAAATAGAGGTTTATTCATGTTATGGTATCATCTAAACCTATCCAAGACCTTTTTCACAAAAAAAGTATTTTTCGTTGACAAGTAATAATTGTACATATTTATGGGATACAGTGTGATGTTTTAATATATGAATATGATGCATGATGATAAAATCAGATGAATTAGCATTTCTATGACCTCAAACATTTGCCATTTTTTTGTGCAAATGTCTGTCAGCTATTTTGAAATACCTGGTACAATATGGTTAGCCATAGTCACTCTACCATTCGACGAAACACCAGAAGTTATTCCTCCTCTCTCACTGTAACTTTGCACCTGTTGACAAAACTCCCATCTTCCTGTCCTCTTTCCCCTCCCCCAGCCTCTAGCTCACTCTTTTACTCTGTACTCCTAAGAGCCTAGCTCCTTGAGATCCCACAGTGGAGTGAGATCATGGACTAATAACCATTTTTTTGCACCTGGCTTGCTTCACTTAATATTATGTTTTCCAGGTTAATTCATGTGACTGCAAATGACAGGATTTATCTATATTATGGCTAATTGTACACCATTTTGTCTCTGGGTTCCTCCTTTGATCAATGTGTAGGTTGCTCTGGTACCTTAACTACTGTGAATACTGCTTCAGTGAACATCAGAATACAGACATTTCCTGGCCATATGATTTCATTTCCTTTTGAGATCATTATGTTTAGGGAAGACCTTTGGCATTCTGACCCTAACTTCTTGATCTTTGTTCACTCTTAATGATTCTCTAACAATTATTTTTAAAACAAGCAGCACTACTCATCCCACAAAATTTCTTCAGTGCCACCTGGAAAATCCTCTCTCCTTTCTCTACTTATTTTATTCCTTGCTTTCCTATATATTTAAATTGAATCATCATTTTCTCAAGGAAGCTTCCCTATATTTTAAATGAATTTAATGAGGCCAACACTGTGGTGTAGCAGGTAAACCTGCTGCCTGCAATGCTGGCATCCCATATGGGTCCTAGCTCAAGTCCTGGATGCTCCACTTTTGATCCAGCTCTCTGCTATGGCCTGGGAAAGCAGTGGAAGATGGCCCAGGTCCTTGGACTCCTACACCCACGTGGGAGACCCAGAAGAAGCTCCTGGCTCCTGGCTTCAGATCACCCTAGCTCCGGCCATTGGGGCTATTTGAGGAGTGAACCAGCAAATGGAAGATCCCTCTCTCTCTCTCTCCCCCTCCCTCCCTCCTTCCCTCCCTCCCTTTCTCTCTCTCTCTCTCTGCCTCTCTGTAACTGTCTGCTTATCTAATAATAAATAAATCTTTAAAAATGAATTTAATTTCCCTATCACATGCTTTCACAGTGTTATGTACTTTCCACAGTAGAAATTTAACTTGATTTGTGTGATTATTTAATTAACAAATATGGGTGCCTCCTAGACTGAGGAGGCCCAACAGGACTAGGACTATGCTTGCCTTTGCTCACAAGTGGACTCCTACATACTTAACAGTGGCATCTGGCACACAGTAGACCTCAATAAATATTTGCCAGTTAATTTTGACTGAGTAAATCTAGTGAGTACCCAATATTTAAAATATACTACATGTAAAATTCTGAGCTACATTCTTTAAAAACTTCATTTAATGTTTATAAAAATTTATAAAGAATTATTACCCTATTTTAAACATGAAGAGAGTGGAACTTGGAGAAGTTAAATAAATTCAAAACTGCATAGTTGATATTTAAGCCAGACACATCTGATTGTGAAAGCTGGTCCACTGAGCACTCTGAACTGTGTTTTTACCAAGTTGCTCATTTATCACATTTTTTGTTTAACCTTCTCAGCTTAGATATATCTGCTTATTTTTAAATGACTTGAACTTTCATAATTTACCTGATTTATTGAAAATTATTTGCTTTACTGATGCATGTTTCAGAAACATACTCTTTTCTGAAGATGTATATATCTTTCTTGGCAAAAATAATATTCTGGTTCTAGGAGTATTGCGATCTATCCTTATATGCCTCATTGCGTGATGGGAGTATTTACACTATAAATGAAAGAATAATGATAAGTCATGGGTTTTAATACTTTATTCTTTACCCCAGTGTTAAGTAAGAGGAAAAGCAGAAATGTAAAAAGTCAACATCACTACCCATTAGGGAAATGCAAATCAAAAATATGATGCAGTTCCATCTCAATCCCAGTCAGTATGACTGTTTCCAAAAAAGACAAAAATGACAAACGCTGATCATGATGCAGAGAAAAAGAACGTTTATACATGACTGGTGGAAATGTAAATTAGAACAGCCATTATGGAAAACAGTATTCAGATTCCTCGAAAAACTTATCTAAATATAGAATGCCATATGATCCAGCAATTCCACTTCTGCCTGTGTACCCAGTGCAAACTGAATCAGCTTCTTAATGAGATACCTGCAGCACTATTCACAATAGCTGAGATGTGGAAACAACTAGGATGCCCTCAGCAGAGAATGGATAAAGAAAGTATGGTACATATACACAATGAAATACTATTCAGCCATAAGAAAGAATGAAATTCTGTCGTCTGTGGCCAAATGTATGGAACTGGAAGACATTAAGTGAAATAAGCCAGACACAAAAAAGCACCTACATATAAGAGTTTTAAAGATTGATTCCAAAGAGGAAGGGGATAGTGATTACTACAGGGTAGGGAGGGGAGAGGAAAGATGGGAGAAATGATAGAGGGAGCTTGGATATTGGGTATCAAATACAGTTATATAGGATAAATAAGCTATGGTGTTCCGTGGTACAGTGGGGTGACTATAGTTCACATCAATCTTTTATATTTTATGAAGGAAAAGAATCTGAGCTTTTACAGTTGTTATTAACAACAATTGTACATATTTATGGGCTACAATGTGATATTTCAAAACATGCATTCGATGTGTACTGATCAAAATGGAGTAATCAACACTACTCTTACTGTGACATTGCTTTATGATGGAACCTTGGAGCATCTTCCAATTGTTGATACAATATATGTTAGGTTATTGAGAACCATAATCTCTCCACTGTGCTATGGAATACCAGGAACTAACTCGTTTGCTCCTACTCAATTATGGTACCCATTTGCAAGCTCCCTTTAAGCCTCCCTCCACCCTGCCCAAGCCTCTAACAATCAGCATTCCCTGTCCAAACTGAGCTTTTTGTGTTGTAATGGGGTCTATTTCTCCCTTTAGGTATAATAGTATTTGCCTTATATATTTAGGTGGTCTTGTGTTAGATATGCCCCCAAGGCAAAATGCAGTTTAGCAGTGGCTATTACACAGCAGTTGGAGGTAGGGGAAGGACTATGCATTCCCTCTTTAGAACTCCAACTGCAGTCAGCTCTCTAGACGCTATTTAAAGCCCATGGGATTTGCCTACAATTAGGGCTGCCAGTAGGTGGTGCTGGTGGGGGTTATGAAGCTCTTCTCTTACCTTTTTCTGGCAAGATAGAATACCCTGACAGGCAAGCCAGGGTAGGAGCTGTGATGTGCTTTGGTCCTCCCCTCCGCTCTGTCTCCAGGCTTTCTGAATCTCTGTGCTGTTTAGGACACGTGTCACTTCTTTACTAAAGTTTTGTCTCGGTCAGTCTCCTGGAAATGTAGTGCTTCCTTCGTTATTCTGTGCTTCTCTGTGGTGGAAGCCAGAGCAGAGCCTCTCTATTCAGCCATCTTGTATCCTCTTGTCCACCTCCACCATAGCCAAAGCTAAGCCAGGCCAAAGCCAGGAGCCAGAAACTCAAATTAGGTCTCCCCTGTGGGTAACAGGGAACCAATTACTTGCTGTTTCCCACATTAGCAGGAAGCTGGAATTGAGATCAGAGATGGAACTGAAACCCAGGCCTCTAATATGGGATGTGGGCATCCCATCCCAGCATTACCATGCTGGATCAAATGCCCGCCCCTGTGGTAGCCTGTATATTTTAGATGAATGAATAGTAGTGCTGACGTTTAAAGTCCATGATCGTATATGAAATCTATGTTTTAGCTTTAATATAATTTTGCAGTACTGGTTCATTACAAATAAATGAGACTTTTTAGAACTCAACCTGCCTATCAACTATTTAAAGCAAGGGAACATTAAAGTATAGGCTCTCTATATTAATTTGAAATTTTCAATGCAATAAAATCCTCCCAGGCAACTTGACTTGGAAATTACCAATCTTAATGTACTTTTAAAGACTAAGGAGTGAATCCCAAGACTTTAAGAGAACTGCTTGCTCTCCATAAGCCTTCTATTGTGAGCACACCTGCCTTTCCCTGTACATAAGAACAAGGAAACTGGAACCACCATTAATCACCTC
Source organism: Oryctolagus cuniculus (assembly GCF_964237555.1). Classification (NCBI taxonomy): domain Eukaryota; kingdom Metazoa; phylum Chordata; class Mammalia; order Lagomorpha; family Leporidae; genus Oryctolagus; species Oryctolagus cuniculus. The sequence continues at coordinate 9,024,438 of NC_091439.1, read as the reverse complement.
AAGCAATGACAGTCAGAAATTATGTGACCTAGGATGGTTTTGCCACCAATTTATGGCATTATATTTTCAGTAAGGTGAATAATGATTAAACTGTGTGAATTCCCATTAGACACACTTAACAGAACTGAGAGGTACCGGGGCTTCAGGTCATTTTAAATTCATTAGTTAGGGGGAAGCAGCAGTGAGTCAACACTTGACCACACTGGGCCTGTATTAGATCCATTCGGGGGTTAATGAAGCCACAGGGGTATCACATTAGCCCTAATGATAGGTCTTGGCTAAGTCACCTCAGTCTGCATTTCCCAAAAAGTTAGTTGCTCTCACAGTCATTTCATAAATGCTCACTGACTTACTAGTTTTGCCCACTCACAAAACGTACACCAAGTCTTCCTTCTTTTGCTTGCTCATGCATACTCACAAATTTATGAGATTATTCTTAACACGTCATTGCTTCAGGTTTGAAAGGGAGACACCATGATTCACATAAAAAATAGGATGTGAGAAATGTTCCTAGTGGGACTTCCAATGCCCTGTGCCAAACTGATAGCAAGTCCTGGCCTTGTGTTCTTGGAGGCAACCCAAAAGCCAAGGTAAGATATTATCATCAGAGATGAATGATCAAGGGACCTTTAATACTTTTACAAATAAAATCTGCTTTCACAGTTATAATTCAGTTTTTTTTATAACTGAATTATAACTTTCACAGTTATAATGCAAAAACCTTTTCATCCTCCTAACGTGCGCTCAGCAACAAGGCACAAGTCCCTGACTGGCGGTGTGCTCTCAGCCACACTAACATTGCACAGATGTCCAGATGTCCCCACCACTCAAGCCCCCTGTAGTCACAGACGAAGCAGTTGGTATGAGTATGAGCCCTTTCAGCTCACATAACTGTTCCTGCATTCATTGGCAGAGCTTCTAGAAGAATATTCCAACTCTCAGGAGCTCTGAGGCAGCCGATAGTTTATTTCTTTATATTTAGAACAGCTGTCTTTTAAAAAAATCTCCAATGTTGCTGCAAAAACCTTTTCATCCTCCTAACGTGCGCTCAGCAACAAGGCACAAGTCCCTGACTGGCGGTGTGCTCTCAGCCACACTAACATTGCACAGCTGCCATTCACAGCTAGGAACGCTGAAGGAAGACAAGGAGGGTGCGAGATGACTTCCCCACTGGCCCAGTCGTCCAGCAGCTTTCCCAGTTATCTATCCTGCAGCTTCCCAGGAGCTGTTCAACTGTTAGGTGAGTTCTTTCGGATTCATGGGAAAGAGCAAAGGACGCCATTTGTTCTTGAGCAAACATTCCCAATGTTTATATTAATAGCATTATCCATTCAAAATTATGTTTAGAAAATATGAAATAATCATTCGTAATTGTGTTGTCAGGAGACATCACTGTACCAAGTCTGTACACATCCACTGCATATGTCATCCTGGCCAAACTGTCATTCAAGACTACTACCATTTTGAGTGCAAGGAACTCGGGAAAAAAGTCTTATTTGGTTTGGATGTTTTGTCCCTAAAACCTCTCAGTTTATCTTCACCCAATAAGTGAGCATTCTTTGGTTAGTTGCTTTTATTTCTTTTTGAATTTTGCCTGTGCCATAATAATTCTGGGCTCATGTTCCATGCACATTTAACCATAAATTATTTCTCCAAATCTGTCAAGGAGTTTCTGAAAATAAGACCCAAGAATGTTCTTACAAAACATTTTTATATTTTCATAAATTAATTTTTATGTTTAAAATATATAAACCTTTTGAGGAACATTTTATAACCTAGCAGTGCCACACAACTTATTTGTAATTATCTGTATTTTTAAAGATGTGTTTATTTATTTGAAAGTCAGAGTTACGCAGAGAGAGAAAGAGGCATAGAGAGAGAGAGAGAGGTCTTCCATCCGCAGGTTCATCCCCCAGCTGGCTGCAATGGCCAGAGCTGTGCCAATCCAAAGCTAGGAGCCAGGAGCTTCTTCTGGGTTTTCCACGTGGGTGCAAGGGCTTGGGCCATCTTGTACTGCTTTCCCAGGCCATAGCAGAGAGCTAAATCATCAGTGGAGCACCTGAGACTCAAACTCAAACTGGCACCCATATGGGATGCCGGCACTGTGGCGGCAGCTTTACCCACTATTTACATCACTATTTTGAACAAAGGAAATTTTAAAAGGAGTTCAAATAGGGATAAGGACTAAAAAACTTGTTCTCACCCCTCCCTGATAGTAAGTACATGCCAAATTAAACATACAAGAAAATAAACTTGCAATGTGGGAGTCAGGAAAATAAAAGTGTAGTTAGAAGAAAGGCTAAAGTAATTCATTAATAGCATGTATTTAGGCAATGAGGACTTATTTTGCTCTTGGTGTCAACAATATTTTATGCATGCTAGTTGATACCCTTGATTAGCCATTAAATAGCTTCTGCTCCTCATCTCCTCTCACAGAACCTACTGCAAGGCTCTGCCCCAATTCCTATCCTTTACCCCTTCCTTTTCGCTTGTGACTTAGGTTCTAGGAAAATCCTCCCAAAGTTAGGGTTTATAAACTCTATACTCATGGGTAAGCATACGGGAATGGCAATTCTTAATTTGGTGTTTCATATTATTCTCTGAAAAGGACAGGAATCAGTCTAGAAAATAAGCACTTGGAGGTAACTATACTAATTTTCATGGTATACCCATGCAAATAGTCAATCTGAACATTAGTATTAAAGGCCAGTTCAGAAACTGATTTAATGTAAAATTAGACTTGGTTTATATCACTTTACTATTAAAGTCAACTTTAATTTCAGGTCTAACACAAAATCAGATCATCAATTATATTAAATTAATATTAATTCCAATTTCTTTGGCAATGATTGCTTTGTTTAATTTATACACTGATCTTAGTTTTAATTACAAACCCCATAAAAATTGGTTTAAAACTATTTAACAGATGGTCAAGCTTAGTTAACTATCAAGTCTAAATCTTGTAGATCTCACAGAATTAATAGTATCAATGACACAGAAAATGGAACCTAGCCCCCTGTGTTTGGACTCAAACTTTGTGCTGATGGAGATACATGCCACTGGGAAGATATATAAGCCTTTCTGTTGAAAGGGATTCAAGCACTTCACTAATTTGTTAGAAGGATAGGTTTAGTTCAAATAATAGAAGGACTTAAAATAACACTTGGCACATTGTATATATATGTGTGTTAGGTTTTTTCTACTATCACATCATTTTACAGAAATAATGAGGAAAATGAGTATTTACTAGACAGCTCAATCTTAGTTGATGACTATAACATAAAGCAACCAAAAAAAGTGTTGTTCATAATTTTACATCTACAGAAACATCTTTAAAACTAGACACTATGCTATGATTCCTAGGTACTGACCAAGTGTCTGGTCAGTACATAAAGCTGTGTCAACAGCCCTTGCGAATTTACCCAGTGCATAAATGGCTTTGCTGAGCTGATTTCTGCTGTTTTGTCCTTGGGTATTTCCAAGAGTTGGTATTTAAAATGAACATGTTTCTCTGCAAAAAAATTCTGAGTTACTTGTGATCTGTTATTCCCCACACTCCAGGCTTCCAAAAGGCACAATGTAAACTTATTTTTCAAAAAAACATTAGAAATATGTAGTAGAATTCATAAGTAATTATGCCAGCTTGGCTCTGGGGTTATCTTGGTTTGGTCACCTGAGGATATACCTGTGGCAATTTTGCTTTGCCCAGGGATTTATACTACCAACCTAGGAATTATTGCTCCATATATTTCCTGGGCACATAAAATTATCTACTACATGGGATGGAGAGTCCCATCAGCATCTTTTTTTTGCCTAATCTATACCATTTCCTTGACAGATAATCACCATGTGCAACTCCAACAAGGACTCATTATCCTCTTTGCCCAGGTCTTACTTTTGTTTGCACAATCTTAAAGGCATCACCACCAGATACACAGCTAAATGTGGAAAGGCATTGCTAAAGCTTCGGTTGCCTGTACAACATGAGTATGTTGAAGAATAATGTGAGTAAGTCCAGGGCTGGCATTGTGGCACAGAGGTTTAAAATGCTGCTTGTGATGCCTGCATCCTATAGCAAAGCATTAGTTCAAGTCCTGGCTGCTTTGCCTCTGATCCAGCTTCCTTGCTAATGTGCCTGGGAAAGTAATCGAGTCTTGTACAAACCCCTAGACCCCCGCCATCCACCTGAGAGACCCCGACAGACTTCTGGGCTCCTGGCTTTGGCCTGGCTGTTTTAACCAAGAAAGCTCATGAGCTTGGAGGAGGAAGATCTATTTCCCTCTCTGTGTCTCCATCCCTCTATTGCTCTGCCTTTCAAGTAAATAAATAAACCATTAAAAAAAGTGAGGGCCGGTATTGTGGTGCCTGCATATGGGTGCTGGTTCAAATCCCAGCTGCTCGACTTCAGAGCCAGCTTCCTGCTAATGGCCTGGGAAAGCAGCAGAATATGGATCAAGTCCTTGAGCCTCTGAATCCTCTCGAGAGTCCTGGAATAAGTTCTTGGCTCCTGGTTTTGGCCTGGCTCAGCCTGGGCCATTGCAACTACTTGGGAGGTGAACCAGTGGGTGGAAGATCTCTCTCTCTCTCTCTCTCCCTCTCTCCCTCTCTCCCTCTCTCTCTCTCTCTCCATAACTATGCCTTCCAAATAAATAAAATAAATCTTTAAAAATAAAATAAAACTAGATGGTCCGCCAAAAGGCTCCACAATGAGAGACTAATGGTTTAAAAGTATCTTAAAAATCTATTGCAGTAATTGTCAGAGAAATGCAAGGCAAAACCCAGTGAGATATCACCCCATGCATGTGGGGGATGACTACTATCCAAAGGCAAAAGACAAGAAGTATTGGAAAGGAACTGGAGAAATTGAAATGCTTGTACACTTTTCGTAGGAATATAAAATGGTGCAGCCACACACACACACACACACACACACAAGAGTATGGAAGTTCTTCCAAAAATAAAACAAAATAGAGCTATTACATTATCAAAAACACTACTATATCATCTAACAACCTTTCTGGATGTTTGGATGTTTGTACAAAACAATTGAAATCAGAATCTAAGAGATATTTGAACACTGATGTTCATTGCACCTTTACTAGCATAGACAAGATGTGGAAGCAACCTACACGCCCATCAGTGAAAGACTGGAGAGAGAAAGTCATAAATATGTACAAGGAAATATTATTCAGCTTTCAAAAGAAAGAAATTCTGTCCTACAGGACAGCATGGAAGAACCTGGAGAACACCACACTGAGCAAGATAAGCCACTCACAGAATAGCAAATACTGCATGATTTCAGCTCATATGAGGGGCTGGAAATAATCAGACTCATGGAAGCAGATAGGATAATGGTGGATGCCAAAGAACAGCGGGAATAAGAAATGTAGGGTCACTCTGCTAGGAGTATGAAGTCTTAGTTCTCCAACATAATGAAATTTTACAGCTTGCTATGCAATGTCATGCTTGTACTTAATAATACTGATTTGTACATTTAAAAATTTAAGAGAAAATATCTCACATTAAATGGTCTTATTACAATACAAAGAGAAATGAAATAATAAACAGTATTGGCATTTAAAATGGGTTTCATTTATATTGGAGCACTAGAGTTTTAGTTGTGACTTACAAATCACAATATTTTCTTGTTATGCTAAATTGATTTACAGTAGGTATGTTAACCGGAAACAGCCTATTACAGAAATTTTATGGGTCCCAATGAGGAAAAATGTTCATCTTTACTCTCCAAATACATTGATCAGGAAATACAGTTCTGGGGCCGGTGCTGTGGCGCAGCAGGTTAATGCTCTGGCCTGAAGTGCCAGAATCCCATATGGGTGCCAGTTCTAGACCTGGCTGCTCCACTTCCGATCCAGCTCTCTGCTGTGGCCTGGGAAAGCAGTAGAAGATGGCACAGGTCCTTGGGCCCCTGAACTCATGTGGGAGACCTGGAAGAAGCTCCAGGCTCCTGGCTCCTGGCTTTAGATCAGCACAGCTCTGGCCTTTGTGGCCAACTGGGGAGTGAATCAGCAGATGGAAGACCTCTCTCTTTCTTTCTTTCTCTCTCTCTCTCTCTCTGCCTCTCCTCTCTCTGTGTAACTCTGACTTGCAATTAAATAAATAAATAAATCTTTTTTAAAAAAGGAAATACAGATCATACTAAGAGTGATCTCAAATAAAGTTTCCACATTCTGACCTATGAAAATAACCTTCACTTTTATATTTATTTATTTATTTATTTATTTATTTATTTATTTAACTCAATTGGCATAATTCTTACCTGAACTGGTTGCATTCATTAAATATTAATTGCTGAGAAAAAAAGCATATACCCTTCCATTTATTTTCAGAAAATGTGATGTGTTTTGTGCTATACTTGTAGTTTTTAAAATCTTTGAATGGGCCGGCGCCGCGGCTCACTAGGCTAATCCTCCGCCTAGCAGCGCCGGCACACCGGGTTCTAGTCCCAGTTGGGGCGCCGGATTCTGTCCCGGTTGCCCCTCTTCCAGGCCAGCTCTCTGCTGTGGCCAGGGAGTGCAGTGGAGGATGGCCCAGGTGGTTGGGCCCTGCACCCCATGGGAGACCAGGAAAAGCACCTGGCTCCTGGCTCCTGCCATCGGATCAGCGCAGTGCGCCGGCAGCAGTGCGCCGGCCGCGGCGGCCATTGGAGGGTGAACCAACGGCAAAGGAAGACCTTTCTCTCTGTCCCTCTCTCTCACTGTCCACTCTGCCTGTTAAAAAAAAAAAAAAAAAAAACTTTGAATGCATTTAATAATGGAACTGCATTTGTTAATAGCCCAGGGCAGTTACTGAAAAAATATGGCCTATAAGATACCTACATTCACTTATATCCTTCAAAAATCCCACTGGACAATTTTATTATCTCTATTAAGCTACAAAGGATCTGAGCTGGCTCAGAATAATGTGTGAATTTTTAAAAGAAAGTTTAAATAATTGAAGAAGTTAGGAGTGAAGAGAACTTCGGAGGTAAGGGTCATATCCTATAATCATTATGTTCCTAAATTTGTGTTTATGAAAAGCATGAAGTATGTATATGTCTCTCCCCCATTCGCGGAGGAACGACACAGGACCCTGGGCTGTTCTTTCGTCTGCTCGGCCCTTCCTGGGTTTGCTGCTGGTCCTTCCTGGGTTGGCTGCAGACCCCTCCACCTCCGTGGAAGGGCGGCTCCCCCTGCCACTTTCCCCACTTCCCCGGAGGAGCGGCACACCGCCGGCCGGCTCTCTCGGGGGCTGCTCAGGTGTTCCTTCAGATGTTCCTGGTGCATGTTGTCTCTCTCCTCCTTTATAGTCCTCTTCCACCAATCCCAACTCTGCTACCCACACGCTGAGCACACTGCTCTCCTCCAATCAGGAGCAGGATCAGCTCCTGCAGCTTGTCAAACTGATGAGGCAGCTGCGTAGAGGTTGTTTTGGTCTCTTTCTCTCAGCGCCATATTGTGGGAGAGCAGATGCATAGAATAAGTCTTAATTCCAGTAACTTAGTCTATTCTCAGTTGCTCCCCACATGTATACCTTAAATAAAAGGTTTCGGGGTGGGGGGGAACTGTTCTAAGTGGCATTGGAGAATCCTTCTGAACCCTGGTTAGAGAGGTTACATGGACTGTAATTATCAAACCTAAATCTTTTCCCAATGCTCTTTTGCAAATAAACAGTAGGTAGATGAAGCAATGTATAAGACTTTAAAAACACTACTATCCAAAACCAACAATAAATTCTATACATGTAATGTAGGGACTCAAACATTCCCCACTCTACTCTTAAACATGGAAATGGCAACGTGAGTATCTAGACGGACAAAATGGACCACTTCATCCTATCCAGCTTTGCATCTTTAGTGTCTAACATTGCTTAGTGGTCTCCATGGCTAACACAAAGAATAATCACTGAACAAATGAACGGGTATGGGAATCAATGCAGCAATCAGGAAATGGGAGTAGGGGAAGAAAGATACAGCTCTTGAGACCCTGTTGAGTCTTTAAGTTCTGTGATCCCTGAAAAAAATGTAAAACATTCTACAAAATCTGTTCATCACTGTTTGTTTTTGATGTGCAGAAAACTCAAAGCAGAGTATAGATTCTTAAGATTCGTGATTAGGGCTGATTCATCATTTATCTTTCCGCCTACCATTGCCACTCCCTACCCTGTCAAAAAAAAAAAAAAATAGCAGCTGTCATTTAAAGAAACTCCTGCTCTATGCTTTCTGTTGATCTCACTTAGTGTCTTAGATTAGACTACCTCAGCAAGACGTCATAGCCTGGGTGATTTGAGGATCAAAACTTTATTTTCACACAGTCCTGGAGGAGAGAAGTCCAAGCTCACATGCCAACATGGCTGGATTCTCGTGAGGGCTCTCTTGCTGGCTGGCAGATGGCTGCCATTCCATTGAACGCTCACAGGGCTGACTATGTATATGTGAGGGTGCAGAGGAAGTGAGAAAGCTCTCTAATGTCTCTGCTTGTAAGGGTACTAAGTCTATCTCAAGGACCTATTTTTATGATATGATTTCACCCCAATCACTTCCCAAAGACACCATCTCCAAACGCCATCACACTGGGGATCAGGGCTTTATCACATGAATTTGTGAGGGCAAACAAACATTCAGTCAGCAGCACCACCGAGTCTCCAGTAGATGCAGTGATGGTAACATGCCACTGAAGCACATGAGCATGAGGTGTGGGGTTTTTTAATATTTATTTTATTTATTTGAAAGACAGAGTTACAGAGAGAGGTAGAGACAGAGAGAGAGGTCTTCCATCTGCTGGTTCACTCCCCAGTTGGCCACAAAGGCCAGAGCTGCCGATCTGAAGCCAAGAGCTTCTTCCGGGTCTCCCACATGGGTGCAGGGGCCCAAGGACTTGGGCCATCTTCTACTGCTTTCCCAGGCCATAGCAGAGAACTGGATCAGAAGTGGAGCAGCCAGGACTAGAACTGGCGCCCATATGGGATGCTGGCACTTTAGGCCAGGGCTTTAACCCGCTGTGCCACAGTGCCGGCCCCATGATTTGGGTTTTATTTATTTGTATAATTTGCTTCCTTAACTAGAATTAGATTTTCTTCAGGCTCTGATATGAACAGACCTTAGAAAACAAATTTACTCTCAGCATACTCTCAAGCTAGATAAACCAGAATGCTAATTTATTACTTTAATATTAGAGCTTTACTGTCAAGCAGATAATCATTGAATGGTCAGATTGGTAAAGATTCTTCTTTACCAATGACATATGAAATAGAATACTAAATTTATTCAAAAGTACTAGTTAATTAATTTATCCCCCCTATTTTCCATACAGGAAGATTGCACTAACTATTTTTCAAATTTTCTGCTAGAATTATAGAAGAAATGAAAAAAAATGATTCTGGAAGGGTGGATGCTTGCACCTAGATGAACAATGCCTTGCAGAAAATTCAGAGGTGAATCTTGCTTAATCAGCTGCAGCTGTTTCAGCCCACACTCAGAGTTTGTCTCCCAGGACACCGCCACCCCTGTGATTAATTCTGTATGATCATTATTATTGGGTTATGGAAAGTGCTTTTTCTGTGGTGTCAGAATACCTAGTTTTAAATCCTAAATTCCATTTATACTTACACAATCATAAGTTAAGTTATTTGATTACTCTGAAACTTCAGATTTTTGTAATAAAATTTTTCTCATTGTTATTGTAAGAATTCAAAAAATAAAAATGAAAATAAGAGCTACCATGTTACTGAATGCTTTCTGTGTGCCAGGCAAGGAGCCTACTATCTTAGGTACATCTGGTAACTTGTCTGGTTGGTAACACATTCAATTGCTTTTTTCCTGCACTTGCTATGATTTCCTGTAGGTGGAGTATACAACCTTGTGCCCTTGACATTACTTGTCTACTGGGATGTAAATGGAAATGACCATGTTATGTCGGAAGAGAAATCTTAAATGAGTTTTTGTCCTGTTTGTTCTCTTGATTTTCAGCCCTGAGCCCTGGGAAGAGCAGTCCTCAGAGAGTGGCTACTCCTTCAGCCTTGGTCTTGAAATAAGAGGGCATGAGAGCCTAACTGAGCACAAAGAAGCCACAGCTTACTCAAGTCCTCATATGAATATTCAAGTAATAACAACTTATATTTACTCCTTTAAGGCAATATGACAATATGAGTTTGCTGCTACAATGTTGCCTAGAAGCAGATTGCTATCGTACAATTCCTGAAATACATAGCCTTGGCCTTGAGGCCAGTCAGGAAACAGTTCAGATACTACTATACTCATTGATATTCCACAGTGCCACACTATTTAACACTTTTGATTATGCCTTAATTTATGGAGGGTGAAATGTTGCTCTTAAAAGTGATATTTTAAATTACATTTTCTAATCGGCTATTGGTGGTTTAAGGGAATGTCATTATTTTTCATCCATAAATGTCGTGTATTGCTTTTATTCTTTTATAGTTTTCTGATTATCATTTCTAAAGATAAATGTTCATAGCATTGCAAGCAAAGACTGCTTTATTACTCACCTGTAATGCATCTAAGCAATCTAGTTCCCTGACCAATTCCGTTAAACAGTGGTAATGTCAATGGCATTATTATCTTATTTCTGACCTTACAATGAATATATTTTAATTTATCCATTTGTTAAGTGCTCATAGATTTTTGTTTGTCAGAACAAGAACATCCTTATGTGTATCTAGTTCATTGTTTAAATAATTTTGTAAGTCTTGGTTCAGTCAATAACATAGAAGCACTCTAAATATTATTATAACTGTAATATTGATAAAGAAACCAAGACAAAGATGAACATGGAAGGAACTGCGTGAGGGGAGGTCAGGAAAGGTGCAGTTGGAAGGTTATGTACAGGGACAATGATGACTTCGATCTGAGCCACTGAAACAAGTGAGTTCCCAAAAGTTATGAGGAAATAGATACAGTTGTTAAGTTTCTAAGAAAGGCCAAGATCTTGGTCTTGGTCTGCAGCAGCCAGGTAGGATCTGGTGAAGAAACCTTTGAAACCATGTGATTTGATGGCTACAACCTCCCTGGAATAAAAACCTTTCCTCCAGTTCCCCTTCCAAGTATTGTGCAAGACCCTCTCATGGGCACACTCTAGCCTGCAACTTCATAGAGAAAGAAATGCTGGAAAATAAAGTTCCTGGCATTTGTAATACAGTGTAGACCTTACTGGTGTTAGGCAAAGCTGACTGCTGACAATGTAGCCCGGTGGTAGTTTGTTTTTTTTTTTTTTTTTTTTTTTTTTTTTTTTTTTCCTGTACGTATTGAGATGTCGGTATAGATTTGTTTTTTCCTTTTTCCTTTTGCAGTATGGTAAATCATTCCACTCTATTTTTTTTTTAATGAGGAACTGCTTGGATTCCTAGAATAAGCTCCACTTTCAAATATACTTTGGGATTCAATGGTATCAAAAAATTCTAAATAAATTATTAAGTAAGTTGAACATACATGGATGTACTTCATTAAGAATCTAAGAATGGAAATTAATTCTGGAGTTATATGATTTGGGAAGTAAGGATAATTAAGTGACCTAGTAATATTTATCAGTGTCAAAATTAGAAATTTTCACTTTTTAATAAATGTTAATATTTACTTAACTGATAAAATACTACTTTTATAATATTTGCTATTTATAAGACATTAGCTAATTTACAAATATTAATTGATTTGATTCTTATAACAATACTTTGAAGTCGGTTATTTAACTATACCCATTTTATATATGGTAAAATTGAGATATACAGAAATATTGATATGTGCACAATCATAAATCAATTAACTGTGGATCTGGAATTTATACCAAGGTAGACAGTTCCATGTACCTTCGTTAATCATTACATTATGTTACACCAGTGGACAACGAATGGAAAGGGAACAGAATGGGTACAGATTTGCCAAAGTCCTTGTTATATTAAAGGAGTAACACAGAAAATGAAACAATGTTCTTTTGCTCTTTAAATCAGATGCTTATATTGATGACATGATTGAATTTGACTGTACAACAGCTGTTAAATGTGCAAATTATGTTTCAACCCACACAAACGCTAATTTGCTGCCATGCGGCTCCACATTTGAAGCTTATACAAATTACTGGGTCTACCATGATTAGGCCTGGTCTGGGTAACTAGGGTCAATAAGAGAGGGTCACGAATATGATCAGGTTTCATGGTGTTCAACCTTCATTAAACTGAAAGGCAGATGTCAAAGAATAAAGTATTGTGATCCAAGCAGAAATCTAAAAAGATTTTACAAAAGTTATCAAACCCTACTGGCTTGTGTGACTTGTCTATCCACACCCAGTTTCTAAGCTCCCTGACACTGGCACTGTATTTTGTCCATCTTTCTTCATTCTCTCAGTTCTCACTACAGCCTCATGATGGGTAAATATGCAATAACTGGGATAACTAACACTGACTTTCAAAGGTTCAAAAAATCTTTATGAAAAAGATGGAATAATCATTTCCTTTTGAATTAAGTTAGAAGCAAAGAGGCTATAAGTTACAGTAAGAAATTTCATTTACACATAAAGAAAATTAGCATTAGCATTACTGATATGTAATGGAAAGTATGTGCTGTATTGTTATACACTATTGTACATTAGATATTGTACAGTAGATAAAGTAAACATCAATCCATCTAGCCTTGTCTTAACATGATGCATGTATTTTTTAATTTAAGTGAGTTAATTTACATTAATCTAATTATATTATTCACAAAAAGGAATGACTTATCCTACCCACCCTCTACACAATTAACAGTCTGCATTAAACTCTAAGGTGCAGCAGAAATTATCTGGTGCATGAAATAAGCAATTTTCATGTGAGTGCCACAAATACTGATTTACAATGTGTGTTCCCTTCTCAAACCCTTTAGAAGTCTGTAAATATGTCTTCTGCATCAGGATAAACAGTTATTGAAGGACTGCTCAAGAGTGTCTACTGATACTAATTCAGGTTTACCCACACATTTACTTTTTATATTGTTCTATTTTGTAATTGTCTCCCTCTGCCATCTTGTGAATCTGTTTATGTTTTCTAGTTTCAGAGTCATTGGCTGATCTCTGTGTTTTTGCATGCTTTCTTATTTTGTTTGAATTAGTTAATATTTGTGTTTGGAAAATTATGAAGTTAATTTAAGATTCTGGATGATACAATTGTCCTCCAGAGACTCATTTTCTTTTCTTTTTCCAGACAAGGAAAGTAGAAGCAGGACCATTTAATATAATGTGAGGTTGATCTGTTTGAGTCTGAGCTTCAGTCTTTTAAGTGTTTGCCTCATTCTATTTCACTTTTACTGCACAGTTCAGCCCTTCAAGGTCTCTACAGTCTAGACTGATGACCAGTGTCTTCTCCCTGGAATCTCCCTCTGGGGTCTTCACTGTCTTAATAGCGTTCTTGTCTCCTTGTGTGTGTTGTAATTCATATGAGGAGCTCAAAGTCTTTGGAATTCTCTCTAAGCAATCTTTTGAAGTTTAAAATGAAAATACCTCTCTAGAGAGAATTTGCATTCCTCCCAGTGGGCTAAGAGTTCCAATATCCTAGACGCATTTCAGGAAAACTATTTGATTGAGGTTTTCTCCAATATACCTAAGAGTTGGTTTCGGCCTGAATTCACATATTTACTCTTTGGGTTGAAACTTACTTGTATATCCTATTGCCATCATGATGAAAGTTTGCTGTCTGTAGCTTCAGAAAATATTCCTGTTAGACTTGCTTCCTCATAGAAATCCATTCACTGAGGAAGGTATTTGGCACAGCAATTAAGCTACCCTCTTGGGATGCTCAGATCCTACATGGAAGTGCCTGGGTTCAAGTCCCAGCTCCTCTATCCTTTCCAGCTTCCTTTTAATGTGTACCCTTGGAGGCTGCAGCTGTGGGCTCAAGTATTGAGTACCTGCCACCAGTGTGGGAGACCAGGATTGAGTTCCTGGCTCCTGACTTTGACCTGGCTGAGCCTGGCTGTTGCTGCATTAGGGGAGCAGACCAATGAATGGGAACCATCTCTCTTGATTTGTCTCTCTCTCACTTGATCTCTCCGATTTCCAAATAAATAAAGTTTTTTAAAAAAATTTGCTCTCACTTAATAGTTTGCTTTGATTTTAGTTTGTGTTGTGTTTGTTTACCTCTGTATATCTTTTTTTTAAGATTTATTTATTTATTCCAAAGTCAGATTTACACAGAGAGAGGAGAAGCAGAGAGAGAGAGAGAGAGAGGTCTTCCATCCAATGATTCACTTCCCAGTTGGCTGCAACAGCTGGAGCTGAGTTGATCCGAAGCCAGGAGCCTGGAGCTTCTTCCGGGTCTCCTATGCGGGTGCAGGGGCCCAAGGACTTGGGCCATCCTCTATTGCTTTCCCAGGCCAAAGCAGAGAGCTGGATCAGAAGAGGAGCAGCCAGGACTAGAACCGATGCCCATATGGGATGCCCGCGCTTCAGGCCAGGGTGTTAACCTGCTGCACCACAGTGTCAGCCCTACCTCTGTATATCTAACTCTTTTGTTAGTTTAGATACCAATAATTTTAAAACCATGATTCTAAAAATTTATTGTCAGCATTTTAAATTGCCTTTACATGGAAGGGAGGGAAACAGCAGAAAACACAAGGTTGAGAAATGGAAGTAAAGTATTGTTGTTTAAATGAAGGTTTGTCTATAGTGTAAAATTATATCAGTTTTAGATAGCCTACTTTTCTGTGTAATATCTTTTGAGGGAATATATGTGCCAACACACCTGAGTGATATTTGTATATTTTTCTGAGACAATTTTACATTAACATGTTTTTGAATAACAATTTTCTTATTTTTTTAATAGAACCTTTCTTAATTGCCACCTGTCACTATATAGCCTGCATATGCTGAAGGTAAGTTTATCAAGGAATTGGAGAAAAGATGCATAAAGTACCTCTTTTGTTCCCCAGGAAAACACTGAACTCATCTATTTCTTGGTTCTTTTCTTCAATATCCTAAAAATGGGTCTCAACAGAGAGGCATTTCATAACATTCACTCTGTGGTGCACTCTCTCAGCCATAAAGTAAAAATAGCATCAAGATGAAAAGAATGACTATCACATACATTAAATGCCTACAGAACATTTTTATTAAGAAAACCTATTTTAAAAGACCGAGATATGATAATATTACTTGCCAAAAACACCTGACAAATTCAAGTTGCACTGAGCAATCCCCACAATGGTGGTCTAGTAATAGAGCTCTCTACATGCTTGCTCTGTTTTCCTCACTTTATCCTTCCTAATCCTGAGAGATTGATTCTGCCTTAGAAAGCTATCTGATGTTATCCTATTGACACATCTTTTTTTTTTTTTTTTTTTTTTTTGACAGGCAGAGTGGACAGTGAGAGAGAGGGACAGAGAGAAAGGTCTTCCTTTGCTGTTGGTTCACCCTCCAATGGCCGCCGCGGCCGGTGCGCTGCGGCCGGCACACCGCGCTGATCCGATGGCAGGAGCCAGGTATTTATCCTGGTCTCCCATGGGGTGCAGGGCCCAAGGACTTGGGCCATCCTCCACTTCACTCCCTGGCCACAGCAGAGAGCTGGCCTGGAAGAGGGGCAACCGGGACAGAATCCGGCGCCCCAACCAGGACTAGAACCTGGTGTGCCGGCGCCGCAAGGCAGAGGATTAGCCTAGTGAGCCGCGGCGCCGGCCGACACATCTTTCTTATAAATTAGTTATTTGAAAGAAAATCATAGGCTTTTAGAAAGAGAGAGAGAATAAAGGGGCAGTATTGAGGAGTATTTGGAAGCATTTTGATGGTTTGAAGAAGGAATATCTTAGGTTTGAGATAGCGCTCATATTCAGTAAACTCACACAAAGTGAAGAGAATAGTATCTCAGAGTCAAAACCCATCAAAAAGCACTGCTGTGCTCAATTCTTTCACTGAATTTCAGGACACGGAAGTGGGGAGTAGCAAAAACACAGAACAATGTGGAATGTGATTCTAGATATTCAAAAGAGAAAATACATTGTTTTGGGTATCACAGAGCTAAATGAGATTTGATGGCCAAAAAAAAAAAAAAAAAAACCAGGCAAATCTCTAACTTATATTACTCCAAGATCTATAGTAATTCTGTCCCTTAGAATCTGCTATGTTCCTGTTTTTCTGGCTCTGGATCTCTCTAGAGTAGGTTGAGAAGCACATACCAGTACCTGAAGTGAAAAAAATAAGGGATGTTTCCTTTCATGACTAGGAGTTTGTTTGCAAGTGTATAATCCAGGGCTAGTGCATTAGTGACAGATTCACTGGCATGATAAGATTACCCTGGTCCTCATGGGTGCAAAACATCTCTTCCTTAATTCCCCAGCAAAAAAAAAAAAAAACCACTACTTTTCAAGAGGGTAGAGGAAAGGCGTGCTCCAGGTATCTATGCCTGTTACACAGAGCTTTTTAGAAGTCCTGCCTAATGGCTTCCACTTATAGTCTTAGTCACAATTTTGCCAGATGTCCATTAACTGATGACTGGATAAAGAAAATGTGCTTCTACTTAGCAGTTTAAAAAAATGAAGTCCTGTCTCTTGCAACAAAATGCATGCAACTAGAAACCATTAGACTTAGTGAAATAAGCCAGTCCCAAAAAAGACAAATACCATATGTTTTACCTGATCTGTGGTAACTAATAGAAAACCAAAAAATGTAATGTATATGAGTTAAATTGACATTTTAAGAACTGATTATTGTTTACAGCCCTTATCTCTACTGATGAGGAGCAGTGTTTTTTCTTCTTACTATTTGTTGAATTCTTACTTAGCAGAGGGTTAATCTTATGATTATAAAATAAACTGAAAGTGTTTCATTGTAAAAATCAAAATAAAGGATAATAGAGGAAGGAGGAGGGAGGGTGGGAAGTATCACTATGCTCCTTAATCTATATATATGAAATTTGTTCACTTTAGATAAATTTAAAAAAAAAAGAGTTTTGTCAAAATTACATCTACCAACAACAGAAAATGGAAAATGTAATCTTTGACATGTTAGGGTACTGTCTCCTGAAAAAAAAAATTTGATGACTGGTATAAAGGGTGATTGGACACTGGCAGTCAATTGAGTGCAGATGTCTATGTGAGATCTACTTTTTTATCTGGCAAGGGTATTAGCATAATATATTAATGTATCTTGACCAAATATGTATTATTTTCCTAGGCATGTTGTAGGACAGTATTTCTCCCAGTTGCTAGAAATAGGTGGAGCCATGTTTCATGTTTTAGCCATTAACATCAAGGGACGTGATAAGAGTCTTTTCTCCTGGGAAAGCTAAGAGTTAGTGTGAAGTCTGCTACTTGGTGCAGAACTGGTAATATTCCAGATGATAGCTGTTTCACCAGCCTGGGACCCAAGTGATTTGTGAGTTACTTCTTCTTATCACATTATCTAGTCTGCTGTAACAGCTGCATTTTAACACCCAATTCTATGGACTATCTGGTCACAGATTCTGTATGATATTTTTGGATCATTTTCTTCTTATATAGCTCTCTTTCCTTTCTCTCCCTTCCTTTCACTTTTAGCCATCTTTCCCCCTTATCTCTTCCTGAAAAGTACTTGTGAATACCATCTAGCTACATTATTGACACTGAGTTCCAAGGAATTATTTCCCAGAAATAGCATAACTTTTGTGGCTCTATTTTTCTCTATTTGGTACATCTTTAAATAGTGAGCTTTGACCAGCCAAGTGTTCTAACCAGCATCTGAAATTGTCTTTTTCTCGAAGTTCTTTCTGATTTGGGGATAAAATTAAAGAAGGGGACAAAATGAAGTCTCTACCAGGCAATTATGCTACTTGATCAAATCTGACACCAACTCAGCAAGTAAATAATGGTTTTAATTTAAATTTTTACTATACCAGCCAAGATCATAGAGGATAAGTAGGAAACTAGATGCCATATCACAAGATGTAAATCTTGGATTATAATTTAAATGACATAAAAGAGTGTATATTTTGAAGCTTCTCACATTCTACTTGAAGTAGGCTTAATTGGCTATGATATTGCTATATTTAGATGTCATAATTATGGTGTGTTTTTAAAGTAGAGACAAGTAATAAATTCCATTTCTAAGAAAGGATTTTTATGGTGATTACATCCTACGGTGATGATAAGGATCATCTAAATGTGTCTTGATTTAGAGACAAGTTATTGTATAGTAATTAGGTTATAATGACCAGATTTGTAAGAAGTATATTAGTGCACATTAGAGTAGTGGATGTTCAAGACTGTTAGAACCTAGAACTCATTTTTAGAAAGTTTAATTTAGTTAATTCAGGAGTGCCTTGGAATAAAGAGTATGAGTTAAAGATCCTATTGTTACCACTCTAAAATGTGTTGGGATCCTATTTAGTAAGAAATCAACTTTCCTCCACCAACTATGTCTCCATGGACATTCATTTAATCAAGATAAAGTAGCACTCTTAAATCTGAGTTAATGGTCTTCAGCAAAAAATATTTAAAATTGCTTTAGAAATAATCAGAAATTGTACCATTTGTAGTAGGCACCAGTTGTTGTAGTTTATTGTTTTTTCCAAAGTCCATCTTCAGGCTACAGAGATTCTCCACTGGTACCACCTATGGCTCTTGTGTGATGGATAATGCCTGTGCTTGAGGGACAATTCATCATCAATTGTGTACTGTTGGATTTGATTGCTAACAACTTAAAAAATTGTTTCATCTGTTTACATGAGTCCTACCATGTGGGACTCAAAAAGTCTGTGGAAAACGTGTATTATGAAAAAAGTATATGTGGATTTGGAGATATTTTGCACCAAAATGAACTTATTTTAATTCCATTTTTATTTTCTTTATTTTATAAATATTTTTATTTATTTATTTGACAGGTAGAGTTATAAATAGAGAGAAAGACAGAGAGAACAGTCTTCCAACCATTGGTTGACTCCCCAAATGGCCGCTAAGGCCGAAACTGTGCGATCCGAAGCCAGGAGCCAGGAGCTTCTCTCTGGTCTCCCATGTGGGTGCAGGGACCCAAGCACTTGGGCCATCCTCCACTGCCCTCCTGGGGCACAGCAGTGAGCTGGACTGGAAGAGGAGCAACCAGGACTAGTACCCGGCACCCATATGGGATACCGGCACCACAGGCAGAGGATTAACCAAGTGACCATGGCACTGGACCCTTAATTCCATTTTTCAAATGAACATTTCAAAGTACCCTCATAATTTTCCTGACATTTTTAAAATTCTTTATCACATTTTAGTATTAATGTTACATTGGTCCTATAAAAAACATCTCTAATTGTGCAATATTAGTGCTATTTTCTTCTGAAATATTTTTTATGTAATCCATCAGTGAAACCATCTTAGCCTATTGTCTTCTCAGAGGTTTTTGGTTAACATATATATATATATATATATATATATATATAATTTCTGTATTCTACATAGATCTGTTTCTTCCTATATTGATTTTGTAAGTTCAAAACTTTTTCTTTCTTGAAGTTGTCAAATCTGTTGCCATGAAACTGTTCATAGTATTAGCTTATCATTATTTTTAGAAGTCTTTCTTAGGGAGGAAATCATCATAAGACCTCTATCAAAGACTCATTGCTTTTAAAATTTTAACCTTAAGTATTAGTGCTTTCCAGTGTATCATCTTTACCCCTTTCGTTTCTCATTTTATGAACTATATGAAAGGAGACTTCTCTACTTTCATAATTTCTGGGAGTAAGACTCAGACACTGGCATACCACACATCTCTGCTAATGGTTCAAATGCCCAACTAAGGTTAGGAATCACTGTTTCAAATACTCAATATTTTCAACTTAACCATTTAATTTTGAACATACTAAACCAACTAATCCAAACTTCAAGAAAAATAAAATTCTTATTAGCATGTTTCAAAAAACTGGGTTCATTACTTTCACCTCTAACAGTTGTTTTTCTTTTGTATTTTTTCCTTTGAAATCCAAGTCAGTTAAGATAAATTTATATTAAAATGCCTCACTTTCAGTGTACAGACTAAAGAATTTTGAAAAATACATTTGTAGCTAACACTCTAATCAAAATATGAATTTCCATCATCTGTAGTATTCCCTCACATTCCTTTGAATCCATTTGTCTATGACTAGGTCAAAGAGCTATATGAAAGATGGAACTCTAACTGACCCTGAAATTGCTAGTACGTTTTGTAACAGGTGATCATTTCTTCTTTCACCATCACCTTTGGTCTCACAATGAAATATCTAAAATTACTACTAAACTGGAAAAGGTTTATGCTTTCCTTATAGATAATTTCACCCGATATTTTGGTACTAAATGGAATGGATGCTTGTTGCATTATATTTCATTAGGAGAGACCTTGAAGGACATTTGGAGAGGGAAATCCTGCAATGGGGTTCGTCTTTAAGCAGTTGTCTACTTTCTTAGTAACATAAATAAACAAACGTATAGACTTTTGGCATTTCTTTTTATTTTTTTTTTTTATTTTTTTATTTTTTTTTGACAGGCAGAGTGGACAGTGAGAGAGAGAGACAGAGAGAGAAAGGTCTTCCTTTGCCGTTGGTTCACCCTCCAATGGCCGCCGCTGCAGCCGGCGCACCGCGCTGATCCTGGCAGGAGCCAGGAGCCAGGTGCTTTTCCTGGTCTCCCATGGGGTGCAGGGCCCAAGCACCTGGGCCATCCTCCACTGCACTCCCTGGCCATAGCAGAGAGCTGGCCTGGAAGAGGGGCAACCGGGACAGAATCCGGCACCCCAACCGGGACTAGAACCCGGTGTGCCGGCGCCGCAAGGTGGAGGATTAGCCTATTGAGCCACGGCGCCGGCTTGGCATTTCTTTTTAGATGTGGCTGACACTTAGAGTCTCATGACTTGGGAAAAAATAAATGAAAAGATCAGTGACAAGAACGTCCAGGAAAATTATGCTGATGAATTTCCTGGAAAGGACACAGCACGTGAGACTACTTGCTTCTCATGGCAATATGTGGGGAGCAATCCGGACCAGACTAAGTTACTCGAATTAGGACTTATTCTATGCATCTGCTCTCCCACAATATGGCGCTGGGAGAGAAGTAAACAGCTTCCGCACAGCTGCCTCCAGTTCAACCAATTAACTGTAGGACTTGCTCCTGATTGGAGAGCAGCGTACTCGGCGTGTGGGCAGCCGAGTTGGGATTGGCAGAGAAGGACTATAAAGGAGGAGAGAGACGGCATGCACCAGGAACATCTGTGGGGAACATCTAAGGGGAACACCTGTGCAGCCCCCGAGAGAGCCGGCCGGCGGTGTGCCGCTCCCCTGCGGAAGTGGGGAATGCGGCCAGGGGGAACTGCCCTTCCACGGAGGTGGAAGGGATAGTAGCCAACCCGGGAAGAACCAGCAGCAAACCCGGGGAGGGCCGAGCAGACGAAAGAACAGCGCAGGGTCCTGTGTCGTTCCCCCACGAAGACGGGGAGCGACAGCAATAGCCTTCTGATGTGGGGGCTCTCAGTGATCATCTACATGATCACAGGATGACTTGTTCTGCGAGTATCAGTTGGCAACTTTCCCTGCTCAGTTCTTGCTCAATAGACTTAGTGACTGTGGAGCCAGAGACGGAAAGCATGAATAACTCAACTACGTCAATTTATCCTCAAGAATGTTCTTCTGCCTAGTAAGTGGCCATCTGAGTGCCCAAACTGGCAAGTATGGAGAACGTTTTTGAGTACCTTCCTTAGCCTCATTCCTCAGAGAACCAACTGACCTTATGTTGGTGTGTGTGTTGATTGCTTACAGATACCAGTGACGACTTGTATCCAGACACTTAACCTAGATTCGTATTTGTAGTCCCTACCTGCGAGATTCCTGTCATTACGACCATCTCATAGAATTTCTGAATGCATTATTTGCCAATATGATATCCCATACAAAATTATTATCAAAGAACACATCTTAGAGTGAAGTAAGTTAGGAAAAGCCCTATGATCATGAGATTCATATTATTATCACAGCTTGATGGAATAGTGACTGAGTCTTGTGATGAGCTCCTGCTAAGGATGCTGATCTGGCTTCTAAAGCTGAAACAGGCTTTCTGATGACAGCAGTACAGACAAGTTCAGGGACTAAGAGGTAGAAAGAGAGTGATTTTTACCATTCTGTATGGTGTTCTCAGCTGGGCTTGAGTGTCTCAAAGTCTCACAAGATACCTAGAAATGTCTGGAGACATTTTTGATTTTCATGACTGTGGGGGTTTTGCTGGCATCTACAGGTAGAGAGAGGACAGTAATTCTACCAAGCATCCTACTATAAACAGACAACTGCTTCCCACTGAGAATACTCAAGTCTAAAGCTTCAAAATGGTAAGTCTCACACACCTTGTTCTATACCTAAGTACACATTCACAAAATATGTAATTCTCATCAGTACCACCTTGGTCTCTGCTGATTGAGAATTCTTTGTTCCTAGGAGTGGAACTACTATTATTTATGGCTTTATGAACAATTACGGAAATTAGATCTTTCCCTTCCTTTGTTATGTGTGTGTTTATTATGTATGCATTTTCCCTCTTAGGTTAATTAAATATCTTACCTAAGGAGTACTGTTGGTAGTTCATAATTGAGAGTCAAGGCTATAAAATATCCAGAGGAGCTGTGAATACTAAAAGAAGAAATAAGCATAATCCTGACGTGAATACTGTGCCTTGTGGAACCTTACATTTTCATTTGGGGGACAGGAAATTAAATCACATTCATTTTGACTTGTAAAGGAGAACTGCATCATTTTAGATGAAATGGTATTACTCTTACTTTTAGTTGGAGATTAATATGAGCATAGATATGGGATTGGAATCTGAATAGAAGCCTCATAGGGTAGATTATGAAGCTGTCTTCTTTGCAACTTGGTGCAATTTCCACTCCATCTACTTTTCCCTTAAACATAACCATATTCCCAATCTTTACGGATTTATAATGTTAACTTTTCCACCTTTGCTGTACTCACTCTAAATTACATTATTGTAAATATGTCCCAGTTTCTCTGTGTCTATATATCTTTGTAATGACATTCTCTAGCTACATCCTTCTCCCCTTTTTCAGACCTGTTAACAAATCTTTTAAAGTTCAACTAAATATCAGTCTACCAATGTTTATTCCCTGAAATCCCCCACATTCTTCTGTGTTTCAATGCATTGTATTTATATATTTAGAATAACATTAAATGTAGCATTTTTTGCATAATTTTATTTCTTTACATTTAACTATGAGGTCATTCCAAGTGCTTAAGCCGTGTGTTATGCATAGTAGGGGTTTAATGAATGCCTCTTTGGCATCATACCACAGAGCACCAGTTCACATCCCAGAAGCTCTGCTCCCAATACAGTTCTCTGCTAATGTGCTGAGAAGATAGCTCCCATCCGTGGACCCCTGCCACCCATGGGGAAGACCTGGATGGAGTTCTAAGACCATGGCTTCAACCTGCCTCAGCCCTGGCTATTGTGGCCATTGGGGGAGTGGATTAGAAGATGGAAGATAGCTCTCGCTCGCTCGCTCTCTCTCCCCCCATCTCTCTATCTCTTTTCCCTCTCTCTCTCTTGCTCTCTCTGCCTTTCAAATAAATTGATAAATCTTTAAGAAAAATAACCATTATAATCTTGATTACATCCTTGAATAATGTTTTAAATTAAAGCTTTTATTTTCTGAAGCTGCTCATCTGAGATTTGAGCATTGCAGATGACGTGCTCGCTCTGTGTGGATGTGTATAATTCAAACTATTAATTTCCAAGTACATTATACATGATCATTTGTTATGTCTCAGTTGTATTTTTATAACTCCCCTGTTTATTATGAAAAAAACAATCTTTCCTGGCATACAACCATATAAGCTTGGAATTAGTTATGTGAAGGCGTACTGAAATATCCTAATAAGTTTATTAAATGCTAATGAAGGGATACTTATTAACATACCAATACTTAAGCACCAACACAGAACTTTTTCTGACTTCTTAAATTATGTTTTCCCACAGAAGCCAATTTACAATTGGCATTTGGGTTACATATGCATATAAAAACATCTTCTTCAACTACCATAAAATAAGCCAGGATACAAGTGTTCTTATTTCAGGCTATGATTAAATTTTCAGGGCCAAAATGACTCACCTGGGAAGAAATAAGCTGACCTCCTCATGAAATAAACAACAAGTCGGCCGGCGCCACAGCTCACTAGGCTAATCCTCTTCCTGCAGCACCGGCACCCCAGGTTCTAGTCCTGGTTGGGGCGCCGGATTCTGTCCCTGTTGCTCCTCTTCCAGTCCAGCTCTCTGCTGTGGCCCGGGAAGGCAGTGGAGGATGGCCCAGGTGCTTGGGCCCTGCACCTGCATGGGAGACCAGGAGGAAACACCTGGCTGCTGGCTTTGGATCAGCACAGCATGCCGGCTGCAACATGTCAGCCGTAGCGGCCACTTGGGGGGTGAACCAATGGAAAAAGGAAGACCTTTCTCTCTCTCTCTCACTATCTAACTCTGCCTGTCAAAACAAACAAACAAAAAAACCCACAAGTCTGAAAGATACTAATTCCAAATATCTTTCTATCTTTCCCATAGTGTAAATATACAGGACTGTCTTTCCCATAGTGTAAATATACAGGACTGTACTGCCATTGTGTGCATTAAAACACTTGCAATCTTGACTGTACTCCTAAGGCTGGGGCTACTGCAGCTCTGTAAAAGTATCTGGGGGCAAGGAAAGAGGTGGTGAGACCAGAAGTGTGCACTTGTCCTGCATCAGCCAACCACCCACATGTCCCCTTTCCTGTCCCGCAGGCTTGGATCTGACCTGGGCCTTCAAATTGTGTTTTACCATGTCATCATGTTCTACTTTGTTGTTCTGTACTGTTTGTTCTACTGTTTTTGTAACTGGGGCAAAGTTGAGGGCTCAACTAGTCTAAGAAGACTTTAATTTATTCCTCTGTATTTACAACTGACTTCCATCAGCAATTAATTTTTAAGATAAGAGAAAGACAACTGAAGTTGGGCTTGGGGAACACCCTGGCATTTGAGCACATGGTGGCCTGTAGGGCATGCTCAGTTCTCAGAGGGCTTTCTCCAAGAAGGTCCTATAGCGCCTGACACACTGCTGGAATATTGGCTTGAAGTCTGAATTGTTCCCATAATAGTGAGCTTCAATAAGAAGTCATATTTTTGAATCATAGCTCCCATGTACTTCAACTTTAGCTTTGCCATTTTAAAATTCATTCTTTTTCGTTCACATCTCTCAGATGGCTCTTATCCATACATAGTATGTAATGAAACATGACAAAAGTCTTCTTTGGTAACCTGTAACACCTCATGGACTGTGATAATGCCATGATTTCTTAGACATTGGTTCCAGGGACTGGCCCATATTCATAAATAACAACACTGTCAATGCCCCAACTCTGAAGCATTTTAACCACTTACAAGTTTTCTGACAACTGCATCTTTAATGAATAACCAACAAATGTTACACAGACACACAAATAGCACTGGTTTAAACACCTGTGTGGCCATTGTCCCATCTGCACCAATTATATGGGATCTTTCAAAGTATTAATGTATAGATTAATTATTTTGTGCTAGTACAGACATTTGTAGGAAGAAAGCTTAAAATATAACATTTTAGGTAAAGGATTACATGCATTTCAGCAGAGAAAGTAAATCATTTATTGAATTTCAGTGCCCATTTTCCACTTGATATTACTGCCTCTGGAAATTCTACAAGTAGAATTATGAGTACATCTCTTCAAACTCCTTTTGGATTCCTTCCAGAGCTTACATGTTAACAGTTAATTTTTCCTAGTAGTCAAAGCATTTCAATAAATATGAATACTTGATATACTAGTCTATGAATACTTAATATACTAGTATATTAAACAAACAGGTTTAATGGGAAGAGGCTATGGATTCAATATGAATGTTGAATGCTTTTGTGCATAAGGTACTTGAGTGGGCATAGCGTAAGAGCAATATGGATCTCGTTGCAGATTCCTGTATGTGCTCCCTGAGAGCCATAAAGACAGCCCTGAGCACATCTAGCATACCTATAAAACATGGAGAGTATCAGCACGCTAGGGTACCTTTAAGCTCAGTGTTACCCTTTGGCTATTCTCAGAGATAAATTTCAAGGAATGCAAATATTTTAGACAGATAGATGATAGATAATGGAGAGATGGATAAATAAATAGATAGGTAGAGTTCCTACCCAATCTCCCCCATAATGGACACAATACACTGTGAAGATGACATCCCCATTATCTCAACTTCTTGCCAACTATCACTTTGTATAATTCACTTACCTTGTGTGTGATGCGCTCCCCTTGAGTGTGAGTGGAATCTGTGATTTTCTTCTGATCAGTAGAATATGGCAGCAGTGACAGGATGGCACTCCTGCAATTGCATTACAGTATGTAAGAGTCTGGTAAACTGCTGATAAACTCATGCTGAAGATTCTCCTCACTGGTTAGTTCAAGTATGTGTCCATGATGGACAGACCATAGAGCCAGAAACTGGAGTAAGCAACACCCAGGGACTACGCATAACCTCTACAGCTGAAGGCAGTCCCATTATATTGTGTCATCCGTTAATACTCAGATACCACCTGGGACTCTCAATCCCACAAAAGAAGGAAAAAGAATTCTGCCAACAACTTGAGTGAAGCTGGAAGATGATTCTTCCCCATTAGAGCCTCCAGAAAAGAAGGCATCCTGACCAACAGCCTCATTGTAAAACCTTAAGCACAGGAGCCAGTTAAACTGCTCCCAGAATATGAGATAATAGATGTGTGTTTCTTTCTGCCACTACATATGCAGTCATTAGTTAGGCAGCAATAGAAATCGAAGGTATCCCCTAAACCCAATAACTCAACATGCTTTGTGGACAACTGGTATCCAGGAAGCTTCTTGCTTCTGGCATGGGTGAGTTCAATGAGCACATTGAATAATTATCTGAGTAGACAAGAAATGAGAAGATGGGGAAGAAGAAGGAGGAAGGGCAGGGACTGCACAGCAAAGAAAGGTGGGAATACAAGAGGAAAGTAGGGACATAGGGTTAAACACTTGGAGAAAGATGATTAAATACAATTATATGTAGTGAAATTAGCCAGTCCAAAAAAGAGATACCATGTATTTTCCCTTACCTGCGGTAACTAATAGAGTATCTAAAATTTAACGCATAGGAGTGAAATTGACATATTGAGATTCCATGATTGTCCACAGATTTTGTCTCTATTGTTGAGGAAGAGAGTTTGTTTTTTTTTTTATTCTTCATACTATTTGTTGAACTCTTTGCTTACTGTGAAGTTAATCTTATGAGTATCAAGTAGACTAGAAATAGATCTTCGTAAAAATTAAGATTGGAGATAGGAGAGAGAGGAGGAAGAAGGGTGGAAGAAAGGGTGGGAAGGAGGGTATGATAGGAAGAATCTATATTTCTATATCTGTACATATGAAATGCATGAAATTTGTATACCTTAAGTAAAATTTTCTTAAAATATATTAAATAGATAAGATTTTGGAAACTTTCAACATTACAAAATAAGTCTTATTAACTTTGATTTTTTTTTTCAAATTTTCTCAAATCCCTCTTTCTTCTGTTCTGACCCCTAAAGTTGTTCTGGCCTAATGTGAGTCATCCAGGGGCTTATACATCTACTAGGTGATTGGTCTGGGGATACCTATGCCCACTTACACTCGTTTGTGCTCTCAGACATGTTGCAGTAACGGGAATATCCACATAGGACTTCTTTCACACATTTCTTTGTCAAAACATCTAAGAGTCAGTACTTCTTAACTCCATGCCTATCTTTTTTTCACCCTCTTAGACAATTCCCTAAGCAACCGCTGGCTAACCCCTAAAAGATATTTTAAGTGAAGCAACAATTTCTTATCATTATTTTTAACTCAAAAGTATTTTCTGGTCCTGAGGATAAAAAATTTTTTATTGTTGGGAAAGGAAGAAGAAACATAGAAAAAATAAATTGAATGTTAAAAATTTTTCTCAACCTGAAGGAAGAAATTGGGACACAAATGCTGCGTAATTATTGTGCGCTTATTTTTATTATGAGAAAGGTTGTTAATAAATGTTTCCAAGTTGGGTTCTAGGGGACAAAGGCAATAATGACATGTGTTGGGTAGAAGGTTTAGTCATGGGGAAATATTCATAATTTTCCCAATCTTGATATTAGCAAATTTTGGCCAAGGAGAAAAATCATAGGAATTAAAATTCTAGATTGTAAATACATTAAGTAAATATTCACTTTAGTTATTTCTGCAATATTAAGGCATCTTTTCACGAATTATAAAGAAGTGGATAGCTTAGAGGTACACAGGGTTTAGGGGCATTGAAATCTCAACTGAACACATAGGTTTCCATTTAGTTTTAGAAAAAAAAGTATATGCTTTAGTAATATTGGATGTACAATCAGAATTCCAGGGTGTCTGAACAGTTTAAAGGAATTGGCAAATTAATTTTTTTAAGGAAGCAGATTAAAATGTCAAATAGATGCTTTTCTGCCATGATTCTACTTCTCATTTGCCAAACATTAAAGTCATCCTCAATGTCAAAGATCAGTTCCAGATCACAGCAATAAAAACAAAATGGTAGTGCAAAGAGTTAGAGAAATCTGAATTCTAATGGTACCATTTCTTATTACAACACAAAATACTCTATTCTAGAATAACAATTAGCAAACAATGCACAGCACAATCTTGGGGTTGGCGGCTTGCCTATTAAAAATGTAGAAGTTTAATTCCACTGCCAATAGACTGATCCCTCATCTGCCAATACTCATACTTTCCAAACATCAGGGTGAATGTTCTCCATGTTTTAGTGTAGCAGTTTTCCACGAGAGGAAAATTGATGGATTTACCTCTCTCTTAGAGTACATCATCTGTATATGTCAAACTTTGTGACACTGCAGGAATCTGGGCTGTGTGCCGGTGTAAGCTTCTTTGGGTGACTGACTGTCAGTGACTGTGCAGCTGCGTGAAGCCACTTAAGTTCTACAAGTTAAGGGTTTATGAACTAGGGGCACAGGAACAGCTCAGCACAGTTAAATTGTCAGTTTTTCAACACATCTGATGCTACCTGAAGACCATCCATGTGCCCTTCTTTAGATTTCTCTTGTCTTTCTCCCTTCTTAGTGCTTTTTGAAAATTATACCAGATGGGGAGACAAGGACTTTAAAATTTAAAAAAAAAAAGATAGAATATAAGAAAATAAATGCTTAAAATTTACAGCGATGCTGTAAATCTGATTTTAATCTTTTTGTGTAAATGGAAACAAATATAAACTTGCTATATACATGCAGTTCAATTAGGTATTGTAGTAAGTCAAATTTAGTTAAGTATGATAGCTTAAAAATTCATAAATGATGCACATTCTTTAAAAACTGCATGGAGTTGAAAAAACTTTGCACCAAGGTAAATATATATTTTAATTTTATTTTCCACAGATATTTTGAAGCATCTTCATCAGATATTTTTTGATGGGTAGCTCTAACTCATCCATGGATTTGTGAAGTTGTTAGAGGAGAGTAGAAGAATGACAAAGCAAAGGAAGTGTGGAGGGAGGAACCACTTCATTATTAGACTAACTTCCTGACTGAGTACTGGGGAAATTTTCCATCATGCCAAAACCAGATAGGTTTAAGATGCAGACCTGTAAACCATTCTTAGTTAAACAAACAAACAAACAAACAAAACCTGTGCTTCTATTTTTTTTGTAAAAAAAAATTTACTTACTCATTTGAAATGCAGAGTGATAGAGAGAAAGAGAAATCTTCCATCTGCTGGTTTACTCTCCAAATGATGGTAACAGCCTAGCAGATGAAGCCAGGAGCTCCATGTGGGTCTCTTTAAATGTGTAGGTAGGGGCCCAAGTACTTGCACCGTCATCTGATGTTCTCCCAAGTGCATTAGCAGGAATCTGGATCTGAATCAAAGGGGATGGCACTCTATCCAGTATTACAACATGGGATTTCAGTGATCCAAGCAGTGGCTTAACCCCCTGAGCCACAACACCAGCCCCTAGGTCATTTTTTTTAAAGCCTTTTTTTTTTTTTTTTTTTTTTCTGACAGGCAGAGTGGATAGTGAGGGAGAAAGAGACAGAGAGAAAGGTCTTCCTTTGCCATTGGTTCACCCTCCAATGGCCGCTGCAGCTGGCGCGCTGCGGCCAGTGCACCTTGCTGATCCGAAGCCAGGAGCCAGGTGCTTCTCCTGCTCCTGGTCTCCCATGCGGGTGCAGGGCCCAAGCACTTGGGCCATCCTCCACTGCACTCCCAGGCCACAGCAGAGAGCTGGCCTGGAAGAGGGGCAACCGGGACAGACTCTGGCGCCCCGACCAGGACTAGAACCCGGTGTGCTGGTGCCACAGGCGGAGGATTAGCCTATTGAGCCGCAGCACCGGCTGATCATTCTTTTTTTAATAGCATTGTATCCCATAAATATCTTTTCCAAGGATAGGACCGACATTCCAAGAAATTCATGAACTCTAATCTCAGAAAACAGGCTCCAGCCACTTGTGTTAGAACTGAAGCTGAGTTTCCTGTTCAGAGCTATTTGTGGATTCTCTCCCATCAAAATTCCAGATGTCAAAGTCATAATTAACTGCCATGGTGTGCAGATGGGCACCTAACTCAGTGCTTGAGTTGCTGCTTGGGATGTCCACATCCCATATTACAGTGTCTGCTTTGAATACCAGCTGCTCTGCTTTCACTCCAGCTTCCTGCCAGCGCACACCCTGAGAGGCAGCTGGAGATGACTCAAGTACTGAAGTTCCTGCCACCCTTGTGGAATACCCAGATGGAGTTCAGAGTGCCTGGCTTCAGCCTGGCACAGTGCTGGCTATTACAGGCATTTAGAGAGTGACCCAGCAGATACATGGAAGATCCCTCTCTTTGTCTCTCTGGCTTGCAGATAAAATGACAAATAAATAAAACTGTTATAAACATTACATGATGTGATGAGAACAGTACTTCACTCTGATATCCCTCTGAAAATCCTTAAATCCAGCCTAATCGTGAGAAAAATAAAGGACACATATTAATTAAAGAATATTCTGTAAAATACTTGACCTGCACTCCTCAAAACTGCCAAGGTCATCGAAACCAAGTCAAGTTTTGAAAACTGCCATGGCCAAAATGATCCTGAGAAGCTATGATAATTGAATGTGTTATAACCTGGATGGGAAAAAGAAGGAATGTTGAGTCAAAGAGGAAGGAAATATGAATAAAGTATGGAGTTTAGTTAGTAATGTATCAATGTTTGTCTATCAGTTGTGAAAATGTACTGTGGGAGATCTGGGAGCTCTCTGTGCTCTCTTCATAAGTTCTTTGTAGATTTAAAACTAGTCTAAAATAAAATATTTACTAAAATTCCTATCTTGCTTAGTGTTGTTTCAGGCCATTCCAACAGGTGTATAGAGGTATCTCATCATCATGACAATCCCTGACTGGCCAACACCGAGCACAGAGGACAGAGCAACTGGAACTCTGTCATTGGTAGTAGGAGTGCAAAATAGCGTGCCCACTCTGGAAGACAGTTTTGTAATTTCTAACAAAGCTAAGCATAATCTTGCTCCAACAATCGTGCTGCTTGATGTCTGCTCAAAGTAGCGCAAACTTACCTCCACAAATGCTTAAAGCAGCACAGGTATCTTCATTTTGGCTTATAGCCAAAACCTGGAGGCAATCAGGATGTCTTTCAGTAGGTGAATGGTGAAGGGCCGTAGTAACTACGTTTCGAAAAAGTGCCTCCATTCAGAGAGCAGGCCTGACTTCCCTTAAAAGCTGCCTCACTCTGGGGAAACGGAAAGTTACAGCGGAACAGCTCGCTAGCGTTCACCATATAAGGAAATCCCCTGGTCTGACCCAATCAGGAGCAGCTGGTCTGATCAGGAAGCACCAGAGGTGACCCCAGCCAATCCACTGTTACCCCACACCCCTCCACGACGTAACCCGGCTTTAAAGGAGGCTCCCAGGACTGGCTCGGGGCCTTCCTCTGCCCTCTGCTGCGCGGTAGAGTAGACGGGTCCCTGCTGTGGCTTGTACTTCCAAAATAAACCTTGTTCTTGCATTTCAGTGTGTTCAAGTCTCTGGCGACATTCGGAGATCCGGCGATCTGGACACAACAAATGGTGAAACTCTAAAATATGCAGACAGTGGGATCTTATCCAGTGCTAAGAAAGCCATAAGCTATCAAGCCTTGAAAAGATACCCGAGAAGCTTAAAGTTGTATACTCAAGTCAAAGAAGCAAATCTGAAGTGATCACATACTCTATGATTCCAAGTTTATGGTGTTCTGGAAAAGGAGATTAAAAAAAGCAGCAGCTGCCGTGTGTCAGAAGGAGGCACAGAGATGATCTTCAGGGCCGTGAGGCCATCTGTGTGACCCAGAAACGGTGGACACATGCTGTTGGACATTTGTCCCAACCCACAGAATGTACAGCATCAAGAGGAAACTGAATCTTGGATGATAATGATGTGGGGATAATGTGCTACAGTTGTTTTGTGTTTTTTTGTTTGTTTTTGTTTTTGTTTTTTAACAGGCAGAGTGGACAGTGAGGGAGAGAGAGAGAGAAAGAAAGGTCTTCCTTTGCCATTGGTTCACCCTCCAATGGCTGCCGTGGCGCACCGCGCTGATCCGAAGCCAGGAACCGGGTGCTTCTCCTGGTCTCCCAT
This sequence comes from Oryctolagus cuniculus, assembly GCF_964237555.1. NCBI lineage: Eukaryota > Metazoa > Chordata > Mammalia > Lagomorpha > Leporidae > Oryctolagus > Oryctolagus cuniculus. The sequence goes on along the minus strand of NC_091439.1, from coordinate 8,991,810 downwards.
GCAGGTGCAGGGCCAAGGACTTGGGCCATCCTCCACTGGTGTGCTACAGTTATAACAACTGTCCTGCTGGTAAAGGATGTTTATTGTAGGGGAGTATGTGCCAGTGTGGGAATGGGTGGAATACAACCTATCTCTGGATTTCTTCTCAATTTCGTCCTAAACCTTTTTTTGCCCCAAAAGTGGATTCTTTTTTAAAAAGTCAATATAAAAATCACATTTAGCTATAACAGGCATGTGTAATTTTTTGTTAAGCAGGAATTTGAATCACTAGTAGTGACTGAACTTTCATTGCCTATTAACTTAAATAATGAAAGTTGATTTGCAATTCCTAAGATTACTACAACCTAACAATCTTTCTTTGAATATTGGTTTTGTGCCATGATTCTGGAAATTTTGACTTATAACAGGTTATGGACTTGTATATTTTAAAACCAATTTTTAGCTGAAAAGTAGAAAGATAAATTTTCCAGATACAAAGAGCAAATGTTTTCATTTTGAGCTGATTCATATTCATAATTTTAATCCTTAATTAGTGAATTCCAATTGCTCACTAACTTTTATGTGAATCATTTATCATCTAGTGATGGAAAATTCCTGACCAACAAAAGGACACAAAAAGTATGAAAGTATCAGAGAAAATATACACACTTACTGGTTCATCCTGAAAAAAGAAAAGACCATGAACATACATTGTTTTAATTAAATATTTTAGTTGAATTAATTGCACATCATATGCAGATGTCAGAAGTAATAGAGAGAAACCTTTATACTGTTCAGGTTTGACAAGTGGTAGCACCTTGCTTAACTATAGCATACTACAAATCACCACCAGGAAAAGGACACCGATACAGTCCACCAACAGTCCTTAGAGTTCCGAAGTTCTACATGCACTCGCGTGTGTGTGTCATTGCTTAGTTCTGTTTGGTTTGTCGCTAGTGGTATTTAATGACCATAACAAACAAGACACTTAACTGTTCTATCACAAGAATCCCAGTGTAGTCATACTTCCTTTCATCCTCTCTGGTCCTTCCCCATGCCTGCTAAACACAAATAAGTGGTCCATCTTTATAGTTTTGTTATTTCAATAATTTTTATAGATGGAATCTTATATTGCACAGATTTTTGAGGGTGGCTTTTTTTCTATCAGCAAAATTCCCAGGAGATGCATTTGAGAGGTTGTGAGCACCTTTGGTTGTTCTTGTTTATTGTTGAGTAATAGTCCTTAATATACTACAATCACCCATTGAAGTATACAAAGATTGTTTCCAACTGGGTCTGCTGTGAAGAAAGCAACTTTAAATATATATGTACATGTTTTTCTATGAACATGAATTTTCATTTCTCTGAGATAAATGTTAAAGAGTGAAATTGTTGCATCATATGGTAATTTATTTAGTTTTATAAGAAAACCAAGTTCTTTTCTAGAGTGTGTGTATTATGTAACCTTCCCATCAACATTATGTGAGTGATCTAAGTTCTTTGTATTCTCATTAACTTGTGACATTATCACCATTTACTTTATTTATTTTTTAGCTATTGTTATATGGGTGAAAGGATATCTAATAATTGTGATTTTAAATTTGCATTTCTGGGGCCAGTGCTGTGGCATAGTAGGCAAATCCTCGGCCTGCAGCACTGGCATGACATATGGGCACATGTTCCTGTTCTGGCTACTCCTCTTCCAATCCAGCTTTCTGCTATAGCCTTGGAAAACAGTAGCAGATGGCCCAAGTGCTTGGGCCCCTGCAACCATTTGGGGGATGCTGGGGAAGCTCCCCGCTCCTGACTTCAGATTGGCTCAGCTCCAACCATTGTGGCCATTTGGGGAGTGAACCAGTGAATGGAGGACATTTCTCTCTGTCTTTCCCTTTATCTGTCTGTAGCTCTACCTCTCAAATAAATACATAAATAAACATTTTAAAAAATTAAATTTTTTACATTTCCCTAATGGCTGATGATGGTAATATCTTTTTAAAATGCTTATTTACAATTTATATATTCTTTTCAGGAAAATATTTTTATTTTTGGCCCACAATATAATTGTGCTTCTTGGTTTTTCCTTGTTGAGTTTTGAGAGTGCAAAGGCTTTATTGGACAATGGATTGCAAATATTTTCAGCAGCTTTCCTCTTATCGTTTTATGCTCTTAACAGAGTCTCTCATGGAGAAAAAGTGGCAGAGCAATAAAATGTGATGTAAATGTGCAAGGGAAGATTATTCAGCCATAAAAAATAATGAAATGATGTTATTTGCAGTACAATGTTTGGAACTGGAGGACATCATGTTGTGTGAAATAAGCCAGACACAGAAAAATAAATACTGCATGTTTTTCTTCACAAGGGAGCTAAAAAAAGAAAACAAAAACAAAACCAAAAAACCTCAGTCTGAAAACAGATTGTTGACTCCTATAGACTCAGAGGCTAGGAGGGACAGAGGAGTTCGAATAAAAAAAAAAAAAATAGTGGAAGCTTGGTGTGGTTCATTAATTGAGACAAATATATCATTCAAAGATGAGATAATAATAGAGGGAGCTGGATGTGTCTTATTGGTTATGACAATTCTACAGTATATATTAACAGTAGAGGACGCTGAGTATGAGTTATATGGAAACTGTACTATTTCACAACTTTTTTTCTAATTTTTTAATTTTACTTAAGGTATACAAATTGCATACATTTCATATATACAAATTTAAGAATGTAGTAATTCCCACCATACCCTCTTGGCCACCCACACTCTCTCTTTCTTCCTTCTCCCTCTCCTATTCTTATTCTTAATTTTACAAAGCTCTATTTTGAGTTAGCTTTATACTCATAAGATTTACCCTAAGTAAAGAATCTAAAAATTAGTATGAAGAAAAAAAAAACATTGATAATGAGCAGTTGAGACAAGGGCTGTTCAAAATCATCACATCTCAAAGTGTTGCTTTAACTTCTATAGATTACCTTTTAGGTACTCTGTTTGTTACCACAGATCAGGGGAACATATGGCATTTGTCTTTCTGAGACTGGCTTATTTCACCAAGTATAGTATTTTCTAGTTGCATCCATTTTGTTACAAATTACAGGATTTTTTTTACTGCTGTGTAGTATTCCATAGTGTGTATATATATACACTGTAATTTCTTTATCCAGTCTTCAATTACAGAAATCTGGATTGATTGTATGTATTAGCTATTGATTATTGAGCTGCAATAAACATGGGGTACAAATAACTCTTTCATATGCTGATTTATTATCATTTGGGTAAATTTCAAGGACTGGGGTGGCTGGGTCAAATTGTAGGTCTATATTCAGATTTCTGATATATCTCCATGTTGTCTTCCACAGTGGCTGGACCAGTTTACATTCCCACAAACAGCATACTTGGGTACTTTTTCCCTCACACCTTCACCAGCACTTGTTGTTTATTGATTTCTGTATCAGAGCCATTCTAACCGGGATGAAGTGAAACCTAATTATGGTTTTGATTTGTATTTTCCAGATGGCTAGTGATCCTGAGCAGTTTTTCGTGTGTCTATTGGCCACTTGAATTTCCTCTTTTAAAAAATGCTTGTTAAAGTCCTTTGCTCATTTGTTAACTTGATTGTTTGTTTTGTTTTTGAGCTTCTTGAGCTCACAAATTGGTATAGAAGGAACATTACTCAAAACAATATATGAAAAACCCAGAGCCAGAATCTTATTCAATGAGGAATAGTTGGAAGTGTTCCCACTAAGATCCAGAACTAGACAAAAATGCCCACTCTCACCATTGCTATTCAATACAGTCTTGGATATTTTAACCAGAGGCATTAGGCAAGAAAAAGAAATAAAGATACAAACTGAGGAGGAGGAAGTCAAACTATCCCTATTTGCAGATGACATGATTCTATAATATAGAGGATCCAAAACCCCTCTAAAAGACTATTGGAACTCATAAAGAGTTTGCTAAAGTGGTAGGATATAAAGTTAACACACAAAAATCAATTGTGTTTGTATACACAGACAATGAATGACATAGCTGAGAAAGGACTTCTAATATCAATACCATTCACAATAGCTACAAAAATTAAATACCTTGGAATAAATTTAACCAAGGAAGTGAAAGAGCTCTATGGTAAAAATTACAAAACATTAAAGAAATGGAAGAAGACATACACAAAAGAAGAAATATCTTTCATGTTTGTGGATTGGAAGAATCAATATCATTAAAATGTCCATACTTCCTAAAGCAATTTACAGATTCAGTGCAATCTCAATCAAAATATGAAAAATATTTTTCTCAGATGTAGAAAAAAAGATGCTAAAATTCATATGGAAATTCAAGAGCCATGAATAGCTAAAGCAATCTTGTACAACAAAACAAAGCCAGAGGCATCACAATACCAGAGCTCAAGTTATACTACAGGGCAGTTATAATCAAAACAGCCTGGTATTGGAAAAAAAAAAAAAAAAAAAAACAGACCAATGGAACAAAATAGAAACTCTAAAAATCGATCCACACATCTACAACCAAGTTGACTTTGACAAAGGAGCTAAAATCAATTCCTGGAGAAAGGGCAGTCTCTTCAGCAAGTGGTGCTGGGAAAACTGGATCTCTGCATGCAAAAGTATGAAACTATACTCCATCCTTACCTCTCACACAAAAATCCACTCCAAGTGGATCAAGTACCTAAATCTATGACCTGATACCTTCAAATTACTACAGTACGTTGGGGGAACTCTGCAAGACATTGATATAGGCGAGACTTCTTAGCAAAGACCCCAGAAGCACAGGCCATCAAAGCCAAAACTGACAAATGGGATTGCATCAAACTGAGAAGTTTCTGCCCTGCAAAAGAAACACTCAATGAAAAACAAAACAAAACAAAAACAAAAACAAAAACAAAAAATAAAACGGGGCTGGCACTGCAGCATATCGGGTAAAAAAGCTCCTGGCTCTTGGCTTCTGATCAGCCCAGCTCTGGCTCTGCCTCTCTGTAACTCTGCGTTTCAAATAAATAAATAAATCTTTAGAAAAATAAAAGGAACACTTAGCAAAATGAAGAGGCAACCAACAGAATGGGAGAAAATATTTGCAAACTATGAAAATGATAAAGGAATAATATCCAGAATCTATTTCACAACTTTTGTCAATTTAAAACTATTTTAAAACAAAAAAGGTCTTTAAATTATTTTTATTTATTTATTTATTTATTTATTTATTTTGACAGGCAGAGTGGACAGTGAGAGAGAGAGAAAGAGAGAAAGGTCTTCCTTTACCTTTGGTTCACCCCCCAATGGCCACTGCGGCCGGCGCACTGCACTGATCCGAAAAGCCAGGAGCCAGGTGTCGCTCCCCGTCTTCGTGGAGGAACGACACAAGACCCTGCGCTGTTCTTTTGTCTGCTTGGCCCTCCCCGGGTTTGCTGCTGGTTCTTCCCAGGTTGGCTACCGACCCTTCCACCTCCGTGGAAGGGCGGTTCCCCCTGCCACATTCCCCACTTCCGCGGGGGAGCGGCACACCGCCGGCCGGCTCTCTCGGGGGCTGCACAGGTGTTCCTTCAGATAGATGTTCCCCTTAGATGTTCCTGGTGCATGTTGTCTCTCTCCTCCTTTATAGTCCTCTTCCACCAATCCCAACTCTGCTACCCACACGCCGAGTATGCTGCTCTCCTCCAATCAGGAGCAGGTCCTGCTGCTTATTGGTTGAACTGGAGGCAGCTGTGTAGAAGCTGTTTCTCCCTTCTCAGCGCCATATTGTGGGAGAGCAGATGCATAGAATAAGTCTTAATTCCATTAACTTAGTCTAGTCCGAGTTGCTCCCAGTTGCTCCCCACACCAGGTGCTTCTCCTGGTCTCCCATGCGGGTGCAGGGCACAAGGACTTGGGCCATCCTCCACTGCACTCCCGGGCCACAGCAAAGAGCTGGACTGGAAGAGGGGCAACTGGGACAAATCCGGTGCCCCGACCAGGACTAGAACCTGGGTGCGAGCACCGCAGGCAGAGGATTAGCCTATTGAGCCGCAGCGCCAGCCTAAAATTATTTTCAAAAGGTTTCTTTTATCAGTTTTCCATTTTATGGATCATGTGTTTTAGTGTCAAGGAAATCTATTTTATGCTCTATCTCTTCACTTAGCCAAAGGTCTCAGATTTTCTCCTAAATATTTTTTCTAAAAGTTTTATACTTTATGTATAACTCCCTCATCTATTCTCACTTAATTTTGCATAAATTGGAAGGTTTAGATTGAAGTTTAAGGGCTGGCATTGTACTGTAGTGGGTTAAGCTGCAGCTTGCAATGGTGGCATCCTATATGGGTGCCAGTTAGTGTCCCAGCCATTCAATTCATCTTATTTCCAATTCGGCTCCCTTCTGATGGTCTGGGAAAGCAGCACAGGATGACACAAGTTCTTGGGTCCCTCAACACATGTATGAGAACTGGAAGAAGCTCCTGGCTCCTGGCTTATGTCTGGCCCTGCCCTGACCATTGCAGCCATTTGGGGAGTAAACCAACAGAGAGAAGATTTTTTTTTTTTTGACAGGCAGAGTGGACAGTGAGAGAGCAAGACAGAGAGAAAGGTCTTCCTTTGCCGTTGGTTCACCCTCCAATGGCCGCTGCAGCCTGCGCACCGCACTGATCCAAAGGCAAGAGCCGGGTGCTTATCCTGGTCTCCCATGGGGTGCAGGGCCCAAGGACTTGGGCCATCCTCCACTGCACTCCCGGGCCAGAGCAGAGAACTGGTCTGGAAGAGGGGCAACCGGGACAGAATCCGGCGCCCCAATTGGGACTAGAACCCAGTGTGCCAGCGCCGCAGGCGGAGGATTAGCCTATTCAGCCGCGGTGTCAGCCCAGAGAGAAGATCTTTTTCTTTCTCCCTCCCAACCTCCCTCTCTCTCTTTGTAACTTTGAATTTCAAATAAATAAATAAATAAATAAATCTTTTTTAAAAATTAAAGTTCATAATTGTGCCTATGGATGTCTGATTACTTTAGCAACATTTATTTAAAAGTCTATCTTTCCTTCATTGAATTGTTCTGTACTTTTGCCAAAAATTATTTGGGAATATTTGTTTACGTCTGCTCCTGGATTTTCTGTTCAGCTCCAATGATCTCTGTGTCTGCTCCTTTGCCAACATCATACCATCTTGATAACTGGCATGTAGGTTATCTGCAAATCATAAGAATTTAGAATTCCTATTACTTCTTCCTCAAATAATATAACATAGATTTAACTTTAAAAATATGAAAAATTGTTCAAGACTTATCTGTCACTGGGGAGGCACTTAGTGCTGAGGGACAAAAGGAAAGAGGAAAACACTTAACATCTAGAGGATTAGGTAGAGTTCTTCTTTCAATTTGAAAAGGAGATTCCAGATAGCTCTGACATCCCTTCCCCATCACTTTCTATATCTGTAGTGCTCATTTATCCATAAAGTTATCTTTTCTATTTTAGACATCAGGAAATTGAAGATCTTTGGGGTTTCCACAGGAGGTAAAAGAAACAATGTCATGCTTGGAAACTCTTCAGCTTGCCCCCAAAGCTCATGATGTTATCCATAACATGAGCATGCTTACCACACCTCAGACGCCAGTGGCACTCACAGTAAGTGTCACATCCATTTAAAGATGTTTGAGAGCATAGATTAATGTATATTGATACGGAACAAAAAGCCATCAGGTGGAAACTGATTTTATTAACTTAGTGGTTAAATATTTAATGAATTCATACAACCCATGCCCCTGACCAAATGGAGCTTAATTTGCGGGGAGAGAGAGGCAATAAATAAATAATGAAACAACTTTCTCTATGGATAATAGATAGATGGATGGATAGATTCTCAAATCCTCTATCAACAATTCAAAAATCAAAGAAGTTCCAACAACCAAAGATTTTTTTTTTACTTATTTGGTGACAAAGTCTATCTTGAACTGATAGGAAGCTGTGTACAGTCCTTATTTATGCCACTTGATGTTAATAGTAATTCATTTCATTATGAGTCAGGTGCTCTGACCAGGAGTATAACGAGCTTATTTATGGGACTGGAGCTGTGGCGTAGTGGGTAAAGCTGCTGCCTGCAGTGCTGGCATCCCATATGGCTGCTGGTTCGAGTATCGATTGCTCTACTTTCAATCCAGCTCTCTGCTGTGGCCTGGGAAAGCAGTAGAATATGGCTAAGTCCTTAAACCCCTGCACCCGTGTGGGAGACCTGGAAAAAGCTTCTGGTTCCTGGCTTCAGATTGGCCCAGCTCAGGCCATTGCAGCCACTTGGGGAGTGAACCAGCGGATGAAAGACCCCCCTCCTTCTCTCTCTCTGCCTCTCCTCTCTCTGTGTAACTCTGTCTTTCAAATAAATAAATAAATAAATAAATAAATCTTTTTCAAAAAAAGGAGTTTATGTAATATATAATAAATGCCCCATGTTATTATCTTTCTAATGTCTGCAAAGAATTGTATAATTTTTGGAAGCACATTTGTTTCCCAAGGTTTTAGATAAGGAATCATAACGTGATCATTAAATTCAGGTGAAATTGGTCCTATAATGAAAAATAGGCTGTTGTGGTGTAAGGTGCTACTTTGAGAAGGTGCCAGGGAAGGCTTGTCTGAGGAGGTGTCACTGCAGTGAGAAACAGAGGAGAAGCAAAGAGGGGCATCCCAAGCAGAAGCATAGGCAGGTTCAAAGGCCTCTGGATGGGCACATCCTGGGAGACATGGAGACACAGCACTCAGCCACGGAGTGTGGAGTAAAGTGCACAAGGTACACAGTTGCAGAGGACAGATCTAGATTTGTCATCAGATCATAAGCCTTAAGGAGCAGAATTATGTGGGTTTTTCCATTCCCTTTTTTCCACTAATTACCTACGTCCTCTCTAAGTAGCTTCGCTGTGTCTCAGCTATAACTTCTAAAATGGTTTAATTGAGTTTGCCAAGATATTACCATCATCTTTCAAGCCTTAAGCATTGACTCAGCTTTTCTGGAAAAAAAGAAAGAGTTCCAATTCTTCATAAAATAAATCCATGAAGATATTTATTTGTGGATACACTGAGCTAGTATATATGAAATAACACTGCAATACTTAATGTGACCTCTGGGAAAAATGATGATTTTAAAATAAAATTTGACATGTTTAATTCAAAGAACACTCATTAGACAAATAAATGCTATTATTCATAATTATTGGATTGACCTTTTTGGTTCATTGTTAAATCATGTTGTTGGTTGTTATAAAAAGCAGATTTATGCTAAATAGATTTCATTTTCTGGACACTTTTCTATCTCAGTTAACTAGCTATTTCCATGGGATATCTTGGTCCTTACTAAAGATAGGGATCTGTAGTCACTTATTAAAGTCATGTATTAAATGAACCCAGATCTTTTTTAAAAAAAAAATGAACCCAGATCTGTAGATAAAATGTGACTTTCTAAAAATCCAAGTGTATTTTATGCAAAAGTATCCAATTGAATAAAAGTTCAATTCTAGAGACAGAATAATTATTTGACAACTGAGTAATGCTCTCTGACATATCTGTAGTTTATCCTTCATTTATTGGAATGCCAAGCAGGAAACTCTTTTTTTTTTTCTAATTTATATATAATTTTATTTACTACATTTTACTTTAGAATTCGCATTTTTCTAACTGAGACCAACATAGTTAGAAAGGTGTAGAGTTCTCTGAAATTGTGAGTAACATGCATGTTAATTTTACCACTAACTAGAACTTATTTAAGAGGTGTGAACAATACAGCTTGGCTTGTAGACTCAGTTTTTGCCGAAACAAGTATATCCATGTCTCCATTAATCTATCAAAGCCATTTACCATCATGCAAAATTATATAAGGCCCACAATGGCAGAAGTCTTAGTTATTTATTCCTCTACTTACCAAAATATTGTAACCAATACTTGACACATATTAGAGGCTCAAAATAAGTTGTTTGAATGAAGGGGAAAGCAAGTGAAGAAATCATGAGAATTTTATATTAGTAATTGTATATGTTTCCCAGGATTTTTTTTTAAACTTTTATTTAATGAATATAAATTTCCAAAGTACGACTTATGGATTACAATGGCTTCCCCCCCATACCGTCCCTCCCACCCACAACCCTCCCCTTTCCCACTCCCTCTCCCCTTCCATTCACATCAAGATTCATTTTCGATTATCTTAATATACAGAAGATCAGCTTGGTATACATTAAGTATGGATTTCAACAGTTTGCTCCCACACAGAAACATAAAGTGAAAAATAATAATGATTTTTTTTAAATGATGATGAAATCAGAGCAGACCTATTGTCATGTTTAATCCCAGTGAGAGTCAAGTTGGGAATTGATAATTTCTTTTTTTTTTTTTTTTACAGAGGATCAGTTTAGTATGCATTCAGTAAGGATTTCAACAGTTTGCACCCCCATAGAAACACAAAGTGAAATATATTGTTTGAGTACTCGTTCTAGCATTAAATCTCAATGTACAGCACATTAAGGATAGAGATCCTACATGAGGAGTAAGTGCACAGTGACTCCTGTTGTTGACTTTACCAATTGACACTCCTGTCTATGGCATCAGTAATCTCCCTATGCTCCAGTCATGAGTTTCCAAGGCTATGGAAGCCCTCTGAGTTCTCCGACTCTTATCTTGTTTAGACAAGGTCATAGTCAAAGTGGAGGTTCTCTCCTCCCTTCAGAGAAAGGTACCTCCTTCTTTGATGACCTGTTCTTTCCACTGGGATCTCACTCGCAGAGATCTTTTGCCAGAGTGTCTTGGCTTTCCATGCCTGAAATACTCTCATGAGCTTTTCAGCCAGAGCCGAATGCCTTTAGGGCTGATTCTGAGGCCAGAGTGCTATTTAGGACATCTGCCATTCTATGAGTCTGCTGAGTATCTCACTTCCCATGTTGGATCACTCTCCCCTTTATTTACTCCATCAGTTAGCGTTAGCAGGTACTAGACTTGTCTATGTGCTCCCTTTGACTCCCAGTCCCTCCACCATGACCAGCTGTGAACTGAAATTGATCACCTGGAACAGTGAGATGGCATTGGTACATGCCACCTCGATGGGATTGAATTGGAATCCCCTGGTATGCTTCCAACTCCACCACTTGGGGCAAGTCAGCCTGAGCATGTCCCAAATTATACATCTCTTCCCTCTCCCATTCCCACCACCATGTTCAACAGGGATCACATTTCAGTTAATTTTCAACACTTAAGAATAACTGTGCATCAATTACAGATCTAAACCAGTCATATTAAGTAGAACAGATAAAAAAACTACTAAGAGGGATAATGTATTAAGTTGTTCATTAACAGTCAGGGCTATGATATAGCACAACAGTTTTAATACCAGCAGGGCCAGCTGAGGCATGGAGCACTGGAAAGAAGACATGGATTACACTTACAAGGACAAGGGCCATGCTGATGTTCTCAACCCTGATGGATAATGGTACATGAGAGGAGTAAGGAAATTCTACAACTGATAGATTATGGAATAGAGGGCCGGCGCCACGGCTCACTAGGCTAATCCTCTGCCTACGGCACCGGCACCCTGAGTTCTAGTCCCGGTTGGGGCGCCAGTTCTGTCCCAGCTGCTCCTCTTCCAGTCCAGTTCTCTGCTGTGGCCCGGGAAGGCAGTGGAGGATGGCCCAAGTGCTTGGGCCCTGCACCCACATGGGAGACCAGGAGGAAGCACCTGACTCCTGGCTTCGGATTGGTGCTGCGTGCCAGCACTGGCAGCCATTTGGGGGGTAAACCAACAGAAGGAAGACCTTTCCCTCTGTCTTTCTCTCCACTGTCTAACTCTGCCTGTCAAAAAAAAAAAAAAGATTATGGGATAGAGTCAAATGAACCAACTTTTCTTTGTGATAACATCTATATATATGTATATATGTTATATATGTGTGTGTGTGTGTGTGTGTGTGTGTATTTGACAGATAGAGTTAGACAGTGAGAGAGAGACAGAGAGAAAGGTCTTCCTTCCATTGGTTCACCCCCCAAATGGCCGCTACAGCCAGTGCTGTGCTGATCCGAAGCCAGGAGCCAGGTGCTTCCTCCTGGTCTCCCATGTGGATGCAGGGGCCCAAGCACTTGGGCCATCTTCCACTGCCTTCCCGGGCCACAGCAGAGAGCTGGACTGGAAGAGGAGCAGCCGGGACTAGAAACTGGTGCCCATATGGGATGCCGGCACTGCAGGAGGAGGATTAACCAAGCTAGCCGTGGCTCCGGCCCCAATAATATATATTTAATAGGAATGTAATGTCTATCCTTGTGACTAGTGTACCGTTCTTCCACTCTGAACAGAAATTTACTACTGTGTTCTAGTTCCTTAAGCAAAGTACATTAGTAGTTAACTTTAAATGGAACCCTCCAATTAAACATCAAGGTTATCAGACACAGAGAAGCAACTTAACAGGAAACTGGATCCATATTTGTTCCATCCAGATAAAGAGCTACCCCATTAACCAAATGTAAGGTACTGGAACCAAAGTTGATTCCATCTTCAACATGAACTGTACCCAGGACTCACACCATGAGATAGTCAAAATCCTGGTCCTCATAGCAACACAGTGACACCAATATCTAGCTCCTGCATCAAATGATAAAAAGTGGAAAAAGAAAGAACAAGAAAAATTTCAAAGGCGATTGATTCAGGGCCCCAGTAGTTTTCTAGAAATAATACCAAAGTTGACCCCTAGGACCAAATATACCAAGGAACCCAGCCAAGATCCCTTGAATCTGGCACTGGTCAAGTGACCCTTGGAGTATTTAGAGATGGAGCACTGTTTAAAGAACTGTTTTAGGAGAGTTTGTTATGAAGCAGTAGCTAGTGATACAGTTTTACCTGTTCTAAAGCTATTTCTCCTCTATCCCTCTTGTGAATATATACCCAAGTTTTATTTACAATGTGCAAATACTTTCTAATGGGGTTTAATTTTTATAGATATAATTCATCTTTAATGAATATTCATGAAGTTAGTACTTTCAGATAAATATATGTGTATATAATCTTTATAATTTATGGCTCATTTTCCTTGAAAATAAAAGACATTTTATTTTTAAAAAGAAGACTTTTTTAAAGAAGAATTATATGGTCACAGCAAAAATGGGAAGGAGATGCAGGGATTTCCAACATATGTCTGCTCTTGCAGGTGTATGGCTTCTATTATCAGCATCTCCCATCACAGTGGAAGATTTGTTGCAAGTGATAAACTTTAGCGACACATCCTTGTCATTCAACCTTCTTAGTTTACACTCTCGGTGTTGTATTCTATGAATTTGGACCAATATGTCATGACATGAATCTACCATTGTAGTATTGAATATAGTAGTTTCACTGCTCTAAAAAATTCACTGTGCCCCACCTATTCATTCCTCTCCTTCCCCTAACTCCTTACCACCAGTGATTTATCTCTGCAGTTTTTGGCTTTTCCATAATATCCATAATATCACATATTGGGGAATCATATCACATGCAGTCATATCACATATTGGGGAATCATATCACATGAGTTAATTCACTTAGTAACATGCTCTTAAGTTTCTTTTATATATTTTAATAACTTTACGCATCTTTTTTATGTGAGCATAATAGTCCATCATCTGGACACACTACCCATTGAAGGACATTTTGATTGCTTCTGGTATTTGGTAGTTATGATGAAAGCTATTATAAGCATCCACATACAGCATGCTTCATATTTCAGTGCAATACCATTTACAGATTGTCACTTTAATTTTGGCATTGTTAATGTAAATAATCACATTATTATAGGGATTGTGGACTAAAATAGAAAAATACTAAATTAATAACAGTGCGAACTAGTCAGTGGGTGTGTGTGTGCGTGTGTGTGTGCATGCATATATGTGTGTTGTTTCCATCCCCAACTGTAAGGTCTTGATAAATCTTTGATATTTATGGTCCTCTGTTTATTTACTTGAAAGTTGAAGTAATTTAGTAGATTATTTCAAGACATCTTTGAAATATGAATTTATAAATTAAAAAACATAATCTTCATAAAGCCACACATTATTTTATATTGTTAATAACTGATTGAAAAACTTCATTACTATCCTGTTCCTTAAATGGTTTTGTAGGGCCCACGCTGTGGCATAGCTGGTAAAGCTGCTGCCTGAGATGCAGACCTCCTGTATGAGCATCTGTTGGAATGCCGGCTGCTCCACTTCTGTTCCAGCTCCCTGGTAATGGCCTGGGTAAGCAGTAGAAGATGGCCCAAGTGCTTGGGCCATTGCGACCCACATGGGAGACCCAGATGAAACTCCTGGCTCCAACCAGGCTCAACCCTTGCCATTGGGGTCACCTGGGGAGTAAATCAGCCTTTGCAGACCTCTCTCTTCTCTCCCTCTCTGTAACTCTGACTTTCAAATAAATCTTAAAAAATGTTTTTGTAGTTCACCTTGTCCTTATTTTTGTAGAAAACTTAGAGCAATTATTCCTTGTGCTGAAGCTGTCTGTTGGAATTGAGCACTCAGGGAAAGTGAGGACTCAGCTCATAGATATCTTTGTTTGTTCCCAGAGGGACTGACTTGGGCCCTGGCAGGGATAGCACCATAAAATGTCACTTAGCTGAACAATTTCAGGAATTGCTTGTCCTTTCTACAAAAGGAAATGATAGCATTAACATTTATAGAAGGTACAAGTTTATGGTAGAGGTTTACAAAAAGCATACCTAAAATGGCTTTATAATTTCATTTCCTATTACATAAACGAGTACCATTAAAAATTGTCAATACTTTGATAGAATAATTACTGTTGTTTTCTTTGATATCTACCATGCTCTAAAACTTTCACAAAAATGATTTATTTATTTGAAAAGCAAAGTGACAAAGAGGGAGAAAGTGATCTTCCATCTGCTGGTTCACTCACTCACCAGCCAGAGCTGGATCAGACTGAAACCAGGAGATAGAAACTACATTCAGGTCTCCCACATGGGTGGCAGGGACTCAAGCACTCGAGCCATCATTTGCTATTTCCCCAGGTGCATTATTCAAGAGCTGGACGTAACAGCTTATTTGCATTCATTATGCATTATATACAAAAGCTCACAAACCTTTTGTTTTTAAATAATTATACATATAAAATGTCTATATGGACTAAGAAGAAACTTTAATGAGCTTATTTTTGCCCTTTATATCAGCATGTAAAGAATCATGTACTTGCCAGTCCTGAAACTGGGTTTCCTGTCTTTTTCATTGCTAATCGAACACAAGTTTTGCAAGATGTTGCACAATTGATATCTTTTTAGACCTCTCTAAAATCTCCGAAGCTCAGTGTGGGTTGGAACAATCCAATCAAGACAGTTGATTAGACATCTCCATGATTGGCTTAGGCACAGGTACAGTTGGCTAGAGGAATTTCAAGGGAAGTATATTGGGACTTTCTGAGATAATGATTCTGTTCCTGCATTTAGACATTGTTATACATGGCCCTGATGCTGAGAACAGCTGTGGCCCTCCTGAAAAAAATGAGGGAGGAGCCAAGAGGATCACAAGATTTTGAGCTGGAGCCCTGACTACTAGGCTATTGATTTAAACCATACTGGAAACCCTTACTTGCTGACATATTGTTGGAAGCACTCACTTGCAGGCTTGTTGTTGTGTAATTTGAATGTGTTCTTATTGATTTAACCACTTTGAGTAAAGCTTTGCTGTAATTTGCAGCTAAGAGGAATGTCTTGATTTCATCCCATTGTCCTTAGGGACTGGGGGGAACTCTGAGTATGGGTACTGTTATTCCCGAAATTTTATTTATCAAATATCAGTTTTAGTTTGCCATAACTGCATATTAGTCATGCTAAACTAAGACTCTTGAAAGACTTATACATTACTTAACAAAGGAGAAAGTACAGGAAATGTACATACTGCATTTTTGTCTTATATGAGGGGGTCTTCAAAAAGTTCATGGAAAATGCATATTATGAAAAAGCTTCCACTCGTCACACTTTCTGAAGCTTCCTCATATAAAAAATATAAATGATTTTTAGATTCTTCAGTTCCTTGGATTCCAGAAAATTCGGTAATTTAAACCATTTCCTTTTGATTATCTTCTCTCCATGCTTCAAAACCTCTTCCAGTATCCTAAATAACTACTCACATTAATATTTCAAGATCTCAGAATTTTCCTGGAACTTGTATATGATATTTCTTTGTCAAAGAATTTACTTTTAGTAAACTTTTAATTTTAGAACGGTTTTGAATTTACTAAACAGATTGTGACGTAATACAGAGTTCCCACATACCCCTTACCCAGCTTCCCTTATTATTAACATTTTATGTTACTATATCTTTGTCACAGTTAATAAGCCACACCCAGCTTCTCTATTAATAACATCTCATATTAGGATTTGTCACAGTTAATAAACCACATCCAGCGTCCCTGTTTCTATGCCATTGAGTAGAATTTGTCACATGGCTAGTTAGTACAAGGAAAACTGGAAGACAAAGAATTCTGAATTGTAGCAGCAGCTTTAAAAAAGGAATCTTATTACTAGAAAGGGAAATGGAATGGTATCGGGAACCCTCAGCAATTTTTGTCATGTACTTTTAGTGTGGTATAAGACAATTTTTTATTTTGTTTTGTTTTGTTCAATACTTAGTACTTCTTTCTGTTCAATGAAAAATCAAATTGTAGGAAACTAAATTGTAAGTTCTCA
This sequence comes from Oryctolagus cuniculus, assembly GCF_964237555.1. Classification (NCBI taxonomy): domain Eukaryota; kingdom Metazoa; phylum Chordata; class Mammalia; order Lagomorpha; family Leporidae; genus Oryctolagus; species Oryctolagus cuniculus. The sequence goes on along the minus strand of NC_091439.1, from coordinate 8,975,194 downwards.
GACAACTTGAAAAACAGAAAAAATACAAATATAAAAATAACAATTACAATCCAACAAAAGATAACTCCTGGTAATATTTGGAAATAAATACCCTTCCAGACCTTTCCCTATGTACTAATATATTTTGTACACAATAACACCATATCTAATGTTTTAATGATTTATTTATGTATTTTAAAGTCAGATTTACAGAGAGAGAAGGACAGACACAGAGACACAAACAGATCTTCCATTTGTTGGTTGATTCCTAAATGGCCACAATGGCTGGGGCTAGGCCAGGTCAAAGCCAGGAGCCAGGAGCTTCATTTAGGTCTCCCATGTGGGTGACAGGGCCCCAAATAATTGGTTCATCTTCCAGTGCTTTTCTCAGGCTGTTAGCAGGGAGCTGGATTGGACATGGAGCAGCCAGGGAATGAACTGACACCCATATGAGATGCTGACATCACAGGCAGTGGATTAACCTGCTGTGCCACAAAAATGGCCCCCATACCTAAATATTTTTGGTTGCCACATTTTGTTTCTCATCAAATTGTTGGGACTATTTTGCCTTAATAAATCAACATTTTCTTATGGCATTTTTTATGGAGTCTATTTTAGAAATGTGTGAGAGAGGGAAGAGCTAAACAGTTTTGCACACATTCCCATGGACTTGCCCCTAAGGGTAAAGCTAAAATCTTGCCATGAAACTCCAAATCCCATTAAGCTGGGTGGTACATATCCATCTGTGTTAAAGTGATCATATTAAATTAAATGTGTAACTGGTTATATAGATAGGATTAAGTGTCAAAGGGATCACATAAATAAGACAAAGTGTCTGGTAATAACAATAGATAGAATTAAAAAGGAGAGAATGTTCCAATATGGGAAGCAATCCACACAGTAGACTCATAGAATGGCAAATGCCCTAAATAGCACTCTGACCTCAGAATCAGCCTGTAAGGCATTTGGATCTGGCTGAAGAGCCCATGAGAGCATTTTAGGCATGGAAAGCCAAGATACCATGTAAAAAAATGATTTACACGAAGGATCTTTGTGAGTGAGATCCCAGTGGAAAGAAGAGACCATCAAAGAAGGATGTACTTTTCTCTGAAGGGAGGAGAGAACTTCCACTTTGCTTATGACCCTGTCTAAGTACTGACAGAATTTGTGGACTCAGAAGGCTTCCATAGCCTTGGCAGCTCATGACAAGAGCCTTGGGTGATCACTGTTTTTATAAATAAGAGTGTCAATTGTTAAATCAACAGGAGTCACTGTGCACTTACTCCCCACGTAAAGACCTCTATCCTTAATGAGTTGTACTATGAGAATTAACTGTAAAACTTGTTCTCAAACTGTACTTTATATATTTTGTGTGTGTGGGTGCAAAGAGTGGAAATCTTTACTTAGTATAGAGTTGATCTTCTGTATATAAAGTTAATTAAAAATGAATCTTAATGAAGAATGGGATTGGAGAGGGAGTAGGAGGTGTGATGGGAGTGGAGGTGGGAGGGTAGGTTTGGGGGCAAGAACCACTATATTCCTAAAGCTGTACCTATGAAATTTATGTTGATTAAATAAAAGCTTTTAAAAAAAAGAAATGCGAGGTAGTTAATTTAATCAGTTCTTGACGGTTGGTTACTTTGTTTTTAGACTGTGGTCATTGTGAAGGTCTTAGGATGTGCTGAATTCTATTATAAATCATCTTCTTACTAATCTATTTCCTTGTGGTCAGTTCCTAGAAGTTGAATTTTCAGGACACAATATATGTTGTTATATTTCTAATTATACTGCAAAATTTCTTTCTGACATATGCAAAGAATTATAGTTCCAACAGTAATTTTTATGACTATGTCTGTATCTGCATTCTCAGTTGCCCCAGCATTTCCAAATGCCTCCTATTTGATACCATTCCCTATCATAACTTTCATTTTTTGTGACTACTGAGGCTACAATTTTTCTAGACACTTTAGCCAGAATATAATGACTTCAGTACATTTACCAGTTCCAGATGAAGAATCTGAAACACCCTGGGCTCAGGTCTTCAATGCTGTGTGCAGGCTGGAAACATTTTTACTATGACTTTAAGATTTTTGATGGCAAGAATGTGACTTGATACTTTGCAATGGCTATCTATAAAGTGGGTACACAATCCATGATAAAATATAAAAAATGAACAACTTAATATTTGAAGGATTGTATTCTTAGATCATTTCCTTAAGTCAGCACTTCCTGATTGTCTTCAGTTAGTTATTTTCATGATTAGAAATGGAATTCATGTCAATTTACACTAAAAATGTGTCCAGCACCATGTCAAGCACATATTAAGCGCTAAAAAGTTATTAGTGGCATCTCATGAATGTGGTTGCATGAATAACAAAATAACAACTGGCATTGATTTTATTGGTAACATAACCAAATATTCTTGTGTTTTCAACATTTTTAATGTTATTTTAACAGGATCTCAGTAGTACTGGATATATTTTTCTCCATTTTCTTTCATATTTAGTAGAAAAATTAGATTTGTGCTCCATGTTTAGAGTTCTGCAATTCAATTTTATATGTGAATTAAATTATGGTTGTAGAGTGTGTAACACTAGACATTAACTGAAAATAATATCCTTAATAATAATTTCATTTAGGTTTTCTATTTCAACTCTCAGTAAGAGATTAAAAATGTATCTCTTCATTAAAATATTATTTTGAATGTTTTTAATAGTATTCTTAGGATAAATCATTCTTTTTGTCATTTTTTTCTTTTTTTAACTTAGAAAACTTTTATTTAAGGTATACATACTTCATGCTTTCATATATACAAATTTAAGAACATAGTGATCCTTTACACCTTAACCTCCCTCCCGGCCACACTCCCACTCTTCTTCCTCCTCCCTCCTACGTTCCCATTCTTATTTTTTACAAAGATCTATTTTCAATTAACAATATACACATAAGATTAACCCTATACTAATAAAAAGTTCAACAAGTACTAGGGAGAAAAAAAAAACCTGTTCCTCAACAGTCGAGACAAGGGCATCTCATAGTGTCAATTCATTTCTATAGATTACCTTTTACATACTCTGTTAGTTACCACAGATCAGGAAGAACATATAGTATTCATCTTTGGGGGGCTGGTTTATTTCACTAAGTATAATGTTTTCCAGCAGAATCCATTTTTGTTGCAAATGACGGAATTTCTCCTCCTCTTCCTCCTCCTCCTCCTCCTCACCCTCCTCCTTCTTCTTCTTTTTCTTCTTCTTCTTCTCTTTAGCTCTGTGTAGTGTTCCATAGTGTACATATACCACAATTTCTTCATTCAATCTCCAGGAATCATTCTTTATACTATGGTTTATTTTCTTTCTGTATTTATAGATGCTTAGTTCTATCTATTGTGGTGATAGTTTTGTTTTTTTCTGTGCATATTGATAATTTTCTTCTGTGAATGTTGATAATTTTGTGCACTGAAAAACTAGTTATAAAAATTTTTGATAGTTGCAAAGTGCTTTTTAACATTATAAATATTTAAATATAAGTAAGATTATTTTTGGAATTTATACATAAAGCAATTGGTAGATTTTGAGAAAATAATGTCTTGAATTTTTGGACTTAACTTGCATTTTATTCCATATATCTTGAGGACAAAAATTATTTTATCTTACTCATCAATAAGATAGGTCAATAATGGTACCTACCTCAGTATCACTGTAAATTATAAGAGAATTAGCTGCAAGAATGACAGGCATGTATGAAGTGTTCAACATAATACAAGCTGGTTCTTTTATTTTTTGTTCTTTTTATTATCTTTTTTTTTTTTTTTTTGACAGGCAGAGTGGACAGTGAGAGAGAGAGACAGAGAGAAAGGTCTTCCTTTGCCGTTGGTTCACCCTCCAATGGCCGCTGCGGCCGGCGCGCTGTGGCCAGCACACCGCGCTGATCCGATGGCAGGAGCCAGGAGCCAGGTGCTTTTCCTGGTCTCCCATGGGGTGCGGGGCCCAAGCACCTGGGCCATCCTCCACTGCACTCCCTGGCCACAGCAGAGGGCTGGCCTGGAAGAGGGGCAACCGGGACAGAATCCGGTGCCCCGACTGGGACTAGCACCCGGTGTGCCGGCGCCACTAGGCGGAGGATTAGCCTAGTGAGCCATGGCGCCGGCCTCTTTTTATTATCTTTTATTGTCCATGTTAACTCTTCAATGATTACTAAAAAGCTTAGAAACATGAATTAGCAAAATCATAGACCTTTAGAAGTCTACACTAACAGAGACCATAACTTAAGGATATTTTTGTGACCTGCACAAAGCCACATAGGATGGATCATTATGTCAAGTTTTGAGCCATGTTCTTGACTCCATGTTCAGGTCTGTTACATAACCTTTGTTGAGTGATCACACATGTTTCTCAAACATTAATGATGTGGCATTTGCCTTCACTGTGCATAAAGGTAAATACAGAGCGACAACATTGCAGTGCAACTTCCGATGCCAGCATCTTATATGGGAGTGCCGGTTCTAGTCCCAGGTGCTCTGCTTCTGATCTGGCTCCCAACTAATGTGCCTGGGAAGGCAGCAAAAAATGTCCTAAGTGGTTTAGCCTCTGCCACTCATGTGAGAGACCAAGATGGAGTTCATGACTCCTGGCTTTAGCCTGGCCCAGACCTGGCTCTTGCAGCCATTTGAGGAATAAACCAGACAATGAAGGATCTCTTTCTCTCTCTCTCTGCCTCTGTCTCTTACTCTGCCTTTCAAATAAATAACTGAAAGACAGTTACAGAGAGAGGTAGAGCCAGAGACAGAGGGGTCTTCCAACTGATGGTTCACTCCCTAATTGGCCGCAACGGCAGGAACTGCACCAGTCCGAAGCCAGGAGCCAGGTGCTTTTTCCTGGTCTCTCACAAAGGTGCAGGGGCCCAAGGACTTGGGCCATCTTCTACTGCACTCCTGGGCCATAGGAGAGAGCTGGATTGGAAGTGGAGCAGCCGGGACTAGGACCAGCGCCCATATGGGATGTCGGTGCCACAGACAGAGGATTAACCTACTGCACCACGGGGCTGGCCCCCATAAATAAATCTTTAAATAAATATTAGTTAAAAAAGATAAATATAGGAAAATAAATTAATCTGAATCTTCATATAAGCATAAAACAATCTACAAATATTCTTAGAATATCTATTTATTTCGTACAATTCAAATTCATCCTGTACCTTAAGTCATTTTCTTAAAGTCATATTTCTATAATCTTAAATAATGTTCTATTATTTATAAAGAAAAAAATTGGCATCATCTACAATATCATATTAGATTCTTGCTATTAGGACTCTAAAAAGTGTGACAGGCAGGCCAGTGCTGTAGTTAAGCTGCTGTTCGCAGTGCCAGGATCCCATATGGGTGCTGATTAGAGTCCTAGCTGCTCCACTTCCAGTCCAGATCCCTGCTAATGTGTCTGGGAAAGCAACAGAGGATAGTCCAAGTGCTTGAGCCCCTGAACCCACGTGGAAGACCCGGATGAAGATTCTGGCTTCTGGCTCCTGGCTTCTGCCTGGCCCAGTCTTGGTCATTGTGGCAAGTGAACCAACAGATTGAAGATCTCTCTCTCTCTGCCTGTGCCTCTGACACTGTAACTCTGACTTTCAAATAAACAAGTAAATCTTTGAAAAAAAAAAAAGTGTAATAAGCCTATTAAACAGTAGTTAACTTAAACCATTGGTACTTATTAGCATAAAACCAAGTTGAGCAAGGATCTCAAATAAATTAGCTTGAGACTATATAAACACTTGCTTGAAAAGAAGAAAAATAGTTTTTGTTTCTCATTTTGAACAAAAACATTTTTATTGCTTACAGAATAGACAGCATACTTAAAAACATTACCAAATGAGGAGAATATTCTCTGCATTTATGTGGTATAATAACTAATAAGGGTGGTATAAAGTTAAGAAGTTGCCTAGGTACAGCTTTTAGGTTTTATAGTGAATGTGAGAATTGAAAAATAGTACCTTATAATGGTAATGACAAAATTAATGTACCTGAAATCAATCTGCAAATACTCATCTGAAATTTATTTTTATCATCAGAGAAATGCATCGACATGAAAGCACATAATGTTCACATTTGTTGTAGGCTGTTACACAAAGGCTGACTTAAATGAGAAATAATCAGCAAACGCCAAGGTATACACCTTATTGCATTAGCCCCATGAAGGAGACTAGGAAAGAAATAGGCTTATTAAGAAAAACAGTCTCAGTGAATTCTATCTAAAGCTTTCAAGATTAGAAATTGAAACAATATTTTACCATTAAGTTGCTTACTATGTGAGGTAACTGGGGTCAAGGCTTCTGGAACTATTACACTTTGGAGGACATAAATTTATTCATTTGTACTCTGAATTCAGCTGGGTTAGAGGGAGGTGGAGAGAGAGAGAGAGAAATAATTCCCATTCACTGGTTCACTCTCCAAATACCCACAACAGCCAGAGCTGGGCTGGGCTGAAGCTGGGAGCTGACAACTTAATCCAGTTCTCCCATGTGTGTGGCAGGAACCCAACCACTTGAGCTTCCCCTGCTTCCCCTCAAGATACATATTAGCAAGAAGCTGGAATCAGAAGAGGCTAGACTCAAATCCAAGCACTCTGATACATGTTACAGGCATCCCAAGCAGTGTCCTAACCACTGTGCCAATACTCACCCCATAGCCTTCTTTCAACACCTGAAAATGGAATATTCTACTTGTATATCTGTTCAGTTGTTCATAAGCTACAGTTTGGAGCATGAGATCATCACCCAGATTTGTCTATGGGGTGTCTTTCCATCTTGCTACCTGAAGCAAAACAGGGAATGTTGCCCTAAATGATTAAACACTGAGGAATAGTTCTCATGACTCCATATCTATTATATAGTGGGTACTTTATGGAGCATTGAGACATCCAGCTTGGATTTCAATTCTATTCACTTAATCACTGGATTCAGACACATCTCAGCATGCTCAGTGGGCAAGCCAAAGGTCTTCAAGGGACTCTTAAAAAAAGATTTATTTATTTAATTGAAAGGCAGAGTTACAGAGAGGCAGAGGCAGAGAGAGAGGTCTTCCATCTGCTGGTTCACTCCTTGTGTGGCCGTAATGGCTGGAGCTGCGCCCAACTGAAGCCAGGAGCCAGGAGCTTCTTCCAGGTCTTCCACATGGGTTCAGGGGCCCAAGCCCTTGGGCCATCTTTTACTGCTTTCCCAGGCCATGGCAGAGAGCTGGATGGGAAGTGGACCAGCAGGGACTTGAACCACCGCCTATATGGGGATGCCAGTACTGCAGGTGGTGGCTTTACCCACCATGCCACAGCACCAGTTCCTCAAGGGACTCTTGACATAAACAGTTAAGGCCTAATCAGAGAAGAAAGGAAACACACCACCTTTATATAAGAAATTCCCTAGTATGAGAAAGAAATGGTGCTTTGGAGAAATTGTACCTGAGTGATATGTGCTGAATTGTATCTCCTAAACTCATAAGTTGATGTTCTAATGCCAAGTACCTCTAATGCCAAGTATCTCTATTTAGAGATAGGACCTTTAAATAAATAATTAACGTTGTTGTTGGTGGTGGGGATTTTCCTCTACCAACTTAGGTTCAAATATTCAGTACCTTCAAATTAAATACACATGTGTGCAGGGACATTTCATTAATGAATAACCAAATAAATAGCCAGAAGTATGTGATTATAAACCAACCTCACAGAAGCCCAATGAGGGAGGCCATGAAGGGTTGGCTAGCAATGGGAAAGTATGGATAGTTCTATCGGGCTTTTTGATATGATTGTAAATGAGCAGTCTTCTTTCTGGCTGAAATCTCTCCATTGCTGGATGGGGAATGGAATAGTGCAACTGAATTCATAATTCCTGGTGCTAATGGTGAGTCTTCCCATGTGTTAGTAAGGTTCTCCAGAGAAATGGAAGCAATAAGGGACAATAGATATCTATATGTAGACATGTATCTCCACCTCTATTTCTGTCTCTGTCTCTGTATCTCTCTATAAGTATCTATCATCTATGGTGACAGATTCATTATGAAGTGACACATGCTATTCTGAGTCTGAGAAGTCACATTGTAAGAGATTTGCAAGCTGAGATCGGGGAAACCAGGGAGGTAAATCCTAGTCCAAAGGTGGGATAAGACTGATGCTCAAGCCCAGTGAGATGGCAGGAAGCCAAAAGGGGGAAATTCTTTCTTCTATCACCGTTTGTTCTATTCAGTCTCTTAAGGAATTGGATGGTGCCCACCTACAACAGAAAGGACAATCTATGTTACAGAATCCACAGGTTGAAATGCTAATGGCATCTGGAAATTCTCACAGACCCATGCAGTAATAATATTCCATTTGGGCATTGCCTGGTCCAGTCGAGTGTACCAAGAGGATTAATCAACACATACCCAAATGGGAAAAGGTGGCAGCTGTATTTTGAGGAGTCTCTACTTAAGTTTAGATAGCATTTCTTTCTTGACTGTTGATTGTAGATATTTTCAGTTCAAGGTAGGCTTCATGGCACTTCGGTGGTTAATTCCTTTTAGGTTAATGAGGTAGCTACTAATCCACTATGACCGGTGACCTTATAAGGCCCAGAGAGGGAATTCCATGAAAACAGCCCAAGAGAGAGGCTTCACAGGAAACCATTCCTGCTGAAGCCTTGATCTTAGATTGTCAACCTCCAGAACTGTTAAAAGATAAATTTCTGCTTTCTGATCTACCCAGTCTAGGGCACTTCATTTTGGCAACACTAGCAAGGTAGTGCTCAATTTTGTTGTTTTCTTCCAGATCCCATGAATTGTGTCACAAAGAAAATGTCTGCATGGTAAGGACAATTGGAAAGACACATTTACTTATAAAATCGCTATGAAGTGTTGAGTGTCCAAATGTGCATTTTCTAAAGGTTATGTGTAAATGTCATAAGCAAGAATTGACCCACTCTTACACAAGGATGTTGGCACTATAAGGGCAACCTCAGGGGAAGCGGTGATTCATAGCAGGCAGCACCATCTCTGGCAGCAGATAATCTCCAGTTTTCAGAGCCCTTATATCCGGACGGTACGTTGGAGCCCTCAGAGGTAAAGCTGCAGGCCAGCACAGCTCTGTAGGCTTTGCAGGTCTCAGTAGACGGGGCAGGCTGAAAAGAGAGCAAACAGTGATGTGGGTCAATAATTTACTCTATCTGAGCAGTGTCAGTGCCAGAGAAATTCTTTATTTATTTATTTATCTTCTCAATGGAGAAGTCTTTGTTACCTCTAGGATGGGGCAAATATGCATTACAAAAAGCAACTTAATACATTATCCCTCTTAGTAGTTTTTTTATCTGTTCTACTTAATATGACTGGTTTAGATCTGTAATTGATGCACAGTTATTCTTAAGTGTTGAAAATTAACTGAAATGTGATCCCTGTTGAACATGGTGGTGGGAATGGGAGAGGGAAGAGATGTATAATTTGGGACATGCTCAGGCTGACTTGCCCCAAGTGGTGGAGTTGGAAGCATACCAGGGGATTCCAATTCAATCCCATCGAGGTGGCATGTACCAATGCCATCTCACTGTTCCAGGTGATCAATTTCAGTTCACAGCTGGTCATGGTGGAGGGACTGGGAGTCAAAGGGAGCACATAGACAAGTCTAGTACCTGCTAACGCTAACTGATGGAGTAAATAAAGGGGAGAGTGATCCAACATGGGAAGTGAGATACTCAGCAGACTCATAGAATGGCAGATGTCCTAAATAGCACTCTGGCCTCAGAATCAGCCCTAAAGGCATTCGGAGCTGGCTGAAAAGCTCATGAGAGTATTTCAGGCATGGAAAGCCAAGACACTCTGGCAAATGATCTCTGCGAGTGAGATCCCAGTGGAAAGAACAGGTCTTCAAAGAAGGAGGTACCTTTCTCTGAAGGGAGGAGAGAACCTCCACTTTGACTATGTCCTTGTCTAAACAAGATAAGAGTCAGAGAACTCAGAGGGCTTCCATAGCCTTGGAAACTCATGACTGGAGCATAGGGAGATTACTGATGCCATAGACAGGAGTGTCAATTGGTAAAGTCAACAACAGGAGTCACTGTGCACTTACTCCTCATGTAGGATCTCTATCCTTAATGTGCTGTACATTGAGATTTAATGCTAGAACGAGTACTCAAACAATATATTTCACTTTGTGTTTCTATGGGGGTGCAAACTGTTGAAATCCTTACTTAATGCATACTAAACTGATCCTCTGTAAAAAAAAAAAAAAAAAGAAATTATCAATTCCCAACTTGACTCTCACTGGGATTAAACATGACAATAAGTCTGATCTGATTTCATCATCATTTAAAAAAAATCATCTATTATTTTTCACTTTATGTTTCTGTGTGGGAGCAAACTGTTGAAATCCTTACTTAAGGTATACTAAGCTGATCTTCTGTATATTAAGATAATCGAAAATGAATCTTGATGTGAATGGAAGGGGAGAGGGAGTGGGAAAGGGGAGGGTTGTGGGTGGGAGGGACGGTATGGGGGGGGGGAAGCCATTGTAACCCATGAGTCGTACTTTGGAAATTTATATTCATTAAATAAAAGTTTAAAAAAAAACTGTTGTGCTATTAGTTAAGTTTTAGCTCTGGACATGAAAATGATTTGGAGGTGAGGCATTGTCAAATTCAATCAGTCTCACTGCTTTATAGAAATGAGAAAACTGAGAGTGGTGATTGGTCTAAGATTAAGCAGCCAAACAATGAGCACACGAGAAAAATTTCCAGAAACATCCTCTCTGCCAAACAATACAAGCACGCATATCCACACACTCTGTGAACACCTATCCCAGTATAAGGAGAGAAGAAAGGGAATGTGTAGTTATTCAGTCCAGTGGATCAAAGTAAAAATAGCAGCACCTGTATGGCTTATTGTTTCAGGATGGAGGGAAAAGATGGTTTATATTGGGACAGGTGGGGATTTGTTAGGGAGAGTGAAGGTGTTATAGCTTAGGCAGTTCATTCTTGGGTGGAAACGATGACTCAAGAGGCAAAGAGAGAGAACAGTTAGAGTGAAGCATGATGTACATGAGAGGGTGGGATGAAAGGAATACAGGATGCGACACACAATACGAGGAGTGGGCCTGCCCAAGTGGTGCTGCACCTCCCCAGCAGCTGGTGAGTCAGGCATTTCATCTCAGTTAACAGGAAGGAAGACAAAATGTATAGACACAAATGCTGGCCAGGGTATTGGATGTGGTAAAGGGAGTTTACAGAAATTCTCTTCTGATTGCTTTAATCTCCACTTTAAAGATTTTCTAAAAATGCATAGAACCTTAAAATATGGAGGAAAAGACAGGGAGGTTTTAGGACGTAGATCTTTCTAGTTCTAATGTGAATTGTAGATCACTTTGAAGAGTTCTTTCCAGTCCCTCCCAGATAATTAAACATTCACTCAATTTTAATGGCACATCTGTTACTTATCAGTGGAGCTGTATTTTCTTTTCCAGGCAATCATAAAACAACCATAATACAATTTAAGTGTTATTTCCTAATATTCCCATTTGTTATCTTTATTCTATTTGCATTTTTACTGGTAACCTTTATGCTACAGCAACCAAAAGAGCCTATTCTTATCCATCATTATACAAGCTACACTTGAGAAATTTCAGTTTTGAATCACTAATATCTAGCCCATACCACTGCATCCTTTCAATTTATCAGATGAATATTATTGTTGTGTCTTTGAAAGTGAATAAATCTAATATTTAATAATAACAAGAATTAGAATAGACTAATTACTTATATACAAGGTTTTCATAAAATCTGTGGAAAATACTTACAATAAAAATATTCCATGGATTTAAAAATATTTTTGCACCAAAATAGGCTTATGTTTTATTTCCATTTTCCATGAACTTTTTTTTTGAAGAATGCTCATATACTGCTAAGCTTCTTACACTGTGCATAGATCATATCTTTTTAATTATCATAATAAATATGTAAAATATGCTCATAAACTAGGGAACTGAGGTTTTACAAGGTTAAACAACTGCCAGTTAAGCCACAGAGCTGGAATTTGAAGGTAGGTATTTTAACTACACTATGTATCAAGGTTAGCCCACTTTACACTTCCAAACTGATAACACTTCGGTGGAATCTTTGTGGTCGTGGTGTCAGCTGGAATGTGTGATGTGTGTGTTAGTGTAGATGCAGATGTGCACGCTTGTTAAATGTGGGGCAATGTGTTCTTGTATGTATGTTTCTATTTATAAATGTACAATGGTTGGAAAACAATCTCTCTTTTTGTTTTACATGAAGATCTACTTATTTTATCAGCTCTTAACTTACTGAACAACTGGCTCTCATGATGTTGGAGGAGTCATTCCTGTAAAAATTTCTATTCACTTATTCAAGCATCTATTTTAGCAGATGCAGAAGGAAACCAAACTCTTACAACTATCAGTCAGGGATCAGCCTGCATCCTCACATGGCAGAAAGAGCTGGGAAAAAAGAATGACAGAGATGTAAAGAGATATAACAACAGATATGGAGAAGTGAGAAGGAGAGAGGGGAAGAGAGAGGGGGACAGAGGGGAAGGGAGGGAGGGAGAGAAAGAGAAAGAGGGAGGGAGAGAGGGAGAAAATTGGCTCATGGGATTGAGATTGCATGGGTGTGCAAGACTGAAATTTGCAGAGCAAGCAAGCTGTTTGAAAACACAGGTAAGAGTGGGTGTTGCAATCTTCAGGCAGAATTCCATCCTCGGTTAACCTCAGTTTGTGTTCCTAAACCCTTCAATTGACTGGGTGCCATGAGAACAACATTATCAAGAGTTATAACTTTCATTTAAGGTCAACTGATTGTAAATGTTCTTGTATCTTCAAAATACCTTCACAATGTCTAGGCTGGTGTTTGAGCAAACAACTGGACCTCCTAACTGTCTTGGTCTGTTTGGACTGCTTTAACAAAACATCATAAACTAGGTAGCTCCTGCATCACAGAAATTTGTTTCTTGCCTCTGATTGGGACTTCGAGCCTTGGCTATTTCCACTGCAGGCTTGGCTCCAAGAAGACATCCGCATTTGCTACCAGCCACAGTGGAACCAGCCGGGTCCTTGTTGCCCAGCACCATGGCTTTTGCCATCCTGCAGCTCACACTTCCCAACCATCGCTCATGCACCTGCCCCATAGAGAAGAGAACACAGGAGCATCAAGCTTGCAGTCCAGCCAGCCCTTCAGCCTCCCAGCCAAGTGCCAACCCTCAAGATATCTTGAGGCTCTCCAAAGGGGAACACAAACAAGGGTACTGCAAGGCCCTAAAAAACACCATGACTCCAGGAAGGCGCCAAGAGGCAGGCCCAAAAAACTGGAGAAGGAAAGGGAGGGGATCTCACAGGAGTCCTCTGAGGAGGAGCAGTGACCTAGGACTAGGTTTCCACAGATGAATTTGAAGGGGGTGGATACAAGCATTCTGTCTACATTAATTGGCTCGTCAAGATGACAGGCGAGATTAACCATCACAGTCGGTATTCATTGTGATATGATAAATAACTCCAAGTCACTGCAGAGAACTTGCTGAATGCTTTAAATATGTTGAAATACTAAGCCCCGTTGCCCTTTGGGATTTTTATTTATAGCAACAGCAATCCCTTGTGTATTTTGCTTAATTCAGCTTCTTTGATTGTCATGCATAGATATGCATGTCCTTAAAAACATAAGCTGTATTTACAGCAGCTACTTCAGTACAATCAACTCTCTGTGCATTAAAATCTGCATTTCTCCTTATATATTATAGAGCTGCTATGTGGAAGCAGCTGCCCAAAAAGTTCTCTTATCTTTAAGTGGGATTCTGTGACTGATTCTTATCAACAGAATATGAGCAGAAATGTGTGTGATTTCAGGCTAAAACTGTAATGAGGAAGGTTGTTTTGTTTTCTACTCTTTTTCCCCCATCTGTTGAATGGAGAAGACTTTGAGATGCCAGGAAACTGTAGAAAGGCAAGCACCCGAGTTGCTGAGTCACTTTGTGCAATAAAGTTATCACTCACAGGAACAGCTTGATAAAGCACTGCACCAGCAACAGCAGGATAGACTATCACTTATGTTGACAGTTCTTTGCCATTAGGCACTTACACAAACAAGATCAACTATTTTATTGTGTTAAGTCACCAAACACTTGGGGTGACTATATTAATCTGAGCTTTAATTAATAGAAAAGTGCGAGTACACATTTGAGAACCTAAGAGCATTGATTTTATTTTTTTTTCTTTTTAAAAATTTATTTATTTAAAGGCAGGGTTACAGAGAGGCAGAGAGAGAGGTCTCACAGGCATGTGATGTAAATGGGAGGTCTTCGACATGAGCCTTTTGAATTTGGCTCCTTTCACATCCCACATTTTCTAGATTCATCCACTTTATAGCAGGTGTACTTCAAAAAGTTCATAGAAAGTGGAGTTTATACATAAGTTTATTTCTGTGCAAAAGAAGTTTAAAATCCAAGGGTCTTCAAACAGTTAACAAAAAATAGGTATTGTGAAAAAAACATGCACAGATCTGAATTTTTGCACCAAAATAAATTTATCTTTCAATTCCATTTTTCACAACTTTTTTGAAGGAATCGCGTATTACCACTTTTTTCCGTTTTATGACTGAAAAATGATCCATTTTATGGATATACCACATTTTGATTATTGTTCATCATTTCATGGACATTTTAGTTGTTTCTGCTTTGGAGCTAGTGTTGACTAGTGTTACTATGACCTCGTGTGTATAAGTTTTGGTATGAACATATATTTTCAGTTCTCTGAGTTTATACCTGGAAGCGGAGTTCTTAAATCATATAGCGACTCCACATTGAACTTTTTAGAAAGCAACAAACTGTCTTTCAACAATAATAGCTTTTTACTTAAAGTATTTTTCTAATAATAATAATTTCAGTGGGGCTTTACTGTTAACCAAAACCAAGGAAATAAAATTCTGAAAACAGTTTTGTAAGTATAATTAATTGGAAAAGAAGGCCTACTTTAATCTTGCAGATTGTGGATATGTTCTATTTCCTAAAATGAATAAAAGTTCAATGTAAGCATAATCTGCTGCTGTTTGAGTTACATTTTTAATTTGGTAAATTAATCAGAATTCCTTACTAAGACTTAATAGATAAGGAAAATAAGAAAGCAGTTGACAATAAAGATTATTGTCAACAGAAGGGAAAACATGAAAAATAGTCTATTAAATAAAGTAGTAAACTTTATTCTAAAGCTGCTGTTATTTTTTTTGACAGGCAGAGTCAGACAGTGAGAGAGAGAGACAGAGGGAAAGGTCTTCCTTCCATTGGTTCACCCCCTAAATTGCCGCTATGGCCAGTGCCGCACCGATCCAAAGCTAGGAGCCAGGTGCTTCCTCCTGGTCTCCCATGCGGGTTCAGGGCCCAAGCACTTGGGCCATCCTCCACTACCTTCCCAGGCCGCAGCAGAGAGCTGGACTGGAAGAGGAGCAACAGGGACAGAATCTGGCACCCCAACCAGGACTAGAACCTGGGGTGCCTTTGCTGCAGGCAGAGGATTAGCCAAGTGAGCTGTGGCGTCGGCCTAGCTGTTGTTATTTAAACACCATAATACTGGCCTAATATACAGACAGTGAAACACAAGCAATTTCAGAATTGAATTCAATTCATGAAAAATATAACGTGGTAAATATTGCATTTCAAATCACTGTGGAAGAAATAGATTAAGAAAAAAAATCGTGGGACTACAGATTAGCCACCCTAGGAAATAAACCAAGGCTGGATATATACCTTATTCCTTACACCAAATAACTTTCAAATGAATTAAATATTTTGAGGTAAAAAAAAGCCATAAAGGTTACTAGAAGAAACACTTATTATTATTCATGATTTTTATAATATCAAATGGATAAAGCCTTTGCAAGTTAGAAATTCAAAAGATTGGTGAATCTGAAAGCATAAAAATAAAAACATTTCTATTTGGTAAATAGAGTCAAAAGACAAACAACAAAATTGCAAGACTACAATTTCTAAGGTTGAAAAGAGGCTAACTTCCCTAACAGAAAAAAGATTATTTTGCGAGTCTTTAAGAGAAACACACCCCTGACCCTATAAGAAAGCAAAGAAAAATGGGTTTGGTTCTTCAATCATTGTTCAAAAAAAAGTAAAATCACATTTCTTCAATTTACCAGAAGAGTTTGAATTTTGCTAATAGGCAAAGAAGTGGAGGGTTTTGGCTACCAGAAACTGGCAAAATGATTGCTATGTCCATTTATGTAAACCTTTTGGAATGCCATTTAACAATTTTTTTAAGATTTTTATTTATTTATTTGACAGGTAGAGTTACAGACAGTGAGAGGGAGAGACAGAGAGAAAGGTCTTCCTTCCGCTGGTTCACTCCCCACATGGCCGCCACAGCCGGAGCTGCGCCGATCCGAAGCCAGGAGCCAGATGCTTCCTCCTGGTCTCCCATGTGGGTGCAGGGCCCAAGCACTTGGGCCATCCTCCACTGCCTTCCCGGGCCACAGCAGAGAGCTGGACTGGAAGAGGAGCAACCGGGACTAGAACCAGCACCAATATGGGATGCCGGTGCCGCAGGCGGAGAATTAACCAAGTGTGCCACCACAACGACCCAATTTAACAATGTTAAAATTGAAACCCCATGCTTTGTGACATGGTCATTTCACTAGTAAGAATATGTCCCATAGCTGTTTTCACAGATGCACGCATATATGCCTGTAGCATTAAATAATATCCATGCATTTGTGACAAATAGAAGCATGTGAAGGGACAAGAGTGTGTGTGCCATGATGCCGGATGTTTGAGGCTACCTCAGAAAGTTTATGGAAAATGAAATTCAAAAGAGAATTGTATTTGGGGACAAAATAATTTGAAATCCTTGCTGATGCTTTTCATAATCTGCATTTTTCATGAGTTTTTTGAAGACTCCTTACGGTCATATACTTCAAAATGTTTTGCACCTGAGTAACTTTATCTTTTCAGTACATATTAGGTGTATTTACTCTACATGAAAAATCAGAATAGCTACATAATGCTGTATTGCAACTCCTATATATTCCACCAGATGTCACTGATGCTGTAATGTTCAAATTAAGATGCCTGTACAGGTTCTCCCAGACTGTGATACTCAGCTTTTCTGACTGGAAGCTGAAGTGGGGATTTCTGGGTTCAAAAATATTAATACACCAGATTAAAAAAAAACACTTTAGGCATGAAGCAAGACCCCTACCTTACACCTTACACAAAAATCCACTCAACGTGGATTAAAGACCTAAATCTACGTCCTGACACCATTAAGTTATTAGAGAACATTGGAGAAACCCTTCAAGATATTGGCACAGGCAAAGAATTTCTGGAAAAGACCCGGGAGGCACAGACAGTCAAAGCCAAAATCAACTATTGGGATTGCATCAAATTGAGAAGTTTCTGTACTGCAAAAGAAACAGTCAGGAGAGTGAAGAGACAACCGACAGAATGGGAAAAAATATTTGCAAACTATGCAACAGATAAAGGGTTAATAACCAGAATCTACAAAGAGATCAAGAAACTCCACAAAAACAAAACCAACAACCCACTTAAGAGATGGGCCAAGGACTTCAATAGACATTTTTCAAAAGAGGAAATCCAAATGGCCAACAGGCACATGAAAAAATGTTCAAGATCACTAGCCATCAGGGAAATGCAAATCAAAAGCACAATGAGGTTTCACGTCACCCCGGTTAGAATGGCTCACATACAGAAATCTACCAACAACAGATGCTGGCAAGGATGTGGGGAAAAAGGGACACTAACCCACTGTTGGTGGGAATGCAAACTGGTCAAGCCACTATGGAAATCAGTCTGGAGATTCCTCAGAAACCTGAATATAACCCTACCGTTCGACCCAGCCATCCCACTCCTTGGAATTTACCCAAAGGAATTTAAATTGGCAAACAAAAAAGCGGTCTGCACCCTAATGTTTATTGCAGCACAATTCACAATAGCAAAGACCTGGAACCAACCTAAATGCCCATCAACGGTAGACTGGATAAAGAAATTATGGGATATGTATTCTTTAGAATACTATACCGCAGTAAGAAACAACGAAATCCAGTCATTTGCAACAAAATGGAGGAATCTGGAACACATCATGCTGAGTGAAGTAAGCCAGTCCCAAAGGGACAAATACCATATGTTCTCCCTGATCGGTGACAACTGACTGAACACCAAAAAGGAAACCTCCTGAAGTGAAATGGACACTATGAGAAATGGTGACTTGATCAGCATAGCCCTGACTGCTAATGGACAACTTAATACATTATCCCTCATAGTATTTTTTTTGTCTGTGCTACTTAATATGACTGGTTTAATTCTGTAATTATCACACAGTTATTCTTAAGTGTTGAAAATTAACTGAAATGTGATCCCTGTTAAACATAAAAGTGGGAATAAGAGAGGGAAGAGATGTATAATTTGGGGCATGCTCGGGCTGACTTGCCCCAATTGGTAGAGTTGGAAACATACCAGGGGATTCCAATTCAATCCCATCAAGGTGGCATGTGCCAATGCCATCTCACTATTCCAAGTGATCAATTTCAGTTCACAATAGATCATAATGAAAGGACTAAGAGTCAAAGGGAGCACATAAACAAGTCTAGTATCTGCTAACACTAACCGATAGAATAAATAAAGGGGAGAGTGATCCAACATGGGAAGTGAGATACTCAGCAGACTCATAGAATGGCGGATGTCCTAAATAGCACTCTGGCCTCAGAATCAGCCCTAAAGGCACTCGGATCTGGCTGAAAAGCCCATGAGAGTATTTCAGGCATGGAAAGCCAAGACACTCTGGCAAAAAGATCTCTGCGAGTGAGATCCCAGTGGAAAGAACAGGTCTTCAAAGAGGGAGGTGCCTTTCTCTGAAGGGAGGAGAGAACCTCCACTTTGACTATGACCTTGTCTAAACAAGATAAGAGTCGGAGAACTCAAGGGGCTTCCATAGCCTTGGAAACTCATGACTGGTGCATAGGGAGATTACTGATGCCATAAACAGGAGTGTCAATTTGTAAAGTCAACAACAGGAGTCACTGTGCACTTACTCCTCATGTAGGATCTCTGTCCTTAATGTGCTGTACACTGAGGCTTAATGCTATAACGAGTACTCAAACAGTATATTTCACTTTGTGTTTCTATGGGGGTGCAAACGATTGAAATCTTTACTTAATGTACACTAAACTGATCTTCTGTAAAAAAAAAAAAAGAAAGAAAGAAATTATCAATTCCCAACTTGACTCTCACTGGGATTAAACATGACAATAGGTCTGATCTGATTTCATCATCATTTAAAAAAAATCATCTATTATTTTTCACTTTATGTTTCTGTGTGGGAACAAACTGTTGAAATCCTTACTTAAGGTATACTAAGCTGATCTTCTGTATATTAAGATAATCGAAAATGAATCTTGATGTGAATGGAAGGGGAGAGGAAGTGGGAAAGGGGAGGGTTGTGGGTGGGAGGGACGGTATGGGGGGGAAAGCCATTGTAACCCATGAGTCGTACTTTGGAAATTTATATTCATTTAATAAAAGATAAAAAAAAAAAAAAAACACTTTAGGGCACCATGCTGTGGGTTCCCAGGCAGGTCGGTGCCTGCTCCACGGGGACCCAAGCTTTAGGATGCAGAAAGGCCTGTGGGACAGTCCCTGTACCTCCAGCACCCAAGGTAGCACCGCCGCTCACTCTCCGGGAGATCCTCCCCTAGCTGCCACCTTCTGGGCTTGGGATGGGTCCCCTGCGCGGAGACCCTGGCCTCCCTAGGAGAGGCTGGGAGATGCACACCTGGGCTTTGGTGTGCTCCAGGAGCGAACACCTTGCACAACGCACCCCAGCGGGCTTCTCTCCGCACCGCTTCTAGGACAGCTCACTATCGCGGCTGTCTGAGGACCAAGGCACTTGGCATCCTATGAGAGTCCTTCTGGGGCGGACTGCCGGGTGGGCGCCGGGCGGGGGCTCTCAGCCCCGCCAGCCGCTCCCGGGAACCCTAAGAACCGGCTGGGAGAGGCCGGGATGACCTCGCGCCTGGGCAGCTTCACCTAAACCCGGTCCCAGTGCAGCGAGACCCAGGAGCCAGCGACTCCCAGGAGCGGCGGAGGGAAGCCCCTAGCAAGGCTGAGAAATGAGCGGAGCGAGCCTGGGAACGCCCGGCGCGGGACCCTGGACCAGGATTCGGTCAGAAGAGTGGCCGGACCGTGGCTGGGACCTGGCTTTCTCTTACGTCGTCAGGAGAGCTACCAAGCGAGAGGAGGATCCGCACAAGACCCAGGTCCGGGAACGGAGAGCGTGCTGGGGCCGACCCCTCCCCCCTGTCGAATTTGCTACTTTATCACTAAACAACCCCTGTTCCCAGGCCCTTTCGAGGTAGGTCCTTGGTTTCGTTACAATGTAGAGACCTTGACTCTAAAAAGGAGCACGATCGAAAAATCTCCGCCTAGGTTTCCACCCACCTTGCTCACTTGCTCACGCAGCGGCCCGGCAGGAGTGTGTGCGCCCGCGCAGACCCCCGGCGGACCCCGCCCCGCATCCGCGCTCACAGCCCTGCCTCCCGCCGCCCCGAAATCCGATGAACAAAACTCAGACACCGTCTGAGCCCCCGCCCTGCAGCTCCGAAAGCCCCGAGCCCACCCCGGTCCCAGAGGCTTCGCTCCCCCTCCGTCGCCCCCCGCGCTGATCCCTGGTGCCGACAGGACCACCGGGACGCCCCAGGGCAGGTCCGCCTCTGAGCCTCTCCAAGGGGACGGCGGTCGGTGTGGACCCGGTGCCAGCGCCCTGACCGGGCTGCGCGCACCCTTGCTGAAAGGGAGCCTCTGCGGGGAGGGTCGCGGCTCGCTCGCTCAGGGCACGGGGAAGCGCCTCCGCGAGTGGACCCCGGGGTCTGGAGGGTCCCGCACGACCCGTCAGAGGTCGGCTCTTCCGGGTCAGGAGCCAAGCGCCAGGGCGGCTGCTGCTGGGGTGCGGCGAGGACCGAGCGGGTCCCCTTGGAGGTGCTGGCGAAGCTGGGGTTTGAGTGCGTGGGAAGCGCTCCCCGGTGGTTTGGGCGAGGAACTGGGACTGGAGCAGAGGACAGGAAGGGTAGACGCAGAATGTGTGGCTAGGGGTCCTCGGAAAACAGGATTTGGTGCCAGACCCGAATGCGAGCCGGTTTCCTGCGCTGGGACCCGGCCTGACTCCGGGACGCAGCCCCCGGCTGCTGGCTTGGGGCAGCGACCCTCCGACAGCCGATGCTGACCCATAGGGACAGGAAGGCGACCCGCGCGGGGTATGGTGGAGCAGCGGCCTAGGGCTGTGCGGGGCGCCCTCGCCTCTGCAGGTGCGTGGCCACTGCGGAGTCGAGCGCTCATGTACACCTGCGTCTCAGTCATACGCTCCAATATGGGACGCCGGCATCACAGGCGGCAGCTTAGCTCCCTGCACCACAATGCCAGCCTTTGCTTGCTCTTCTAGAAGTCAAATGTTATTTAAATCCTAGCACAGGTTATTGAAAACATTTTTTTCTTTTCAGGACATCTGGAATAATACAATAAGTATTTTAAGGAATTTTGGTCTTGATTTCAATACTTGGCTTTTAGACAAGTGAACAGTTTGACTTTGGTAGAAAGTGTGTGTGGACAGGGCATCTTTCTGGGCGCCGAGCCTCATCTGTGGATTAGACAAGTTTGAAAGCACAAGGGGCAATGACCCCCACTGCTACCTGAGAGTAAGTCTCATGGTGGACTTTGGAGCCCCGCCAGGGCTTCTCCATTTATTTTAGGACATATTACAAAAGTTCCAAAACAAAACCAAGTTTGCCCACTTGAAAGAACTTGCAAGATAACTCATGGATGAGGTAAGAAAATGCTGTTATAAAATGAGGTAGATGAGAATGGCGGATAATAAAACAGACCTTGGTGAAGGGCAGGAAAGATTTAGATTCAATGTGAACGCTCAGGTCTTGCCACTGATGAGTCATTGTGGGCATCCGTTTTCATGGTGTTTTCCTGGCCATGGCCATCTTTCATTGTCTTTTGTGGACAGCTTTGTAAAAGTTAAGTCAATCAAAGACTTCAAGCAGCTGTGCTTTCTGATGGCTCGTAGGTTTGTGGGCAGTTAGCAATACAAGCAAGTTCAGAGGCTTGGAATTATTTGTGCTCATAGCAAAGGGTAAAAGTACCTTGAAGAAACTTGTTTCTGCTTTGTTGTTGTTGGCTCAGATGACTATGATGCAATTTAAACATTTTTCTTTAAATTTAGTGAGACTTTATAAACAAACAGCATTTGGAAGTTATCAGCTCTGGCCCGGATACCTGTCCAGGGTGTATACAGTGTTTGGCATTAACTGATTTCCAGACCCTGTTGGTACCTTCAGCCCACGGGCTTGTTCCACCAGGAACACAATCTTTTCACCCTCAGTCTTTTTGTGATTCTCTGTGTTGACCTTTACAAGGAAAAGAACAATCATGAATATTTACCCCAGCCTTTTATCTCCACTGAAATGAATACTAAGGGTGCAGAAGATAGCAAAATCTTACATGTGCAGAAGATTTTGAAGTGCTTCCACATTATTTTATTTATTTATTTATTTATTTATTTATTTTTTGACAGGCAGAGTGGACAGTGAGAGAGAGAGACAGAGAGCAAAGTCTTCCTTTTGCCGTTGGTTCACCCTCCAATGGCCGCCGCGGTGCCATGAATCTGGCACCCCCACCGGGACTAGAACCCGGTGTGCCGGCGCCGCAAGGCGGAGGATTAGCCTATTGAGTCACGGCGCCGGCCATCCACATTGACTTATACATCAATCCTGTGCAGTGGGTACAGGAGTCAGATTTTTTTCTCTTTAAAAGTGAGGAACTTGAGAGGCAAAAGAGGGATAAGGGAGACGATGCCCTGAGAACCACCTCCTGGCAAATGTCCTCTCCTGTTTTTCAAAGTAAAACTGCCTGTCTTGAGGAAGCTATCTTGTTTTTATTTTCTGTGAAAAATCAAATTATTATCTGGTCAGTTTCCCATGAGATAGTTTGTGGCAGCTGTCAGGGGAGCACCAGCCATCCTGACAGCTCTTGTGTGTCTACAGGTTTTGTGCTGCAGAGAAAGGATCAGTGCGTGGTTGGCTGACTGGTGCTCACCATCCTTGTGTGTGCAAGAAAGGCATCAGCGATGAGGCAGAATCTTGCTATTGCCCCGACAGCAGAGTCTTACTGCCCATAGCACTGCACCTAGAACACACCAAGGAGACCTCTGCCTGTGAATCTGACCTACCCACTGGCCTCATTATGGTCAAGAATTCTGAGTGACAATGGAGCTTCCTCTATGACTTGGAAAAGAAGAAACATCTCTTCGTAGGCCCCCCAAGGTATAAAGGGAGCCAGTGATCAAGACTCCTGGAGTTAGTGAAAAACATTTCCAGTCAGTTGGATATCACAGCCTTATGTCACCCAGTTTCCTTGTGTATCCATGGGCTTATCTCTGCTGAACATTAGTCCCTATTCCTTTTCTGTGACAGCTCCAGCAATAGGTTTATAGATTTATCTATTTTATTTGAGAGGCAGAGTTACAGAAAGACTAAGAGAGAGAGAGAGAGAGAGAGAGAGAGAGAGAAGTCTTCCATCTGCTGGTTCACTCCCCATGTGGCCGCAACGGCCAGAGCTGTGCCAATCCAGAGCCAGAAACCAGGAGCTTCCTGTGGATCTCCCACACGGGTGCAGGGGCTCAAGGACTTGGGCCATCTTCCACTGCTTTCCCA